>NW_026562379.1:11090916-11400916 GCF_027474105.1 Poeciliopsis prolifica
TCAGCATGGTTTTGTTTCCTATAATTGCCAACTACAACTCTTCTTATGAAGCTGCTGGCAAGGTCTTTATTTGCCATAACTGCTGTGTAATTGCCTCTAGAATCATTTAGCACTTATGAATATGAAAAAGTGTTTTCTTCTATCTAATTATGTGTACGGTGCATAAATTAGACTGTGAGTTTGCCCTGCATAAGTGCAGAAGATGTTAATATTTGCAAGAAATTAAGCACTTGTTTAACCATACATCATTGCTTATGATAGCAAAGTCTATTTACCAAACTAGAGCTTTTATTTCTGACTCTGTAGTTCAGAATATAGAGTTCATAAAAATCAAAACCGTTCTCAAAAAGCAAAGATTCAGACTGCAATTTTTGCCCCCAGATTTTTAAAACAATTTCATGTTCGAAAAATTAAAACAATATTTAAACAAAATGATTGTTTTTTTCTGTGCAAACTAGTTTCCTGATATGTTTTAGGCATTGTTTAGAGTTAGAGACAGAAAAGTGTTGGTTATCTGAAATGGAGTAGAGTGATGAAGGCTCATAGTTAGATATCCACAGTGTTTGCAAGGAGTTTAAAATGAAGTAAGAGAAAGCACAGAAATCCAAGATGCCACTTAAAGGGAAACTGTATTTTTTTACATTATGTTGAGACAGGTCTGTAGCTCTTCAAGAGCAAGAGGGCAGAAGGTCTTCAACAGATTACAGGAAGGTGCACTGACGTTGCTCTATATTGCTTTTTAACTCTACCATGGAACATGATGAATTTAAAAAGGCTAAGGCTAAGATACTGAATAGCAACTTAAAGCCATAATTATTAAAACAAACATCAGAAAATTTCTTTGAGTGCTATGAATGTAGACAGGTAAAGCTAGATTTCTGAAGTTATGTCAAATTTCATCGATATTATAATTGATTAATTGTTGACAAGAGGAAGCAGTCACTATCTGAGTATGAGTTCTTACTTCCTGGTTGTGGCGGTTGGGAATTTACTGACTGCTTCTTATGATTGAGGTGTCCAATGACAGTCTGGTGACTTTTTCTTGGAACGGCATAATCACATGACCAGGTAAATCCAATAAACTGCAAACAACTGTTCAATAAGGCCCAACCCTAAATGAAACTCAGCTGTAAATAAAAATCCAGAAAACAAGATAAGGAATGCAAACTTGTGATTCAGTCTAAGGTTAAATAAAAAGCTCATCTTCCTGCTTCATCACATATGCATAAACAGAATTTGGAATACGTGCAGGTGAGCAAAACCAAATGTTTCATAATAGGTCCAGTGTAGGCAAAGCAAGCCTTTCATAACAAGCAATAAATCAACAAATTGCGTGATAAATTAAAACTCAATCATTTCCATTTTGACCATCAATATATTTTGTAGGGGATTCTGTATACAAAGACATCTTAATCCATTTTATTTCTGGGTTTTGGTTGTGTGTGGTTTCATTCTTGTTTATTTTGTTCATGGTTGTCGTGTTTTATTTTGGATATTTAGATTACCTTCTTGGTTGCCTCTCTGAACCATGAGTGGCGTGTGAGCAAAGGTAAAAGACAGAAAATTGTTGGTTATCTGAAACCAACAATCAGATAACCAACAATTTGGCAGGTTTGTTATACACTTTCCATTCTGGGTTGGCCTCTAAAACCACAACTTTACTCTGATTACACTGTTTGCTTAATCAGGCGCTTTAAAATGTCTTTGCAGACCAGAATATGCTTGCCTGACTTGTACTCTTATTAAATGGAACACATTTTATATGTTATTAGTGAAAACATTTGAAAATCATGTATTATTCCAGTTCCAAATGTGCTGGTTTCCATCAGTCCATTACACAAAATCCCCAGTACTATCAAACATAATATTTGTAGATGTATTGTGACAATATGTGAAGTAGTTCAAAAGGTATGAATGTATGCAAGTCATCCAGAGGGAGAGAGAGCCAATGTTTAGAGAATCTTCTTATCTCAGAGGGAGCGTGGCAGGTAGATGCAGGGAGGACGTTGCAGCAGGGTAAATGATGGCCATATTGATCTCCAATGCTCCTTTATAGCCCTGTCATGTCAGTTTAGCACCTTGGCAACATTCGCTTTTAGAGCTACATCAATACCGAACTCTGGCACTCTGCAGCTGACAGCCAAAGAGAGATGGTTACAGAGAGAAAAAAAGTAAATAACTGCCTTTTCAAGGGCTCAAACACTTATCAGTCCAACTCTTAACAGCAAGGTGAAGACGCAACCACTACAGTAAGATGAGAAACTGATTGGAAGAGGTTAAATTTTTAACAGTTGAAAACTCAAATAACAGGAAGCTGCCAACTGCACCCTGATTACAGCATCACTCTGACATTTTGAATAGTTTTGCAGAGTAGCAGGCAACTGTTCTATCAACAGTTCTTAAAGACTAGTTCATAAAAACCGACACTGTTATATCACGAATAAGGGATCAAGATTAATGCTCAATTTTGGCAATGATCTCCACACATGCTCAGTTGAAAAATGCATTCATGATACTTTCAACTATTTTGGATATACTGAATTCTCCTGTCATTCTGGTCCTGAATTACTTAATTGCTTTAAAAAAAAAAAAAAAAAAAAAAAAAAAGCTGATCAGAAGGCCTTTTGTTCACTGTTTTAGTTCCCAGATGCAAGAATCACCCACACAAATCTTAAATGTTTAAGGTCATAAATAAACCTACCAGAACACTGGCTCTCACAGTTCTAGAGATCTAGTAGACCTAACGCTAACATGAGCTTTTATTGCAAACCGATCTTAGTTAGTCTGGCTATTAACCCTCAATTTAAAAATGTCATGCATCAAAACATATATGCCAGGTTATAATCGGGCCGATGCACCTGTGCGATACAGACAAAGTTTGACTTAAATTTGTCTAAGAACATTTTAAAATGTTTCAGTTAATGCACAAAACTTCCCACTGACAGGTTACAGACAGGTCTTCACACATTTCAAGTAAAGTCAGTGTTCATTTTAATTACCCAACATAAAATGTTAGAAACCCAGACGTAATCTGTAATATAAGCTACTATATCATGCATATAAATGCATGATGTAGTAGCTAATTCTCAATATATGATGACCTTATAATAATGTAGAATTATTTGCTATAGTTTCACAATATTTGTCAACAAATTTAAAATAAAAATAACCAAATTCTTTGAACTTAAAAACCCCAAAAATATTATTCATATTGTACTTTGCATAAATATTGCAGTCACTATATTGCGATCCATTGCATTTAATGATGCCATTTTGCATACTAACGCAAAATGGCATTAGTGCCATTTTTACATTTCAAACTACCTCTAATTTTGATAGCAGTTTCTAAGTGTTCAGGTGTCAAGTTATCGCAAGCAACAAACTTAAATTAATATACTGGTCACAATAGCCAAGGTAGTGGAGTCATTTTGTTACAAAATTGTCCAAAGAAGGAGTTCTTTGTAGCCATGGTAAAAGCCATTTATTAAAAGATCAGATAATTTCCAGTTTTTCTACCTTTAAAAATTAGCGAAAGCAAAGAGTCCCACATGGATTATCGGTATACACTCAGATGGCATAGATCTGTTTGAAATGGGATTCCTCTTTCAGGGGCTTCAGTTCTGTTTGATGAAGCAGAAAATTAACCTTGTCTGCATTATCTGATGGGCTCCAAGCATTTGATTTCTTCTACACAATATGCTAACATCCATTACTACAACCGTGCATTAATACTCACAGCTTTAATTAGCTGTCTTGAATATGTGTTGATTTATGGGCAATTTTGGGAACATTCAATGCTTATGTTTTACTTGTAAAAGAAAGTGTGTATAACTAAAAGTAGGGAATATTGAAAAAATAGATGGGGATGAAAAAAAAATCTATATTACAAACCGGTCACAGGAGCAGGCCACCATGATGCTCAGCAGATTGTAGATGATGTAGGTGAAGATGACAGCGGTAATGGTGCCACGAGGGATAGAGAAGCTGGGATTCTTCAGGTCACCTGGTGGATAGCACATGTTTAAAATGTAGTCATGTTAAATAAGAAGTACACCCTGTTCTATTCAAAATATCTATGCATCTGAATACAAAAACCTAATCTGTTCCCTATCAGTTTCTACAATTCAAATCGATATAAATTGAGGTGAACAGCAGCATAGTTCTGAGAAATATTTTTGACAAACTTATTCCATCTTTACCTCAGCGAGAGATTAGACTGCTAATGTAATGAACAAATTACTAGATCAGCAGTGACAGAGTTGAGAAATTCAGGTATGTTAAGACGATGCCAATCAACAGTTAGTGGTGCAATTTAATCAGAAAATTGGTTTAAGGTCATTTAACAGCTATTTGGGGTCCATAATTAAACAAAGACAAACATAGTTTACAAGTAGAAGAGTTTTAAGACATCATCCAACCTCCCAGGAACTCCCCCACTTGAATTCAGGCCACGAACACCACAGGACGTCCTTAATAATCTCTTTGATGTAGATGTTTGTTCATAGTGAACATCAACATGTTTGAACATAACAGAGGCCTGTGATTTCCATGATACAGACAATGTGGGCAAATCAAACAATTAAAATGGAATCCAGTGTATAATGTGAAATATTGTACAAGTTATGAATTCAGTCAAGAGATGTCAGGTTTTCCCAAACAATAAGAGAGTTCACCTTTTACAACAATGTTTACAGTAAAAGTGAAACCCTGCTGTAACACAGGTCATTAATAATGATGTAGAAGCACCAGAACAGCAAACTCTCAACTCATCATATCTCCCCTTCACTCTGCAAAAACCAGCAACTCAAACAGTGGCAGAAATAAATACTAATATGTAAATGATGCTAATATTAAGTTGTTGAAATTATTTACATTAAGCTTATAAAGACATGCATTTCCACCTGTTAAACCTGATATTTAAGAAAATTAAGCAGAAAAAATGGGATGTGGAAAATAAATTGAGACATGGAAGGAAGAAATATTATTCCTTCCTTATTCATCAGACATAGCAGGGGGTCGAATGATTGTCAATCAATAATATTTCATTATGTTCTAGAGCCAAATATGAGGCCATCTATATTAACTTCAACTAAGTGATTGTTTTGGCACAGTGATGTAGCCCATTCAACGATGAGTCTAATAAGGTTATAATCTGCTTCTGAGTTCAGAAATACTTTGCAATAAGGGGATAAAATAAAATGCAAATATTGTTCATCTTTGATTAGATTCATCTTTGTTTTTATCTCTAGGATAAAATGGAAATAGCCTTTATTATTAAAGATAATTCTATTAGGAATGAAAGCGGTCTTATTTTTATAGATGACCGATTCCTTTACAGGCTATACCATGACCACACCTACCTGACATATTAGAGCCTGCCATGATGCCGGTGCAGCCGTTGAACATGACAGCAAATACGGTGGCGAAGGACATCATCTTCCCAGTGGTGTAGTCTTCAACATAATCAGCTGGAAGAAATACCAGTAAGTCACTGTAGTTCTGCCTCTTTAATCGTCATCATCATCAGTAAATTTAACTTGGTTTGATGGCAGACACAGCTCTGCAGCCCTCTGGATATAAAACTTAATCTCTGCAAGCCTCTGAAGAAGTAACCCTCTTCAAACATTTCTATTGAGTACAGACAGTATCAGCAATCAAGTTTCACAGGTAAAAATCTAATTTCACACCCACAAAGGTTCATACAGGAATATATTCTGTTCTTTCATTCATGTGTGAACAAATGTTTTGATATTACTCACTCTGATAAGGCTGAGGTTAATCTTAGCTCAATGCCTTAGATTTTAACTTATGCAGTCCTTTTGTGTGCATTTTTGATTCATTTTTATTGATGTAGTGTAAAGAATACCCTTAATCTTCTTTACATTTAACTGACTAGTTCTCTCTAAAAGTACAGGGTTTAAATAAACATGATACATTTTACAAAACTCACTGAATCCATAAAATGGTAACGTGTATGCATTGCCTCTGTAAACAGCTGGTAAAATTAATCAGGATTATTGTTTATGTGTGTGTGTAAATAGTTTTTATGAGTACAGGCCTGAGTTACAAGCAATTAGCTCGGTAATCATGTGCTTGAAATTAAATCCTCTCAAGCTGGCTGCTAGTTTTGTAGGAATTAGAATCCAAAGAACATGCCCTACATCACTCAAACATAAGTCAAATATGTTGTGATCTTCCCGGAAGCGTAGGTGAAACGCCTGCTGCTCTTTCCTGTTTGGTCTGCAGGGGGAGGAGTAAACACATATTGATCTGAATTCTAGACCCATAATCAGAGTTAACGAGGCATTAAGCCCATAATATTCATTATTCCTGCTCTGGTGTACATACAGTTAGGGCCAGAAATATTTGGACAGTGACACAGGTTTTGTTATTTTAGCTGTTGACAAAAATATGTTCAGAAATACAATTTATATATAATATGGGCTGAAAGTGCACACTCCCAGCTGCAATATGAGAGTTTCCACATCCAAATCGGAGAAAGGGTTTAGGAATCATAGCTCTGTAATGCAGAGCCTCCTCTTTTTCAAGGGACCAAAAGTAATTGGACAATGGACTCCAAAGGCTGCAAGTAACTCAAAAGGCCTTTCCCTCGTTAACCTGTAATCAAGTAAGTATATAAAAGGTCTGGGGTTGTTTCCAGGTGTGTGGTTTTGCATTTGGAAGCAGACAACATGTGGTCAAAGGAGCTCTCAATTGAGGTGAAGCAGAACATCCTGAGGCTGAAAAAAAGGAAAAAATCCATCAGAGAGATAGCAGACATGCTTGGAGTAGCAAAATCAACAGTCTGGTACATTCTGAGGAAAAAGAAATTGACTGGTGAGCTTGGGAACTCAAAAAGGCCTGGGCGTCCACGGAAGACAACAGTGGTGGATGATCGCCGCATACTTTCTTTGGTGAAGAAGAACCCGTTCACAACATCAACTGAGGTCCAGAACACTCTCAGAGAAGTAGGTGTATCTGTCTCTAAGTCAACAGTAAAGAGAAGACTCCATGAAAGCAAATACAAAGGGTTCACATGTAGATGCAAACCATTCATCAATTCCAAAAATAGACAGGCCAGAGTTAAATTTGCCCAAAAACACCTCAAGAAGCCAGCCCAGTTCTGGAAAAGTATTCTATGGACAGATGAGACAAAGATCAACCTGTACCAGAATGATGGGAAGAAAAAAGTTTGGAGAAGAAAGGGAACGGCACATGATCCAAGGCACACCACATCCTCTGTAAAACATGGTGGAGGCAACGTGATGGCATGGCATGCATGGCTTCAATGGCACTGGGTCACTTGTGTTTATTGATGACATAACAGCAGACAAGAGTACCGGATGAATTCTGAAGTGTACCGGGATATACTGTCAGCCCAGATTCAACCAAATGCTGCAAAGTTGATCGGACGGCGCTTCACAGTACAGATGGATAATGACCCCAAGCATACAGCCAAAGCTACCCAGGAGTTCATGAGAGCAAAAAGGTGGAATTTCTGCAATGGCCAAGTCAATCACCAGATCTTAACCCAATTGAGCATGCATTTCACTTGCTCAAATCCAGACTTCAGACGGAAAGACCCACTAACAAGCAAGACCTGAAGGCTGCGGCTGTAAAGGCCTGGCAAAGCATTAAGAAGGAGGAAACCCAGCGTTTGGTGATGTCCATGGTTCCAGACTTAAGGCAGTGATTGCCTCCAAAGGATTCGCAACAAAATATTGAGAAAAAACTTTTTGTTTGGGTTATGTTTATATGTCCAATTACTTTTGAGCTCCTAAAATGTGGAGTGTTTGTAAACAAATGTGTACAATTCCTACATTTTCTATCAGATATTTTTGTTCAACCCTTTAAATTAAACGTTACAATCTGCACTTGAATTCTGTTGTAGAGGTTTTATTTCAAATCCAATGCGGTGGCATGCAGAGCCCAACTCACAAATATTGTGTTACTGTCCAAATATTTCTGGCCCTAACTGTATGTAGCCGGTGGACAGCAGGTTCAATTTAAAAGAAGAAAACATTAATTTAATGAACTTAGAAGTTGCACCTTATAAAATAAAGAACATAGGCCATATAAAAAACAAAACTGGCTTTAAAGCTTCTGAATCACCAATCAGTGTTAAATGGTCATATGTGCTGCCACTGATCAGACGTCAACATTAGTAAAACTGTCTTTAAACCCACAAACAAGCTGAGGGTCTCAGAGCTTATGAAGCTACTGTGTGAAAAAAACCCTCATTTCCTTTTTCCCTTGTTTCACAAGAACATCTGCTGCCAACATGATGCATAAAAAGAACAGACTTGATCCAAAACTTTAAGTAATAATTAGAGATGCATTTAAAACTCCAACTGGAAATAGCTGACTTTAGGCTTTTCCAACAGGACTCTCCATTTTGTCAGAAAAAATAAAAATTATATATATATATATATATATATATATATATATATATAAAGTTTTAGAGAAATCTTTTTTAATTACAGAGCTGTGTAACACCCATTGGCATCTGATTACTTATAAATATATATTTAAAGTGAAAAAATATTTGAGGAATAGTCAAAATTGTCAAAAATTTATATTAGCAATTCAGTGCTTTATAAAAATCATTGATTTCAAAGTGGTCAAAAAATCTCTGATTTCTAATAAAATATTTAGCAGAAGAAAAAAAGTAAAAAAAATTAAGACTATATTCTAGTCACTCAATCTTACCCTTCAGATTTCCCAGCAGTGTTTCCAGCTTGAATCCAGTAAAATTAGCTGTGGTGGGATACACAGGGCCCGTCCCGTTAGATGGCTTGAAGGGGCTTGGCAACGTGACCATTTTAGGATGCACAACAAAGAAGCTGACAAAGATCATGATCAGAACCAAGATGACCACCAGGAAGATGACGAAAGTGGCCTTGGCGTAGATGTGGGCCCCAACCAGGCATACTATAAGGCACAGCAAGAGGATAACGGTGCCATACAGCAGGGACCACCAGTAACCTGACGGCAGGACCTGGTGTGAATTAGGAACCACGGTTGGATCTAAAATGAAACATAAGAGGCAATGTAATGACTGTGAAGCTTTGATTTGATTGACAATGGTATAACAAAAGGAATCCAAGATAGTTTCTGCCTCATGTTTTCCACAGTCTTTCACCTGTGTTAGGGCTGTCGCAAAAAGCAATAACTCAATTAGTTGCATAATAAATTAAAACAATCATAATAATTTCCATATGCATGATTTGCCAGTGTTCTCGTTTCTCCATTTCTTCCTTCCAAAACTGGATGATAACAGTCTTCAGTCTGGTGCTTTGGTCTCAACCAAGCCTTTTTTTTTGGAGGACAACTTGGTTTATAGAGTCTTCGTTGTTAAAGTAATAACTTTTAATACTTTGGCAGGTCAGATAAACAGATAAACACACAAATCAAGAAATCCTCAATTTACCTTCTGGTATTCCAAAGGTGCCCATCATGGCCTCTACCAGACCTAGCACATAGAGGGCGCTGCCACACACATTAGCAAAGAAGAACATGATGCCGATGCTGCCGCCAAACTCAGGACCCAGAGCTCGGCTGATCATGTCTGTGCCTCAAGTTAGGGCAAAGTACATGGCATTTAAAGCAAACTCATGAACTGATGTGAAATATTTGCAAAAGGGTAAGCTTGGTTTGCCAAATACACTCAAAATGTGAAAAGCTATTGGTCAACTTTAGCAATAATAACCAGGTCATAGTAAACCAATTTGGGGTTTTTTAAGAACTGAAAAATAAATGTACTTACTGTATTTTGCCTGAATTTGAAATATATTAAAGAAACCTCAGGTAATTCACAACTTTTATACTAAATCATGTGCTTCAGTTTAAAGAAACACTTGCAGATTTCCACCTTGTCATCAAGCAGCTGTAGATGCAAATGAAAACAAGATGTGTAAATGAACGTCGTTGAAAAGTTGTGAAATCTTGCAAACAATCCAAACTTAATGCTGCACAGCAATATCTGAGAGTGAGCGTGTCTAAGCATGTATGTTAAATATCAGAAATCATTTTTGTGTGACTGATTATACTCTCAAAATGTGAAAAGCAATCTCACTAGTTTGCTACTCAGATACTAAAAAAGGATCCTTTCTTTTTTAGTATATTTATTTATTTTTTTAATTTTTTTTCTAGATTGATACTTTACCCTCAGCTGTGGCTGAAGTAGTCAAGCTGACTGTCACAGAACATTAAAGCAAGCCAAATTTGAAATAAATCTGATTTATACTTTTCCAGTAGTTAGAAATGTGGTGTGACAGACAGCACTTGTTTGAAACAGAGACCCTGATTTTGTGTATACCTTGACTATTGACAGTGATAATGGCGCTACACTGACTGTCACATGCAGATGGTCATATGATGAGGCTTGTGTGTGTGTGAACAGGATACAATAGGCTCCTCCAGCATCCAGTGCTCCATTGGTGGAGATTGCGCACACTGACAGAACAGTCATGGAGATGATGAAGTAGGCCACCACAAACATGAGAATGCCTTGGTACAATCCAGCCTGTCCCACCACAAATCCTAAAAAAAAAAAAAAAAAGAAACAGTTCCAAGTAAATTAAATTGAGAAATTGATGTCTGGGTGAAAGCAGAACCATAAACTGGAGCAGAGTGGAAAGAGGCTGATAAAGAATTCCTGGGAAGTGCCAGCATAAAAGAGGATGTGGGTTTTTTATGGCGTCATGAAAGTACAATTAGTTAACGTATTACATGAGATCTATTTGTTCAACAGATGTCTGTCCATGGTTTTTAATTATAGATGACATTTCAAACAGTTTCCAAACAATTTAAAAGTGAAAATAAAAAAATAAATACATAAATACATAAAATAAATCACATAGCCTTCGGTTTAAATGACTCACCACAACATTTCACTTTCTGTAAAAGTGAAACTGGAATATCACATGCTGGGACAGATTCCAGCTTCTACATTGTCTGCATACATTGTGACCATACTTCTGCTATTCCGGTTAGATGACTCAGCTGAATTAGTTCCAGAGTCAAACTGGTGCTAATGTTTTCTTATCATTTCTTTGTGTCTATGTCATCTTAAGCAACCACATATGCATTGATTAAATGTGGAGTTCGAAGATATTGTTGATCATAGATTTGTCTGCAGCAGAAATTAATCTCAGTTGTTTTTTGGGAAACTAAGTCGATTTTTGGAGAGGTGGAGACTAACAGTCATGCAGTCTGTTTTAGCTGATTGCATGATTTAATTTAATCAATTGAGAATGTGGAAATCAGTAGGATATAGTGCTATACTGGCTGAAAGCATGTTCTCTTTGAATTCATACAAGTCAAACCAGCTGGTTACATCAATCTACCAGATGGTCTGGTCAGTCTGTCTATTGTCTGTGCTTTCCAGGTTTTAAGGAGCTGGAAAAATATTTTAGTCAACTCAAAATAAACTGATTCACCGACCACCTGATGAGACAGAATATGTTTTGAAATCTCTTTCATTTGAAGAACAAGGAGTTAGTGCCTCAACTAGACTCAAAAAACATCAATTACCATATTTTCCAGACTATAGAGTGTGCCTCCCTATAATCCACACCCACAAAATTAAAAATAATTAAAAAAAAAATTAAAACTGGAAATGTACATATATAAGCCGCACCGGGCTATAAGCCGCTGGCATCGCAGCCGCTCTCAGTTTTCCACAAGGGCGCAGCAAATCTGTACTGTCAGGTGAATAGCCTTCAACTTAAAAGCAGCATCATATAAACTTTGTGTGATTTCCATGATGAGGGCATAAGAGTTTGAAAACATTTCTCCATCGTGCCTGCTGCTAGCATGTGCTTGTTCTAAATAAAAATTAGCACTTTCTTCTTTGATTTCCAAATGTGTCACTTTGAACTGCATCGCAAACAAATTATCCACATTATTGCACCGTTCCTCCGTCCCTTAACGCTACTCATTTATCTTTGATCAGCAACTATCAGCATGTTTCTGCTATCAGTCAGGTCCACTATGACACAAATCCAAGTCTCACAAGGAAACAAAGTTCACTTTGTTCCTTAAAGAGCTAAAATTTTAAGCTCAATTGAGATAAACTAAACTTGCGAAGAATTTGCATGTTCTGGTGGTAAAGATATCCAGATCAGGACAAGAGACACTTTGTCAAACCGTTACATTTACAGTAGTTTCACATCCGCACTGAAACCACTCACAGTTCCTGTGCAATCTCACACTTTAACTTGAGATTACAATGTCTTAAGTCTTCAACCAACAGCTACATATGCCCATGTGAGTCTCTCTGAGTGTCCATTGCTCAGCAGCTGACATCTCACGAGACTGGGAGGGCAACTGGGAGAAGAGGAGATGAGAATACTGAAAGAGTTAAAACTTATAGGAAACAGAAAAAAATCTGAAAGAAAAGCAGAAGTGAAAAGTGGGGAGAGAAGATGAAGTTGGTTATGAAAAGTTGATTTGTTGTTGTGCAAATTCAACTCTGGTCACTGCAGCAACATGGATTTCATGGGCTTGAATAATTTCTAGTTTAGTCATATTACTGAAAAAGGAGAACTTATATCTCATTGATTACAATCAGACATGAATTCCTCACTGTACCGAAACCTAAACCTGAGTTGCGAGTGTCATTTTCACAGCATAAAGTTGAGATAGTCTCTGTTTGCTGCTGAATTATTAGTGAACTTGCAAAAGCTGTAGCTTAAATGGATAATTCAGATTGTCCTGATTTATAGTTAGATATTGCCTCTATCTATAAACATCCAGCAAATATTGTTGCAATTTGTTCCTTGTTTTGTTTATAAAAACAAATGTTAATTCATCACCCTTAACAGATTAGGAATAAATGACTATAATGTAATTTGTTGCTGTCACTTGGTCATTTTGTAAAGGTAAAAGGTAAAGGCAATTTTGTTTATATAGCACATTTTCAGCAACAAGGCAATACAAAGTGCTTTACAGGATTTAAAAGGAAATACAAAAAAATACCTAACCAAAAGAAACAGCAAAAGACAAAAAAGCTAATAAGGTTGATGATCCAAGGTCGATAAACTAGATACTCCTATTCAGGGTTGGTAGCTGAGTATAAGTATGTATCCTCTGTTCTAACTCCTTTTCTGGTTTGGAAGAATAGGACTCTAAAAAGTAGTAGCCAAGATAGTTTTTCTGGGTTCCCAGTTCTAAACCCTGCTATGGCTTGCTAAGTAAGTGTAAGTAAGTAATCTCTTACTTACACTGGATACTCCTATTCAGGGTTGGTAGATATGAGAAAGAAAGTATCCTCCGATTCCTTTTCTGGGTTGGGAGAATAGGAGTTTAAAATGCAGTTGCTAAGGTAGTTTTTTTGGATTCCAAATTTTAATCATTGTTCTGGGTTGCTAAATAAGTGTAAGTAAATAAGTATCTTCTGGACTTCTGGGATGCTAGATTCTCTGGACTTCCTAAGTGTGCTCTAAATTTGTAAAAGTAATGAGTACTCCTAAGTTCCTAAGTAATGATAAAAACTAAATGTTCCTGTTCTGAAAGAATATTTTCTGGATTTTCTGCATTTGTTCTAATTTCTTTTCTGGGTTGCAATAATAGGAGTCTCTGCATCTAAATAGTGAGTACTCTACTTTTTTTTAAACTATAAACTAAATAGTGACAAATAAACTAGATTCTCTGGATTCCAAGTTTGTTATAATTCCTTTTCTGGGTTAAAAGTGAGTACTCCACAGCTTTTAACAAAATAATTGTGCACCATGTCAGAGCACAATAGCAAAAAATGCAGGAAGCTGTAGCATAAGTGCACTGCCTGGAAAGCAGCATTTGTTTTTACATACAAGTTCACAATAATTAGAGATATTCTGTTTGCATTTAACCTTAAAATTGGACTTTTTAAATCTTTGCTAAACAGCTCCCTTCAATGCAAAAAGAGAAAGTTATTTTGAACTTTAGAAAGAGCCACAAACAGATCACAGAAAGGAGGTGTGTTAAATGGAAATTATAAACGCTTAACCCTGAAATGATGATACAAACAACCACAGAAATCGTAAAATATATAAACAATGACTGCGCTTCG
The DNA here is from genome assembly GCF_027474105.1 of Poeciliopsis prolifica. Lineage (NCBI taxonomy): Eukaryota > Metazoa > Chordata > Actinopteri > Cyprinodontiformes > Poeciliidae > Poeciliopsis > Poeciliopsis prolifica. The sequence goes on from NW_026562379.1 coordinate 11,104,970, forward strand.
GTTCATACAGAAAGCGAAACTGAGTGTAGTGATTTTTGCCGCCACCGCTCACCTATTCTGAGGAAGACCACGACGCTGAACATTGACAGCAGAGTGGGAACCACCACACCGAAGAACACCGACAGCTTCTTGGGCTGCCCCTGCGGTGAGGACCCGGGCCGCGGGCTTCCCGGAAGCTCCTCCGGGGCCCGGTTGGCAGGAGCAGACCGCGGCTCGGACTCATTGACGCTGGCGACGAGGCGGTAGTTCAGGAGAGGAGTCCGCTCCGTCATTGCGAACGAAAACAAATGTTCGCTTTAGGTCGACTCGAACTTTAAAAAGTAACCCGGAGAAATTTAAGGACGGGAAAAGTCGCTGTATTCTGTCAGGACAACTCAAGAGTTTGTAAATAAATGCTTGCGATGGATTACAAGCAGAAAGCTGTAAGAATTGACGCGTCCTGATTGTCAAATGCAAGTTCAGCAGCTACATAGCAAAACAGACAAGTGCTTCGGTCATAAACAGAATAGGTTAAAACACAGAGAGCGTGTTTGGCCTAATCACTGATGTACAAACTTCCATCGTTTATCAATAAAATGCTAGATAAAATCCCCGACTGGGATACCTGCGCGTGGTCATTGTATGTTCTGTGTTATTTCTCTAATTATACGGAATAAAATATCATGTGATGCCGCAACGTCAATGCGTGTCTCTGCTGCAAACTTCCGTTTTGCCCTCTCACAATAAAAGCAATTATGATTTAGTGCAACTTTTTCATAAGAGCAAAACGATTTACCCCGTTAGACATAAATATATCTGTCAGGCACTGCATTATGACCATTAACGAGTGAAGTCCAAAGCACTTCTGTTTTTCCAAGGGTTGTGAGCAAATGATTTTGTTGTTATTTTCTAGCAATCTGGGTGTGGAGTTCCTTCACATCATTCCCTGATTGTTCTGAGATCCGTCAGCAGGATTATGTGCCATCCCAAGAAGCAAACAAGATTTAGGAATAAACAATGTTTAGTGTGAGTTGTTAACTTGCCTCGCAGATTCCCATGACCTTATTCCCAGAGAAATCCAATATAATTTCTCTGGGATTAGCTAAATTAGAGCACTCCACCTTCCAAACCAAAATGATCTGCTGCTGACCTCTTGATGCTAAATAAAAACACACCTCCAAAAGTCTTGTGGGGTATGTGCTTCAGTAGTATTTATCTAAATTGCATCAGTCACAGATATTAAAACCACAAAGTGCTTCACAAAGACACAAACTGTTTGCCATGTAGCTATAATCCACAGTTGAAGAAGAGCAGGGCTGGGAAGAGGGCAATAATTTTATAAAACTTTGCTAAACAAACAAACAAAAAGCTGAACTTCAAACTTTAAAAGGACCATGCATGATTATATCTTATTTTATTTTCTTTATGCAAAACTTCCGGTTTATTATATCTAACTTTACTTTCGTACTTGACACTCGGGTTTTCCTGAGATTTCCTGCTTTCACATTTTCTAGCCTACTGCTTTCGGTCATATGATGAAGTTAGTCAGGCCAATAGGAGGGTTACATTGCTGAAAGCGCTTGCTTACCAGCTTTTTTTTTTTTTAATATCAAAATAAAAGTCCACATTGATTTCTCTTTTTCATTTCCATAGCCTTTATTTTGAAAAATTCGCGTTCTTTCAACACTCAGAATGAAAGTTATGATCCAAGTAGAAGAATGGTCCATGTCCAGTTCAAATGGTTCAAAGTCCTCGTCAGTAAATAAATAACACATAAGTATGTAAGTGTTTCTTAAACACAGCCTTTTAACGTTTTACAAACTGTACACACTCAACTGCATTTCACAGACATTCATTTTAGGTTTCATTTTAAAGTAATACATATAAATTATTTTCATATACAGGCATGTTCTTGATCGTTTTCCCATGATCTAAGTTATAATACATTCGATTGATATGCACAGAGACAGAATAAATGTTTTTGTTCACATTTTGCAGCTATATATACTTCACATTTTAACTTTCACCTCGTTATGAACTTTGAGAAAACATCCCCTTTTACATCTTAAACTGAATATCACATTGATCATTTGCAGATTAAAATAATTTGTGTTCTTAAAAAAAACATAAGATCTTCATTAGAGTGCAATTTATGTGATTAAATTTCAACCTTTCTGCAAACAGTAATGAGGATGATGAATATTTTGAGTCTAAATCTGACCACTTGCACTTCTCATCTAGCACCTGCAGAGGGCGCTATGCTCTCAGTTTGATTTGTATATTGCAATAGCTTTAAACTACAAGTTTAAAAGGCTCTGCTGAAGCACATTTAGAAAGGGTTGGTCATTTGTCTAAACCACTCACAATTTAAGGGGGGGTCACATAATCAACTAAGAGAACCATAACCTTTTCAGATTGGTTTCCATGAGCCACAGTTTGGCTCATGGAAACTGAGCATAAATGAGCTGATTGTGCAATATATGGCTAAAGTAAATATTGAAGCTGTTTTACAGCTCAAATACACTACTATAGCTTCAGGGCAGCCTGCAGTCTAAGTTCAGTCTTGAATTCGAAAGCAATAGTTTGTTTGACAAACTATTACAATAGTTTGTCTGTAGTTTCTGCTCACCTCGCAGAAACTACAGTGAGTGGTAGCTCTGGGATTCTGTTCTTCTCAGCTAATGTGTATGCACATATACTGGGGTTGTTGTCGTACATTCACTCATGAGACAAGGCAGGAGGATTTTACCTAAATTTCTGAGAAAACTGAGGATATTGGGGAAAATCAGTAACTGTCTTTGTTTTGTAACCAATGTTTAAAAAAGAATTCAGTTCAAGTTTAAAAAAATATGAAAAGTGCAAGCTTAGGAAAGCCCACTTCTCCGCAAACTTGTGACTGGAATGCAATAACTCACTCATAACTGAGCCATACAAATGAATTGAAATGAAAAAAAAAATAAAATAAAAAGTTTGTGTCACTTATTTGCTCTGCTGCAAATATTAGCATGTTATTATATAAAATAAATTCTGAAATTGCATTTCCTAGATTATTTCTGGTGGAATATTCAGGATTTGTATTTGCTGCCAAATGGAAGTTTATCACATATTAGTGATATCCAGCAAGTCATCATGACTTCAAAACACCAGAACTCTCAATTCCAAATGTAGAAACCAATGCTGTGAAACAACAGTCCATAAAAGAGCATCTGATGTCCCAATAAATATGTATGTCCTCATTGTGCAGCCTATGATTCAGTTTTGCTATCTTGGTTTGTAGTTCTTTATCCTTGTCCACAGACTGATTCCTATAGGTCCATTCCAAGTGGTTTGTCATTACAAACGTGACGCATCCTCTGGCTTCAACTTTGTGTCGAATCTTGTCCGAGGTAACAAAGTTTTACAATTAGAGTTCTTTCGGTTAAAGTTGCCTTAAACTCCTTTTCTTGTTATGACCGCACTCAGTTTTCAAAGCAACACCTTCCAGCTTCTTTGTGACTAGCTTGCTGAATACCTCCCAGATTACACTAAGTTTCTGTGTTCCAACCCATTTTTGAGGCGGGCTTCGAGTAGGCAAAGGGCCGTTTTTCTGTAAGAAAGCAGTGATACATAAGATATTACTATGTAGCACATGTTCAAACAGCTCATAGTTTTATGCTAAGGTAATGAAACATTATTATTCTGAGAAAATTAATGAATTTCATTATATCTGTGTTGATTCTCTACTTGTTATGTTTTTCTTTGTAGCTGTAAGTTAAGCTTAAGCTTCTTGATGCATTTATTTGATGCAACCAAAAATGCATCAAGATGTCACTTCTAGTGACGTAGAGGTTTGAAAAAGCAATAAACAATCAATTATAAATATGTATCAGCAGACTCACAATTTTAGCATCAAGTTTCTATTCCTTTGCCAGCAGCATCTCTTCAAATACAGCAAACAATAGTGCAGCTAATGCTATGTTTTTCAAACCAATGATAGAATATTTTGTCTCTGTTAAACCCTCCATTTGTATCCTCAAATCTGGTAACATAATGTTGGCTGTTACAAAACAGCCAGCCTAGAATGCATCACTGTGCCAACATAAAGATGAAAACATAGCAGTTCAAAGCATATGAGGACAACAGAAAATCAGGTTTCCCTTGCGGCTGTCGAGATAAAGAATAATCCAAAGTAGAAGCCTACATGATGAATCACCAACGAAGAAGGTAATAAAACCTGTCATTATCCACTTGTGGTCTTTGGATCATTTTATGAATTCTTTACCAATGATACAGTGGCAGGAAAGGTTGGGCAATGATTGCACTTTCAAGAGTGCAATCATTGCAATCATCTTAAGCTCATCTTAAATTCAGCTTAAGATCTTGTTCTGTTGTCTGTTGCACAGACTTATGCTTCATGGTAATCAATATTACTCATGATTTTCTTTAGACTTTAAAAAAGTATTTTTTTAACTCAGCCACTATTACAGGCTACATAGCCACATAATGTCACAATTGCCTTTGTTTTTCCAAATAACATCCTTCTGAATTTCTTAGAAGCTAGTGGTTGTGACATGGCAAAAAAATTCAAGGTACATTGCTGACATTTTTCACAAAATATATATTTATATTTTTTGAACTGTACCTGTGGGTGATGTTTGAGAAGCATCATATAATGCTTAATACGGTGATTAAACTTCTCCAGAAAGTCCTCACACTCCGTGCTGGTTTGATTCCTAAGGTGTTTGACAGTTTCTTGAAATGCCTGGAAGTCCTGCAGCACTTCAGACAGTTTTTCCTGTAACTAGACGTACAAATGTACATACAACTGTCAGAATGCTGCAACAAAATCAATAATTTACCAAATTTTCAGGTTTTGTTTCACATGTTCTTATTCTGAACTGTCCAGTGTGTACCCCGTTGCTCAGCCGATGACATCTGGATATGGACACCAATGCTGTTCACTGTATAAATTCGCAGGATAGCGCAATGCTAGGTAGCATTGAAAGACCCAACAACTCTTCAAAAGAGAGAAAATTTGAGCTGTCTCCTCAATAAACAATGGACCAATTCCAATATAAGCTAAAAGAACAAGAGCAAATTTGGATCTGCCTGCAAGGCGATACAGTTGAAATGCTGTTTACCCGTAGCCTGATACCACAAAGTCAAATTCAGGAAACAATTATCATATCTCACTAACCAACAATGCGTGACTGATTACAACTTCTGATTTAACACCTATGTTGTTAACCTCCGCCACACTTTTGTCTGCCAGTTCATGTTCTGCCTCAGTTGCTATGCTTGGTTTGTTTCTTAAGAAACTAATTTATGACTCATTTCAACTTGAATTCAACTTAACACCATGAATGGTTGATTTTTTTTTCTTCCTTGTTTTGTTGATATTTTATATTTGAGTTTTGTTTCTGCAAAATTCTAATATATAATTATAAGATGCAAAATGGAAGCTGATAAAATATTAAGGAAAAAGAGAAGGCATAACATCATCGTGGTAGTTTCCAGGAGACTTCTGAAAGAGTGACATAGTAACTTCCAACAAAAAAGAGTTTACGTGAAGCAGGCTTGTTTGTTCAGCAAATAGTTTATAGAAATTCCAATGGAAGTATTATGTGTAAAACTAACATCCAAATGGAGGGAAGGCATCAAAATAGTCCAGCAAAACATTGTCCAAAGCTTCACACCACCTCTGCAGTTTTTCCCTTTTCTGATTCTGCACCCGGAGAAGTGGCGCATGAGCACCCAGTCATCCATGTAATGTTAGATTCATCAGATCATACCACATCATTTGTTCCGTTTTGATCCAGTTCAGATCCATGCATGCTCATGTTGTTAGCAGTCGACAGGTGACAGCATCTGTACCCTGAAATTACTATCTGGTCCCATCCACAAAAACCTGCAATACACTGAGCATTCTGAAATTTTTCTGTCAGAACCAGCATTAATCTTTCAGAGATTTCATGAAAACTGCAGTTGCTCATTTTTAGGTCAAACCACAAATGAGTCTTTGCTCAGTGAACCTTAACCATTAACGATCTTGTCTTTTTTTCAAAGTCATTCCTTCCTTGAGCTAATTTGAATGGAATCTAACCTCTGCAGATAAGAATTTTTTAAATTGTTGACCCATGCTCACAAATTTATATGTCAATCTATGTGACCTAAACTTTGACTTCAGCTTGATGTTCTGGGGCATTTATGTGTAACAAAACTCAAAATCTGCAGGTTGCCAAATACATTTTGACAGCAGTGTAATTAGATCAGTTTCCTCCCCCACACTTGTTGTTGTGAAAGTTTTTTTTTATGGAAGCTGGTTACGACTGTGTTTTTGATATGCTTTTGCAGCAGTTACATGTTGATTTGTCTTTGTTTTCTACAAATATGTTCTTGAATTTCCGGCCCAGACAGTCATGAGCGAGAACCCAGCTCTTGCCAAGGAGGAAGAGCAATGAATCTTGGCAACAGAACAAGGGAAGCCAAACACAAATTCTTTGGAAAAACCACAGTGTTTTTTGTTTGTTTGTTTTTGTTTTTTCTTTACTCAAAACATAACAGCATACTACTTGTTGCTGAGATATGAAATTTCTTGAGGTCGATGTCACCTATGTTAAAGGTTTGGACGTCGTGGAAATTTCTTTGACAAATTGTTGATTGTTCCTTAGAAAGAAAGCTGATCTGCCATTCAAAAATACTGGTGCTTGATTAAAAAAATATTATTTAAAGCCTGGATCCAGCTGTTGTAATGTTATCAGATTGCATGGAGGAATTTGAGAAAGCAGAAACCACTTCTTCTTTCATCACAAAGAAAAGAAACAAAAATAGCAAAATGCACATCTTTCAGCGTTTACGGTTGGACAAAAAATCTGTGATTAATGCAGGTTTAGTGGTTGAAAATGCTGTGCATTACTTACTGTGTAATTTTCATATTCTGGCGAATTCACCCCCACTCTTGGCACATGAACAGTAGAAAGCAGGGTGTCAGAACAGTTACCCTAAAAACATCAATATTGAAGTTTTGTCAGATGCACTGATACAATGAAGCAAATTACTTGAAATGTACAACAGAAAAGATTAATTTCCATTCACTTTAACACATAAACTTGATTTGGTAATACAATGACAGAAAGCTCTCCATGTTGCCTACATGTCAGAGGTTCAAAATTCTAATTATGCAAGAAAAACAAAGATAATTCCTCACCTCAACTTTGAAATCCATCATCAGGCGCTGTCTAGCGTCAATGTTACACCAAAAGGCAATCGGTCTTGCGCTTACTTGAGGCAGGTGGGTGACAGTCGCTCCTATCAGCAGCAGCAGCAGCAGTCCTGGAGCAGCACATGGTGAATGTAACTGAGGAGCTGCCATCCAGCTCAATTATGCTGCACCAGAGTCTAACCTGTCTGCATTTGTTGTTGTATGCACTGCCTCCCCCTTTTATTGTTAATGGACTGCCTTGAAGTCAACAGCATGAACAGAATCACTCGTGCTTATAATGTCGTTATTGCTTCCTGCCAGAATTCCACCCACAGATCTTGCCTCAACAAGTCGCCTTGTCAAATTCACTTTCGTAGGTGTCTCTGCCCATATGTTTCTTGCTAAATTAGGCAGCTGGATTTCAATTAATGTGCTTAAAATTGAACGGGTTTGGGAACTCATACCAGCTATTCCCATTAGTGGGCGTGGGGATTTTAACAATACTAGTAATGTGTCAGGAACCCGATGATATGTAGGGAATCCCTTTAAAAGTATCTTTAACAGCTTTTGTCTGTGTTAATTATAATACATAACAAATTGGTAACATCACCTTATATCAAAGTTTACATATAAACTAACCTTTGTCATTAGCATGTTATAAAAAAGGTAGATAACTTACTGCTATAAGCCATAACCCGTCCTTGAAGGCATGGTGTCTATCACTTGTGATTGTTTGGCCCCCATCGCTCTTCCATGAACTTTCAGAAGAATCACCTCAGGTCACAGTGAGGCGAAAGTCATTCTATTATGCCTAGGAAGCTTTTTTTATGCCCTTAAATCTCAGATCGACACCTAAAACACCAGGTGGAGATGGTGCTGAGCAGCATTCACCTCCACAAAGATTTGAGAAAATGCTATGTCGTGGGTGACGTGTGTTACTGCACGACTTCTCAGAGTGTGTAGACTGTCTGTTTGTCTAAGCCCAAAGTTAATGTTTCACCCTGTGTCACCAAAACAAATAAAACTGAAATCGTACTAACCTGGTTATGTTGTTGCTGATCAGCTGTGTCATGTTTGAGACGTTTGACCATATTTGTTAAAGAGATCCGTCTGTCGGTTTAGTTTAATTAGCATAGATGGCGCCCACAGTTCCAGCACTGTCTGTGTTACTTTCATAATCACTAAAATGGCTTGCACAGATTTTTGGCTATGACTACAAAAGAATGTAATATAAAAATAGTAATGGAAATCTTCCTTTAGGACAAATGCAAACAAACGTATAGCAGCAACAACAATGTTTAGATAGTGAACAGATGCTTTGCTTGTGTAATATAAGCCCACATTATCCACTTTGCGTCAAGAAGGCACACATAACTGTGGCAAACAATACACAAGGTTCTCATTGCAGACATTTTCCTGAAAAAGACTCATGGATAATAACTTGGCAAGACTCCAAAAAGAGTCATCTATTGCTGAAGGAGTTATAAAATTGAAGTATATTCAGATATTTTGCAGATCCATCCTTTTTCTAACCCTGGACCGCATTCAGGTACCCCCAAATTGTTGCCACAGGAGGTTAAAGCATTTCTCAAACAAGTATGAAAGACTGAAAGCAATTCACAGAATTCAGGGCTGTTTTTGATGAGGAGACGAATAATATTATAACAAGATCAAAAAAGTCAATTTTACATGACAGTCCCCCTTTAAAACCTGAACTGAAACCATTGCAACATTTTATTGGTTTTGTTATCAGTTCATATAGTTTTATTGTTTACCTTTAAAAGTTTGTTAGTTTTGTTGTTTTATTGTTTTCCTAGTAGTTTAATTTGCACACTGACAGCTTAGCAAGTTGGTGTAAATATATAACCGTAGAGTTGAATTGTTTGTGTTAAGAAACTCTTTTATATTTGAGAGAAATGTCTGTGTTTCTGTTGTATCTGGATGTCCAAGGAACACCATCCAGTATTGGACTTATACCTCTTGATATTTTCCTGTGCCTTGAATTTGTAATTTTGATCAAAGTGTCTTGTTTTATTAATAACAATTATTTTTCAGTAATTCATGACCAAAACAAGTCTCCTATTGTGGCACAACTTAGAAGAATAAACTATTAAACATAAAGAAACATAAAGAACATGTACATGTACATGTTGTCACTGCTGTGACAACATGTACAAAAACCATCAAGCATCAAAGGAATGTGGTAGTTTCGGCGAAAGCCTGTAAGCCATGATCAGTGAAATCTGATACTGTCTTCTACAGGTTTTTCTTTTCAGACACGTCTGTCTCTGAAACATATACCACAATGAAAAGAGAAAGTTGTTTCACTTAATAATCTCCAGCAGTACATAGAATCTCTTCTTCATTGCATGTATCACTGAGAAGGAATAAAAAATGTTGGACTCTTAGTAAGCATAAACATTTGTTTAAAAAATTATTAAACATGTCTGAATCTGCAAATCAAGATCAAATTCTCTCTTTTTGATAGTATTTAGGCATACTAAATCTTTCTCAGATGCAATATAAGATCCACTTTTTCATGCTGACACTCAGACAAATTTTAGCTTCCTGAAACCAAATTAGTTTAAATCTGACTTAACTTAACTTAAATATCTTACTGGACAAACTTTTCCAGTGACAAACAGATAGATTCTCTGTTTTGGTGCCACAATCTGTTGTAACTGTATGAGTGTATTTTATGACAAAGTATTCATGAACACACAAGGTGAGAAAGGTGTGAAAGTTTAACCAAAGATTTCCTCTCTTCCTACTGTTATCTTTTGGATCCGGTTTTGTTGTGAAACTTTTACTTGTGAGATATTGCACAATGACTTGGAATCCTTAACAAAATTCATAGGCATATTGTGCCAGGAAATAGTCGCTTACTCCAACAAAAACAAAAAAAAAAAGGACAAGCTGTTTGTGTCTTGCTACCAACAAAAGTGTTATCTGATTTTGGAACAGCAAAATTAAACTTGAATTGCAAGCAGCTATCAATGGGTTTCAAAGCCAACCCAGCATATCCACCCCGCACCCCGCTTCCCAGCACACTCTCATCTCTGCGTCTTCTCAGTCAAGTGTCACTATGACTCTTTGCATGTCAACCATTCTGGAAAACTGCAGATTGGTTACATTTCAGAATACGTTATGGTTTAGAATTATGGGCAATTGAAAACAATTTTTTATTTATTTTTTGCTTTCTCCCTTCAATGACGTACAGACTGTACAGATTTCCAGGCCGATCAGAGTTGAACAAGGGAGAGTAACACTTCTGGAAAATGACTTAGCAAAGTTTATGTTTCAGAATCTTTCAAAGTTTTTTTTTTTTTTTTTGTCCATATTGTTTTGTAACTGTGTTCTGAAAATATCATGTTACCTCAGACTGCATCAGATAAGTGTCCTAGCCTGACCTTATGTAAGACTGGAGAGACAAAAGGGAAAGTATGTTCAAATAAATCAGTTGACATAAAAGCCAGTAATCAGTAAGTGAAGGAGATGTGGTTAAATGCTGGGAGTTTGAATGGTGGATGATGGTGGGAGGAAAAAACAATTAAGTAAGGCACAGAGAAACAAGGAGGACTAAACATAAACAGTGAAACTAAGAAATCAAATCTAATCAAGACAGAGTAATAATAAACATAATTTAACTGAAACAACTAAAAGTGGACTGAACTAAAGTAAAATAGAAACAAGGCTAATCTTGCAAAAATAAGAGGCAATAACAAATGAATCAAACTACAAGTCCAAAAAAATTCAAAACAAACCAAGATCAGTAACATTGTTCACTGATGACAGAAGTTGAATTTAATTACATGTTAAGTTTTTACAGAGCACACACAAATGATAGTCGTGATACGACCGCCAATTGCAGTGATTTACATCGCAGGGTTTTGTTATGCAGGTTCAGCTGTGATGGCTCATCTCCTGATTGGCTACCTGGAGGCTGCAGGAACTACACCCATTGGACCAGAAGGGAACTGCAAGCCACCAGATGTTAATGAGACTCACCTGGTTCTATAAAAGGCTCCTGAAATCATTTCCTCAGGGGGACAGCTTGTAGGAGGAGGTTTTGCTCCACTGTTCCCCACCTTTGATTGTAGTTGTCTTTGACAATTTTGTGAATATTTTGGTTGTTTGTTCTGCTAGAGCAGGTTGACTTTGATTTGGTTGACAACACAAGCCAGACACTTGTATTTAGGAGGCTTGCTGCTCCTTTCGTGTGTTTGTTCTTTTTTTCATTTTCCTTTTGGTTTATTTGAATTGCTATGGACTGATTTGTTTGGGCACTTTGTGATTTACTTCGCACTTACCCTTTTTTTTAATGCTGTCAGCCCTTTCTTTTGTTTTAATTGGATTAAGTGGTATTGTGTCTTGGTTTTGTGAGAACTTTGTTTCTTTTTGTAATAAATCACCTTTTTATTTATCCCTCCTATTCTCTGGACATTTTTTATGTTACCGCCCTGAACCCCTAGACCAATAGGGGTGTAACAGTGCCCTTTTGTTTGCTTTATACATCCTCACAGCATGATGCTGCCACCACTCTGTTTCTCCATGGAGTTGACATAGAGAATCCATACCAAATCTGCGACTTTTGGAGGCAATTATTCTACAAGAGTTTATTGATAAAGGACCTGAACACAAATGCATTACAAATATTAGGAAATTCAATCAGTATAAAACAAATTTCACTTCCAATTTATATTTAAGTGTCTTTCCACATGTGACTTGTGCAGTAGTCTCACTCAAAAAAACAAATCCAATTGAATAAGTGCAATACTGTGGTTTACACGTGACAAAATGTGAAAACATCTGCAAGGCTTTGTGTATATACTTGTGTGCACTTTGGTTCTGTGCAACACACTTGTATATGTGTGTCTCTTCAGAATGAGCCGTGACCATGGCAACACCTCGCCATGAGTACCTTTTCAAAAGCCTTGCCTCTCCTCCTCTCTCTTTTATCCTTCAGCCCATCCTGCTCATTTCACTCCATACCAGCCAGCTGGGAGACTGGCAACAAAGCAAAACAGAAAGACTTCAGTTGCAGGACATTATCCTTATAGATTTCTTTTTTTTTTTTTTTTATGTGCCGGAGTAGCTCGTCTTTTGTCATTCTTTGTGATTTTCCAGGAAGAGGAAATCATCAAAGAAAGAGACTGAGACCTCCTGCTCCAAGATGTAGCTGGTGTTATGGATTCATCAGGTTTTATTTTCCTAATACTTAAAAAACTTGAGAATCTGCCACATTTTTTTTCATTTTTAATCTCTTGAAGTGCATCAGAAGCATCAGAAAAATTATGAATGAAATGAAAAGAAAGTGAAGAACTTAAAGGAGATGCTGGGACAGGAAGTAAACGTGTCATGGATTGCTTGGAAGATTTCTCACTGTGTCCAGCTTGTAACAAAGAATATGACGTTGCTTTGATCTTACCTTGTTCTCATACGATTTGTGGTCACTGCGTGGCAGCAGAAGAAGAAACCAGGTCACATCCTTTGTGTCGCCGTGACCCACGACAGTCAGTCTGCTCGGTGTGGTGCCGATGCTGCAGACAACCTGTAGAGCTGCCGTGTTGGACTTGGTCATCTGCCGCTTCCTGTCTCCCTCAGCATCCCACTCTGAGGTCTGAATATGCAAAATGGGATACAGGCTTCAAAGACAGGTCAGCAAGGTCTCACCACAAACAGGTAAACCATGCGATCTGATCAAGATACTTGTCACAATTAAAGAGATATTGGATGTACAGTAACCATGCGGTATTGAAAAAAAAAATATTTACATAAAATTTTGCCTAAAATTACTGCAACCCTGGATAGATTTCGACTTGAAATTATTTTCATTTAACACAAAAGTTGATTTCTGATTAAAAAATGTGTTCCCTTTCTAAAAAGAATCAATGGAAAATATCTATTAGCATTACAGCATCCCAAACCTTCATGTAATCACTGAGCAGGATTTTTCATGTTTTCATGCTTATTTAAGTTTATTTAAATTATTTCTCTTCAGTGAAGAGAACACAGTGTGTGAGATAATTGTATAATTGTCAAATTATACAATTATAATACCAATTTTTGATTACTCTCCTACTCGATAATGTGCAATCAATTTGCATTACATAACTAAAAATGACAATAAAGTTAGAAAACAAATTGAAGCGAAGTAATCATGCAGATTGAAACATGAGTAGACAGAGTCTGATTTCAAATAAAACTGGTTTATTAGAGTCCTCTTTTCTTTTTATGATTAAAAAAAAGGTTTATTTATTTATTTTTTCAATGCTAGTTTTTTGGTACCAGACTTGCTCCTTTGGAAGTTTAAAGATTTAAAACTAACAAAAAAATACAAGACAAAATTCACTTTGTCATTATTAAATCTAAAAAAAAAAAAGTGAGTGTTACTTCAGTAGACCCTTGCTGCTTCCACCGGATTTCAATGAAAAACAAACAGTCACGTAGTGCTTACCAGAAAACGACCATTCAGCAAACTTCCCTGAGGCGATTTTGGAAAGAACAGTGTGTGAAAAATTCCTCCAGAGTGACAGCAAAGACTCAGTGAGTCAGTGAGTCAGACAGAAGATTATTTCCAAGGCTTAATGGTACTTTTTTTTAAAACGTCATCTTTCCTTGTGCCAGTAAATCTCATTGAGACACTGGCTAAATTATATTCAAAAGAAAACAGTTCTGTATTCTGTTAGACAAGTCAAGGATATTTAACTTCAACTGACGCTTTTCAATATTTGATTCATGTATGGGTAATAAGTTATGACTGAGGATTCTGCTCAGGTTGATCTACATCTTAATAACTGCAGAAACTGGAGAGTTTTAATATTGTATCCTGACATGTATAACAAGTCAAAAAGAATTTTCCTCATCATCAAGAAGAGGAATGCAGCCCAGACCGACTGTCAGTCTATCACAGGGCAACACACAATCACAAACACCCACACATACTTCCACGTAAGTTCAATTTAGAGAGACCAATTAAAGATGCAGAATGTAACTTTTATTCTATTTTTTATTATTATTCAAATATGCTTTTTTTTTTTACAAATTTGGTGACAACTGTCACCATTAATGCTAACCATAGTGATTACTCAGAAAATACCACTTCATGTGTGGTAACATGGCATTCTGAAGACATTGTCAATCTTTCTGACACTCGTGTGAGGTTTATTAGAGTCCTCTTGATATCAGTTCTCTTTTGTTCACCTCGGTCTTTCATCAAGCAGCATTTTGATTTCATCACCATTTTTATCTGTGTAAAGCCTTCGCATAGCTGAAATGTGCAAATAAATTTGCCCCTTTCTTGATTTTTATTCTTTCACCTGTCAAGAATCACTAGTAAGGAAACAATATATTAGCATCAAGGTTTGCTTTTCTGCCTCAATATTTGCAATACAATGGTTTTATTTAATTCTGTTGATACAATCGATTTATGTGATGTCAGACTTGTGCCAACAATGAATTTATTTTCAAGCTGTGTCTTTAAAATGCATTGTCATTGTTTTCCATAGGAGGACAGAGATTACAAATCGACACTAAACAATAAAAGGTGTAAGTATAGTACACTTCTTTTGAGGAACAGTTTATAGTTTTGTGAAGAAGTAAAGCAGTTTTGAGTTTCTGCTTAAGGCTGTCTTCTTTAGTTTCAACAGAACAAAAAGACAGAATACAAACATTTTTTTGTCTCATAACCTGTAACCATTTAATAGAAAGCAAACGCTCATTTGTTGTTTGGGGGATTTTTCTGCATTGTTCCCAGAAATACATCTACCTCTGTGACATGATGGTACTCTCAGCTCTTCTATGATTTTTATACAAAGTTTTGCTTTTGTTTATGTGGAGGGATGCTCAGATAAATTTGCAACAGTCATTGTGGCCATAGTGGCTAGATGTTTCCAAGCAAACTACACAATTGACCAGAACCATTGTAGAGGCTGACCAGTCCTTTTACAGCTGAGAGGATTTAACTGTCTGAGTGTGACATCTGCTAGGTGTTCAAACAAAAAGTTATGATTTCAGCTGTCTTTTGACCTGCTGTCTTTTAGAATCAGCTAATCTGCTCACCAGATATTTTCTGTTTGACTCAGGCTCCAGTGCACGCAGCTCCTTTGTATTGCCAGTGGATGGTGCTGTAGACCTGCTAGAAGAGGAGATGGAGCGGAGCGTCTATGGTCAGAAATCAAGCTGGATTTTCTGCCTCCAAAAGAGCGATGACAGATGATACGCACATAAGTATTTAAGCTCTGCTTTTGATGTGAATCATTTCAGGGCTGCACTTCTCCCTGGACCCTTCATCTGTCCCACCACCCCTCCGACTGTCCAACACCCTCCTCACAGTGACCTACAGTGACAGTGGTTCTTCAGACCCACGTCCTCGGATCACAAAACCTGCGTTGACCCCTGACTCCACAGTGCTTCTACCTCATGTGAGCGCTGATGTCATCATTGCTCGGGGGCAGTACTACTGGGAGGTAGATGTCTGCAACAGCTCCGTCTACAGGGTTGGTAAGAACTTTGTTGGTTGTGGTTGAACTGGGTTGATGCCAGTTGATTCATTCCTTCCAGAAGCCCTCACCCTTACTCAGCAAGACTGCGCTTGTTTATACCTACACCCACAATAAAGAGCACAAAGACAGTGAACACACATGGGCTCGTTCTGATTCATCTTCATTGGCCGTGGGAATAAAGGTGTTGAAAGCGTTGACCAATTATTGTTTATTATTTAAGCATTGATAGCAGTAATTGTTGCAGTGATCCAGGAAAACTCCCAGCATCCTCAATTTCTTCATGTAACCCCAGACTGACTCCAGGATGTTGACATCAGGGGTCTGTACCATCTGTTGCACGACTCTTTGTTTTTCTTTTTCTGTGCATGTTTGGGTTTATTGTCATGCAACAGAGGGAATTTTGGACAAATCAGATGCCTCCTCGTTGGTATTACGCAACAAACACAAATCTAAACACAGAATGCGGACACAAATGTTGATAACCTAAGAGGCTTTCTTCTGTGAACGATTCACTGAAGTACAAATGCTGCACTTCAGATAGTCTCTAGGATTCAAAGTGTTATATTTTACAGTGCATATTCCTAACCTGAATAACTGCAGTTTGTAAGAGCATGGAGTTCGATAGGTAGGATGAAATTCTAAAAACAGAATAAAGAAAAAATATCCTAATTATTTTTTTCTCATCCTTTCAGTGTTGTCTATTTTCCTGCAATGACTGAAAAAGTCCCAAAGACAATCAACATTGGTTTGTAAAGATTTCTACTCTGCTACAAGATGATTATAGTGAAATGGTCAGTAGTAAAGAAGCGATACGCAAGAGAGAAATAGTGGTCAACTTTCTGATGGAGATGTGGTTTGTGAAACATCGGACCTACATAATATTAGATTGTGATGTGAAATTGACTTTCTATTTGGATTAAAAATAATAATAAAGTTCATGCATGACTATTGGTTTACATCTTTTGACTACATTACCTAAATCCAAAAGATTGCACATTCAAAATTATAATTTGTAAAGTGTACATATTTATATGTATAGCAGAATAACTAGCTGATTTGAGTCTTTGTGATTATGTTTGGACCAGCAATGAATTTCAACATGACAACATGAAACATCTGGGTTTATTTGAGTCCCTCTGAATCAGAATCTCGAGGTTCTCCAATGCTGAGTGTTGGTACAAACATCAGCAGAGAGTTGACCACAGCTGCTGCGCATTCACGTCCCACCCACGATACTGAGGAACAGACCAATGGCACAGCTCACTACCTGGGGTAAAACCGAACCGCACATTAACCCGTTGGTGCGCAACTTGCCAGCAAAAAAGCACCTCAAATTACACTTATTATTGATCATTAGCAAATCGGTCGGCCTTCTTAAAAGCAGGTGCTCTGGAGCATAAAGATGTGTGTTAACAGAGATATGTTTAAAGACGTCAGCGATTAACTTAGACAAACAAACCCATTAAACTTTGATGGGTTCTGAGGTCATTTTTAAGCTATTCGAAGCCCATCACCCGACATGGAGAAAGTTATCTTGAGTCAAAAGGTGTATTGTCTGTCCAACATCTGAAGCTTTGCCTATCCTGGGTCATGAAACGAGACCTTAATCTCAAAAGCAGTAACTGAGTGATTTCTAATTAGGTCGCTTCTTAGCTTTATTGGAAAATTCCTCGGATCTAAATGAACACCAGGGTTAATTAGGCTAACTATGACATACACAACAACTGTGTAGTAATAAAATCCTTTTAACAAAATGTATTTCATTCAAGTCATCTTATTTGTATGAATTTTAAACACTGCATTGGCTGCAGGAACATCTCTTTAACTCCACTCGGTAATCTTTGCATGTTTGTCTTCCTAGGTGTAGTCTCATCAGATGGATGTAGCGGCTGGTGGCTGGAGAGAAATGTGTCGGCTTTTCATGCAGTGTACGATGGAAGCTGTGAGCCTATCGGCACTGTCCCACCCAGGATCAAAACCCTTGGGATATTCCTCAGTTTAGAAGGCGGGATTCTGAGTTTCCACAACCCGCTGACCCAGGAGCATCTTGTCACACTGCCGACCCGCTTCAGCCCTTCTGGGGTACTCCCGGCTCTGGGTCTAGGACAGGGCAAGCTGAGGCTACACTGCGGCCTTCCAACACCTCCTTATGTATTTCTGGGTAAGGACTCAACTTTTAGGGGTCCTTGTGGTCCAAATAGTGTTTGGTGGCACAGAGAGTTTCCTTTCCAGTCGGTGAAAACAGTGATCCAGAAGTTTGAGAAGCTGGCATCATCAAACTAAAAGTTTCTTTATTTTTGGAGTATTTGGAAGAAAATTCATCGAGAATAAGAAGAACTTCTAAAAGCTTCTGTTCACAGGGAACACCCACAGCTTCTCTGGCTGGTTTGATGTTTAACTGCCATTTGAAAGGCTAATTTTCCATCTTGGCATAGCATGGCTACCCTTTTTCATTCTCTACTTGAACCCGGACCTGCAATTGACTCTCTCCCTGGGATCCAGCCCTTTCTCTCAGCTGAACCACCCCCACTGATTTGGGCTTGGGCCAGAAAGATTCCTGGGCTATATGAAGTGTGAGGAAAGGGTGGGATTTTACCAGCAGGACTCCTTGATTTGTCTCTGTGTGCCGGCTGTTGGACAGTAGGTGTCCCACACTATGGAAACACATGTTGTGTATAGCGCCGCTTTAAAGGTTTGACCAGCCACTCGAGCATTTTGATGTGTGTTTGCGCAGGAGGAAACAATGCATGAGTGGCAGGGGGTGAGGTGATGAGGCATGAGTACAGTGACACCAGTGGTCTTGACGTGGAGCAGCAATGACAGGTGGTAACATACATTTATCCCACCGCCTGTCTTCGAGGGAACAGTAGGGCTGTCCTTTCTGACCTTTTTGAAAACCACAGGACACCCAACGACTTCAAAAGAGCCAAAAGAAAGCCAGAGAACAGCGAGGGAGAAAGAGTAACAGCATGCATGTCAGCAGGTGATGAATTAGTATAAAAGAATTAGTATAAAAGAATAAGCCAAGAGAGGCATTCCAAACGGCCTCCGGGCCAAATACGTAGAAAAGATGTAGCAGCAGAAACTTTGCTTCAAGGATGCAATGTTTAAGATGCAGCGAAGCTAATTATGACATGCTTACTTTTTTTTTTAACAATCTGTGAATGATTATGTGAGCTCATTTTATCAGTAAGTAAATTGAACACAAAAGGTCACAGTAGAAAAGCTGTGTAACTGTGTTCAATTTCTTATCATGTTAAGTTTTAATAAAAGATTAGTGAAAACTGACACTTGATCTTATCTGTTTGAGGCGATGAAACAGATGTTTTGTCTGTATTCAGTGGTAAAAGCTCATGGCTCAAAATTGTGACTGTTTGGGGGTGTGTAATGCAGGACTGTGGTGAAGTCATGAGAAAAATGTTGTTGGAGATGTCGTAAGGATCAGTATCTGGAGCTAAACAGAGCTTGTAATTTAGATGTTAAATGAATAAAATGTGAAGAAATAACCCTGAAGGATTTCCTCCTGTGATGTGTGGGTGTGTGTGTGTGTGTGTGTGTGTGTGTTTTTTTCATTTGTTTGTGCCAAACTCTATAAAACCATTTTCTAAAAGGCATGATAATGAACAAAAAGATGTGACATAAAATAACTAAGTGCTTGCAAAGATATTCACCCCCTTTCAAGTGACAGATGAAATTCAGCAGAGGCTCACCTAAGTAGTGCTTGTTGTCTCTCTTTGAGCAGAATGGGGATCACCTGAGTGCAGTGACTGTGTTTCAGTTGCTTGTTGCATAGAAACTCTTGTGTCTGGCAGGTCCATGGTTAGTCAGAATTTATGTTTCTCAAAATGGACGAGGAGTTTTTCTTTTCACCGTCTACATTCTGTTCCTGTGCTGTTGTTTTATATTTTCTTTTCTGGTGTTTAAATTGTAGCTTTCCTGCATAGTGCTTTCATTTTTCCGAAGAAAACATTCCGTTAATAGCATCTGTGATTGTCTCACTGTTAATCCTTCTGGCACCAGAGACTACAAATTAGAAAGAACACAGCACCACTTGTTAGCATTACAACAGTCATTTGTCTGCACAATAAGACCAAAACCAATCAGTTCAACATTATGAGGTTTGGTGGAGGATCAGAGTGTGGCCAAAAGAACAGAATGAACTTTACAACTGAATGGGATCTCTCTTTTTTTAAATAGTGAAACAAGGCATTGCCCATTGAAAATAAAACTAAATAAATGTTTTTTCCAGAAATCACTTCCAGACCCCAGAAAAATGTGGTATTTCTAATCCAGGAGAAAAAAAGGAGATTGACTTGAAATTTTTATGTTTACCGGATGACAGTCTTTCTTTTAGAGATTAGTAAAGCATTTAATGAAAAACCGAAAGGTTAAAATAGGCTTTTTCTTTTTGCTTATGATCCTTTTTTATACGTATATTTTTCAGACATTCAGGTTATATTGTTCTTGAATATGTTGTTAGTTTGCATGTCTTACAAGCTGCCACTTCAGCTCTTTCCTTTTTATATTATGTGTATAATCATTGTTTATGTTATGCCAAATTTATTATGCAGAACTCAACCACTGCATCCTAATGACCTGATTTCTTGGCCTTTGCTGCTCATAAGGAAACAACAGGCTTCTAGGAGGTTTAATAAGGACTTCTTTAGTTTGTGCAATCCTATTAACTTCAAACTCTAGAGATAATTTGTGATCCATGAGTTAGTTTCTTGTCACAGTAACCAGATTTATTTTCTTAACTTTTTAGAAGTGCATTCCCTCATGTTGCACCTTGAACATAGACTGAATGAAAAAGGTTGAGACGATGAAATCCACTTTCCTGGTGCACAAAAATAAATAAATTGCACATTATTGCTTTGCCACATGAAGGAAAAAACTGACCATTTGTACTTTCAATTTATTTGAAATAAATATTTATTTGTATTTATTTGTGGTTGTGTTTTCTTCTGCACTCATCTGGATCTGTGTGTCGGGACCCAACTCTTATTATGACTCACAGTGACGAATCATCTTATAAATTTTCCCCAATTTTTTCCCCTCCATCTTCATGACTGCAAGCCCAATCTGGTGCCGACAACAACTCACACTTGGCACAACTTACGTTCTCACTCATTCTGTCTGTGACCGCTTGACTTCTGATTGGGTCAAGCCAAGTGAACAATCCTCTCAAGGCTCATACTAAGCTTCCTGTTTTTCCATGCCTTTTTGGGAACTCGAGTGTGTTTACCCAGATCATATAAAGTGCATTTTAATGTTACCGATAATGACGACTTGAACAACGAGCTCTGACATATGCAGACAACATATATCAGGAGGAGTTCCATAATGAAGGGGAACTTTTGCTAGTGTCTGTGGTGTTTGAGCTAATTTTCCACTGAGGGACCATCATTTTGTGGCTGAATGAACTCAGTTAAGATGGGTTAAAGAAGTGCTGAGTCAAAGAGAAGCTTGTTAGCCTGTTGCCTCTCTGGCCACTCATTGGGAATTACTGTGTGTGTTGATGTTTAACGGTTGAGGTATTTACCACACAAGGTTTTTTGTTTTTTTAAGAAATGCATCTGCTTTCTCTGCTCTCTTGGTGGAGCTCTCTCTGTCTGTCCTGGTTCTCTCTCTCTTTCTGTGGATTTTTCAGCTTTCACAAATAAAGTGTGTGGAAGCAATTTGACTCTTGTAAACAGAAATGAGACCAGAGTGATGCAGATTTCAAAGAGCCCACTGGATGGGTGTTGGAGGGGGGGGGGGGTTGTCTGCCAGGAAGGATGGATAATCCATTGTGGCTTGTGTGCCTGAATCTGGCAGCTTCCGCTGGATGGATTCTGGCTTTCTGAAAGTGAGCTTTAAGAGAATCTACATGGGGCTTAAGAGCTGATGGTTAAAAAAAAAAAGAACTCCAAGCGTTTTGGACACAAAGATAATCTCATCTTTATCAGATTCTAAAATTACTTAAATATGATGTCAGGTTTCCAATAACTCACAACAGATTTATCATAGTCTTGTATTTACAAAGCAAAGATGAATATAATTGTGCAGTCTCTGTTTGAAATATTAAGTACATTCCATCCAATAGTTTGTAAACAGCGTTTGACAGCAATAACTTTAAGATATTTTAAGTCATTTTCCTTGTGGCTTTTTTGGGACCATTGACTCTGGAGTACTTTGGAAACAGATGAGTTCATTTTTGACTCAGTCATTGCAAGTTGTCCAAATCACCACCACTCTGTCTGACTGTTAGGAAGAATTGTTTGTTCTGCTGCTTTATTTGTTGTAGCCGATGCAGCACTAGAAACTATGGCCAACCAGCTCTACTTTGGTCTCATCGATTTGACGGACATCTTTTCTGTCTTTTTTCATTCGGATGCAAATGTACAAACCTAAATTGTGCTGCTGTGTTAGTTTGACAGAGTTGTTACATTTCTGCAACAAAGTTTGACTTTGTTGCAGAACAAAGTCTGACTTTGTTGCAGAAATGTATCAAAATGTGACATGCTAATAAGAAGAGTGAAATAATTATACTGTTCTTTCTTTGTTCCCTGTTGAGGGCAGATGTGCAGACTAATAGGATTAGTGGAACAAATGTACAGAACTGCTGATGAATTTATTAAGAAAGGTGGATTTTCCAGGTAGTGTTTCTGAACGAGGGTGTGGCTTGAAGGTAAGAGAGATGCTTGGGGCTTTTGGTAAACTCCAAGTGAGTGTGTAGGGAACAGGAAAACAACAGGCCAGCCACTTTGCATCACTTGAGATATGAGGCCTGGATTATCTCAGCCAAGATGGATAATCTGACATTGCATGAAAGTTATGCTGGTTCTCACATGCTCTGGCTTGAGAAAGAAATAACCTGCAGCAATGGACAAGACAAGAAGAGGTTTTCTCCTTGCCACTGTTTCAAACAAGACATTCTTGGTCCTTCCTTTTGTCGTCCTTCATGGCAACAAATAATGCAAATTGGAGTGCAGTAGAAAAAAGTGAGGAGAAGTGGTCGGTTTTGTTTTTAAAATAAAATGAAGTTTTTAGTTGCATAGAATAAAAGTAAATACTTTTAAAGTTAAGTCAGTGGGATGTTGTTACTTTTATTAAGCCTCGCTTCGTTCAATGTGCCAAATCAATGATTCTCTATTGGAAACCCATCCAGAATTAAAAGCCCTTCATGCCATATTCCCCCTGCAGGGATATCTTTTTACTGCATGATGTCTGGTGTTGGGAATGTTGGGAACATTTCCCCCTGCGCTCAGCGACTCTCTCTAAGGTGTCAAAATAAACTAAGCGGCCCCTCCACTCCCAGCTCTCGGTATATTCTGGCTCTCAGTCGCTAATTGCTCGCAGTAATTGCTATAACACCGCTCCATCGCCTCTCATGGCTTCGGAAATTAGAGATGGTGAGAAGAAAGGAGGTGCACTTTTTTTTCAGAGTGTCGACCATGTCTGCCAATAGATCCCATTTGTTTGAATAAACATCAGCCCCGCAAGACTTCCCCCGTTTGCATATTGTGTAAGGGGAGGCCATTAGCCCCCCCGCCTCCTCCCACAAACTGCCCCAGTTGCCAGGCGGACAGCAGTCCCACGAAATTAGTTTTACAACTGACCGGGCTGCCTCTTATTACCATCATGATGAGCATCAGCATAACAGTGGATGGAAACAGCACAGTGCGCACCGCTGTTGTGTCACTCCACCGGTTTGCCTTTTAGAGCCATTTCTCTTTTAGTATTCTCTTTCTTTTCTTTACAGCCTTACATCCTGGTGCAGACCAGCGAGAAGGGTTGCAGCTCTTGAGTAACAACAAGAGAGCCGTCCTCTTCTGCATCTCCGCCTTTAATGCAATAACCTTGAATGCGCACCAGATCCACAGAGTGCAAAGGCGATGAGTTCTCTTTCCTCTTATGGCAAAAAGAAAAAGAGAGAGAGAGAAAAAACTGTTTATCTCACCATAAAAAGTTTGGAGCTCTTTGCTTTTTGGAGCAACAAAATGTAATCATCCCACAAACAAAAAGCTTAGGTTTTAGAAATAATAATAATGACTGCTTGTCATTTCAGCCCCTTCACTATTCTTGTCTTTGTATTTTTGGTTGTTTAGTTTCTTAGAATTTCTAGTTTATAGGGACTTTCACAGTTTCACTCCTTGTTTCGGACGGTATTTGTCGTGAAGTGAAGATTCAGCCATGTGAATACACTGGCATTTCGTACTTGTAAACCCATTTTCCTCCAGTGAAAATAAACATTGTTAGTTTTTAAACTAAGTGTGCGTTTTTTAGAGTCATCGAGGTCATAAGTTGATTATCTGGTGTTTTGTATGGGCTGTACGGTAAAGAATTTGGGTTGTAGACAAAACAAATGGACACGAAAAAAACCGAAATTGGCCAGTTGGAAAAATCCAAATCATTCATTGAAATAGGACACTACAGGCTCAATTTGACCAATTTGTATCTGAGTATCAGTAACTTGTTTTTTTATCAATGCGAAAATACTAACAGAAAAATCAGCTGACTTTTATTCTATAGCCTGGATTCGAAATGGCGACACTGGAGTATGAAAGGGTGTTGAGAATTAGCGGAGAGATATTAGTTGAGGGCCTAAATAACCACAAGGTTATGTTTTTGTTTTTTTGTTTTTTGTTTTGTTTATTTGTTTGTTTTTCTCTTTCCAAGAATGAAGAGAAAACAGTTATAGCACGCACAACAGCGCTGCAGTTCCACGTGTGATGAGGAACAGGTGTGTGTGCGGCACATCTGCCAGGCCATCCGCGACTCGCACCTCCCCGTCCACGCAGCAGACAGGATGCGGTCCCCCGCTTCTCTGCGCTCTGCAGCAGGGAGAAGTGTTTATCACTTGCAAACTAAAATGTCTGCTGCAGACACAGCGCGCCAAGGGGGGAATAAAGTCTCCACGACCATGCAGGGATCCATCCTGAAACTTTGTGTGTGATTTACTGCCTCCCACGCGCGCACAGCGCGGATAATATCATTTTAATGGTGTCACATTTGCAAAAATCCGCTCCGTCTATTGCTCTCCCCCACTTCAGCCGTGAATTCATGTCAGGTTGTCCTGAGAGCTCTCCAGAGAATATATATATATATGTGTGTGTGTGTGTTTGTTTTATCAGAGGTGACTTCTGCCCATTTCCCTGTTGATTTTAGTGGTCCAAAAGCAATGGGATTGTTTTCTAATTGAAATTAAATGACTATGTAATCACCAAATAAACTAAAATACCACAACTGAATGGTGGCCACGGTTCTAAGGCCAAAATACACTTATAAATTAATGGAGTTCATTATCTTTCTTCTCAACAAGAGCCTTACAAAAATAAAGCCTGTTAGTACAAACATGCCAACAGTGCTAATAAATTGTTTGTTTTAATCATCATGGCAGATTTTGCACAAACATTGAATTTCCAGGAATATTGCTGCACAATCAAATGAAAGATGCTTTTCTCAAATCTGTAAGGAGCTGGTTGTTTGGAAAGGCAAAGTCTACTCTGTTAAAGCAAGCTGTTGAGTAATAAAAAAATGGTACATTTTATTTGGGTCAACTTGAATAAGTATGGTGTGAGTGTAAAGGCTAAAAGACTGCTTAAATTTTGAAATATACTTTTCAATTAAAATCATTTGGCTTTTCTTGTTTGTTAACACTAATGTCACAAAAATAAGAACTTTGCTGCATGATTGATACTGAAAAATAATATTAAAAAAAACCCCTGACAGCCTGAATTTATTAATAGCAACAAAAGCCACCATTTTGGAGGGGTGCAAACACAAAAGAAGACCATTACTGTTTCATAACTTTAATGAAAATCAAACGCTAGAGGTAGATGTTTTGGATACATGTTTAAGATATTCTGGTTCCTTCACTTTCTGCTGGATACAAACTGCCACCTAGATCCAAGAGCTTGCTGTCCATTTTTTAACTTTTACTAATTCTAAGAGGAAAAATAAATTCAAATTCAGAAATGTATGGCAACACATTAAAGTGTACTAGAGTTGGTCTGATAGATGCTATCAATGTGTGATGTAAACCTTTTTCTTGACAATAAGAACTCCATCGGCAACAGCTTTCGTAAAGTCAAGAAACATGCAACCAAGTTTGACTTTAGCATCAGCACTGTAGCTTATCTAGCCTAAGCTGGATGCAAAGTTAAGTTTTACCTCAACAGAAAAATATTCCTGTGACAGTTAATAACCTTTAGTAAATTGACCAATTTGTTCATTATAGAACCAACATGGATGACACAGCCTTTGCTGTTAGTCACTGTGCATGACCAATGAAAATAACTGAACCACCATCTTCAGACAAACTGCAATAGCATGTCTATATAAGATCTGTTATTGATGGCTCATGTTAACACTTTACCATTAATGAACATAACATTATCAAGCCAATGTGACTGCTCTAGAAATGAACAATGGCTAATATGTTAGCAACTGAAACTCCTTTTATAGTGTGCAAGCAAGTTTGACAAGAGGAAGTAAAGGAGGGTTTTAACAGTCAAAAGTTGAAGTAATGTAAGCAAGCTTTCTCTTTCGTTACATGGTTGTCCAGGAGCGGTTTTTCTGCAAGTCAGTGACTCAATGCAAACGGTTTTGTTACCCGATTCATTTTCTTCAGTAATTTGAAAAATGAACTGAACCTATCTGCATTGTTTTATGAAATTATGTGATTGATCTGGTATCTCTAGCCGGATCAATCTCTAGTCTAATCTCACTGACATCTTTATGAGAAAAAAATAAATAAAAATGAAAGTTAATGATGGGTAAATTTTTTTTGTGAAAATTCATTGCGAAAAATTGTTGACAGCAAAAAGTGTGACCCCAACCCCTGTATATTCAAATATGCTTAATTATTGTGTAGGTAATGCCAATGGATAATATTTAACACCCTCCAAAATTCCACCGTAATGGGGTTGCTGGGAGTAGACTGGAAACAGGCCTGCAACGCAGTCAGTCAGGACTTTTCTAAGGTCATGAATGACATTTTCTGAGAAACGGCTGTTATGACATCGTGCTGACCATCTTCAATACACACCAAATGCTCTAGTGAGCATTCCAATGTGTACTGGGTTGTATTAGCTCTAATAGACAACTTAGCATCCAGTCTGCTTAATGAATCACCACTGCACTTAACAAAAGCCATCGCTTATTGCTCCATGATGAACAGCAAACAGCCCATCATTGATCCCAATGGCAGGGTGGGACAGAGTCTGTAGGCTGCGTGAATCCTCACACCCGGGTGGAAGTGGGGCCCCACAGGAGCCACATGATGTGCATAGAAATGAAGCCTTCAGTTCACACATCTTCATGCGCCTCTGACTCTTGGCACCTTTATAGACGACTCTTTAGATTAAGCAGTAGCCTGTTTTTAGAGTGATTTTTTGCTTTCTCAAGCCAAAACACAAACCTAATCAATATCCTTTCCTAACATTCCTTGATTAATCATTTATTCCAAACAGCTCAGGGACACAGCTGGCCTGACAATTCCTGAACTCTCCACCATAAATCAAGCGGGGGCAGCTATAGTGATGTAAACCTGCGTCGCTTGTTTCCCCCCCCTCTCCCAAAGGGACCACTGCGAGGAACTGGACTGTTACCTCACATGCAGCTTTTGTTTGATGGGAACATTTTGCAGATCTAAATAGGTCCCAATAAATCCCCCCACCCACTCCCTTCTCTGTGCAGCCCCATATTGAGCTCGGTGAACTGTAAAATCGTTGGGGTTAAACAGCCTTCGGGCACCTGCGTCCAGCCAAGGCTGCCTAAATGCAAGTCTCACTAAAGAGGTTCTTCCTCCAGTTTTTAGGCGATCCAGCAGGAACAGAACGCCAAGAAAGTCTGCCATGAAGCATTCCAACTATTTTCATTTGTTTCTGTTAAGTAGCTTAGGCCCTGAAGCTCCAAGCACATTTGAAAAAAATAAAATAAAATAAAAGGCAACCACTCAGACATTCCTTACTGTACATGATCTGGAGATTCACTCGTTCACTCAACAGGAGCGATCATGTAGCTGCACTTTGTGTGGGTGTCAGATGACCTCGATGTGTTTCCCATTATACTGAGGAGTCTTTATTGCTGCAGAGCGTGAAAATAGGCGCAGGATAGTCATAAATCCATGAAGGGACCAAAAGACCAGCAGTTAACCCAAATAGTGGAGCATTTGGTGCTGTCAAAGCTATTAGAATGACACAAACGAGGAGAGCACAGAAAGCCAACCAATCAAAACCAAACACTGGAAAAAAAGCCAATTTCTATTAAAAAAAAAAATTACAATTTAATCAGTGTAAGACCGCTGTAGAAATGTGCAAACATTTTTTATGGCTCGATTTTAATCAGGATGCTTAAATTAGAGCAATGTATCTCAACCCTTGTCCTCTGGGCATACTGTCCTGCATGTTTTAAACATTTCCCTGCTTCACCACACTTAATTTCAATTGATGGCTGTTTAACTGCCTTTTCTGAACAGCAATTAGGTGTGTTAAAGCAAGGAAATATCTGAAACATGAAGGGCATTACGCCTTGAGAAGCAGGTTTGAAATACACTGAATTAGAGAAATAAATTAATCTTCCTTACAGTGTTAAACAGATGCATTTTTAACACAGACATGATCAAAGAACATATAGAAGGTTTAGTTTTATAGTCATTACAGTACCAGGCAAACTGAATTTTAGGGAATGCTAAAGCACCAAAAAAGGAAAGAAATGTCTTTCCAATGTATGTTCAGAGTCGTTCTCATCTTTGGAAAATCTTAATGTACCCCAATAAAACAAAATGTTATAATTTCAGGCGATAACATTGGTGTGAGAATTTTCACATATCTGGAGATGATGTGAGTTTAATAGGAAAAATACTCTCAAAGGCAATGGTTCAAGATAAAGGTAAAGGTACTGAACTACAAATAAACTTTTCAAAACTTCCAACAAGGTAGTAAGGTCAAATATGTATTTTACACTTTATGGCAAATCTGACCTTCATATTAGAATTTTGCACTGTGGCTATAGAGAAAGACGGATACAAACTTATCCATCCTTTTTTGTCTTGGAACAATCACAAGTCATATTATAATTAGTATTATCAAATAAATTGACAGGTTAATTATAATCCATATTAATAAATCTTATCATTCTCTGCTGGTCAACGAGTGAAAAATAAAAGCTGACTAAATAAACATCTTCAGTTAAATTCCAATAAAAATGTTTTGGTAATATTGGTTATCAGTAGCGAATGTTAGAATTGAACAATTATTGAATGTTTATTAAATAATAAGATATAGTTAAATTTACTTAATTCCTCAATTTCTTTTACTAGTGCAATGCAGCATAAAGGGGAAAACATGTTTTTAGTGAATGAAACAAATGCTCTTTTTCAATCAGACAGTCTCCTCAATTTGATCCTCAGTATCAATAAGATCATTGATACTGCACCTTTTCCAACTGAACCCGATAATATGGTTGGAAAACCACATGTTTATTTAAAATGGTTAGGTTTCGAACATTATATTTACAAACCAATGTGCCTAGTTGAAATTAAAACATCCGAATGTCTAATACTTCACACACTCCAACATTTATTTTTTTGGATCTAGTATAAAAGTTTTATGAGTAAAAGTGTTTTTCTCAATCCAGCATAAAACAACATTGGCAAATTGGATATTTCTCACTATCTCCCACAACCATTTTTTTTTTCTACCTGATCTTTGCAGACACAATAAATCAGACGCTGACTCATTTCCATATCTTAGGCTGTAGTGAATTGTCATGGCGTCCATTTCCCTTTCCTCCACCCTCCTACCCCCCTAACCCATCCTTCATCTCTTCAGGCCCCCTTTCCCTCCTCCTCCTTCCGACCGGTGGCTGCTTCAAGCTGTCAGAAGGAGGCTATAAAACAGAGAGGGGCGGCTCTGAAGAGGCTGCTCATTTTTGGGGGAAATACACACAGTACAGTTACTTTGTGTCCTGCCTGAGGGGAAAAAAATACCTCTGTTTGGCTGAGATTGATGATTTAAAACAGGCGACTTTTAACCTAATAAAAACGGACAGTTGGAGGCAGCGAGGACACTTTTGCCATTTTTCCGTGAGCTTGAGTGAGAATTTGCGCCAACAGGCTCCAAAAGAATAAGAAACAGTTGGGCGTTTATTGAGGAGAGAGAAACTAAAGCCTGCTTTGTGGAGGGTTTGGGATGCTGGCTTCCCGCGCGCTCCGCTGCTTGCTGTGCGCGCTGAGCTGCGCGTGGTGGCTTCCCACCGGGACAGCCTCGCGCCTCAAGACTCCTGCGCTGCCCATCCAGTCCGAGAGGGAGCCGGTACCCTCCAAAGGCTTGGCAGGTGAGTGGACCAACGTTGCTGCCGATACTTAACCATATTTGCTGTCTGCCTCTGAACTTGACCCTGTGATAGGCTAGCGAAACTCCTCAGATATGTGTTCCGTTTTTTAAATATGGCTGCCTTCTGGACCGCTTGTAAATTACACAGAGAGCCAATGAAGAGATTTATTTAAAGTGCAAAACTTGTTCAAAAACGTTTCATAAAGCAGACTCCGAGGGCGGCATTGAGCATGAGGTGGCTTAAGCTCAAAATTTGTGGATTTTTAAATATTAGTCTATTTAAAGTAAAAGAAATAACTAAAATAATCCGTAGCTTATTATCTTACATGTCAAATGTCTAAAGAGCTATTTTAACACATGTAAAACACTCTGGATTAACTTTATTTTGCTCTTGCAAAATCTAAGATGCTTTCTATGAAATGGTATTTCTAATTTGATAACCATTACAGATTTCTTAAAATGTAGCTTGTAATTTGCAATTTAACTTGTGAAAACGGAAACATGATAATATTAGGGTATTTTGTTGTCCTCCATCTTTTTAAAATAAACTAAAAATATTAGATATGCCACATCTGGCATTGTAATTTTCTTGGATGGAACTGTTCTAGTGTTTTTTTTTTTTTTTTTTTTTTTTTTTTTTGGTTTGCTAGCTAAAGGTGGATTCATTTTAAAAACAATATTACCTAGACTGATCAAACCTGGAATAAATTAGTCAAAATTAATAACACTATAAAACTGTGTGATTGATGAATCCTTCAACAAGTTTGTGGAAACACAATGAGGGCTATCTTTGGGCTTCACCAATAGTATTGCAGGTTTTTAAGATAAAAGGTAGCAAACAAGCCAAAATGGCTTTACAATGGGCTTTTTCTATTGAATAAAAAAAATCCTACAAATTAAATGAAGGTTTAACAAATCACAGGCTGTGTTTTATGGAATCTCTCCTGAATACAGCATAATTAAACGCCAGGTTCAACATGATTAGGTAGTGTAGTTTGTTGTGAACAAGCTAAAAAAATGTAAAATAACTTTTTAGTCCAGTGTTGAAATTTCATATAGGATGCCAAATTTAGTGTCTTAGTCAATATTTGAATCAGATTTTGTGAAGTTGGCCACCAATTTCTGAGTCTCTGCTAAAGAGAAAAATGGTAGGCTAATTTCTGACTGTGGCCCCTACAAGTCAAAGCTGTGAGACTCACATAAAAATAAAGATAACATCTAATAGTCTCCCAGTCTAATGACACATGTTTTATCTTCACACGTTTCCCTTCAAACTTCCTGTAGTGTTGCCGCCTGTTTTCTCCTAAAGCAAGCGGCACACCTCTGAGTCATAACTGCTGCGAATGCCTTTTGATTCACGCAGGACTCGATGTGGTTTTTATAAGGTAACTACTCCTAAGAGTTCAAACTAGTGAGGAGCTTCATGGTAACCACTGCCTTATGCCATGTAATTCAGAGCTGGAAACTGTAATCAATCGACTTTCCATTACAAGCACTGGCTCCTGCAGAATGATTTATTTGAGTAGAGACAGACAAGTGGCAGGCAAAGCGAGCTGCTCACAGTTTGGCTCTGTAAGTTAGTTGGTGTGTTTAAAGTGTGCAGTCACTTTATTGTAATTATAACGTGGTAAAACTTTGTGAGTGTTACACACACTGCTTATGGGCAGCTCCCCAAACAGAAATAACTGTAACTTTGTCTCAGTGTGACAAAGGCTCAATTATCCTTTTAGAAATATAAGAATAATACTAATACTACTACTACTACTAATAATAATACAGATTGCTATTTTATCTGCTATAAAAACTATATACGATCAACTAGAACATTTTAGAATCATGACTGTACTTGAGGAGCTTCAAACTAACAAGAAACTTCACATTTACATTTTAGCTTCATGGATTTGATTGACCTATTGGTTATTATAAAAAGCAAGAGGTTTTCATAATCTCTTGGGTACTGAAGTTTTGCAATTTTTCTGTACTTAAGCAAAAGTCTTCCTATTTATTTCCAAATCTTTCTGGTGTTTTATGGTTTCATATTTTCTATAAACTTTAAAGTGGATGGCAAGAAAACTGGAAGAGCCTTTCCCTGTGATTTATGGCAGACTTTATAAAAAAAAATATTGGCATGGTCTCCCCCATGTTTTCTTCTGGCTCATTAGGTTAGACAGGATGGGGGCACCAAAACTCCAAAGGCATCCAGGAAGTTTTGTTCAACTCCTACATGCTTGGGCAAGAAAGTTTTTGAGATCTATTGCTTGTTAAGTATTAAAATGGTGGTTTAGACCTTGTAATTTGTCATCAAGAAAAATGTCAAAATATGCAGGTTTGTTTACTTAAATTCTAGAACCAGTTATTCTACTTTTACATCCAACAGCTTATTTAGTTTATTATGACTCCAATGAGGTTCTAAGGACTAAAAAAGCATAGGACATGTCATTTTTTTCCTTTTTTTTCTTAAAAATTAAAGTAAAAATTTAATTAATTTTACAGTAATCTTTGCAACCACTGTGGATCAGTCTAATTGGAATCTGACTAAGTATTTTCTATTTTGACCACATATGCAGTTCACACTACTTACACTGTCACATATTTCTCATTTTGACTGAAAATACAAATAACCAATAGAAAACTAATTGGGTTTTTTTAACACTTGTGACGCCCTCTAGTGGATTGGGATTTCTCTTTTTCTTTTGGAAAGTCATATTCCTCATTTTGTTTTTGTTTTTTGTTTCATGTATTTGTTAATAAAGCTCTATATGTGTTTTAATTTACTTATCTTCTGTTCAAGCAAAAAAAAAAAAAAAAATCTGAGAATGGTATGCAAAATAACCTGATGTTTAATCAGCGTGGGGTTTTTCACAGGATGCTCCTTTGGAGGTCGATTTTACTCCTTGGAAGAGACCTGGCACCCAGATCTAGGGGAGCCCTTTGGTGTCATGCACTGTGTCCAGTGCCACTGTGAACCTGTAAGTCTTGTTGGACTCTGATTCCACTCTTTATTATCGGAGATTGTGCATTATTATTTAATGAAAAAGACATTCACACTAATGATTTATCTGCTTGTCTGGCAGCAAAAGAGTCGCAGGAAGGTATCGGGTAAAGTGAACTGCAGGAACATCAAACAGGACTGTCCCCCCCTGGACTGTGACGACTCTGTTCTGCTTCCAGGACACTGCTGTAGAACCTGTCAGAAAGGTACTCATGCTCTGCCTCAAACACAACACATGTTTACCGCAACGGATCAGTTTAGATTGTTCTAAATGCATATAGCTCTTGGCTGGCAGGGTCTTGCAAAAGCTTCCTTTTTAGCTGTTCTCCATTTATCATATTACAACCACAAATTTCCATGTATTTTATTGGGATCCTGGATAATACACCAACACCAAGTTGTAGAAGGAAAACTATACCTTTTATTTGGTATAGTTTTAAATTGCAAAATCTGAAAAAAAAATGTATGTTTGTGAACATTAGCTTCAAGTCTTTCCAGTGATTTTCAGCTTTAATAGGTCTGGAACACACTTTTATGTCACAGTGATTTGCTTTTGTGTAAAGTGTTTTATTTTAGCTATGGTTGCTTGTTTAAGGTCCACGTTGTCCTGGAAGATGAAGCTCTGTCTCAGTCTTAAGCATTCTGCAGCCAGCAGTTTCCACAGTCCTTTTGGTCTGGGTTTAATTTAGTCTTTTCTCAGCTTTTCAGTGTAATAGAGAAGCTATGTCTTGGTAGATTTGCAGCTTTGTCATTCTCTTTCTATTTTCAGACGATACATTGAATTGAACTGTGAAATATTCAAAGCTTGCTCTGTTAGCTAAATCATTTGTTGAACTTCTCTATAACTTTCTCCCTGACTGGTCTGTGGTGTTCCCTGGTTTTCATATGGCTGTTTGTTCTCCAATATTCTCAAACAGCTAGGTTTACTGAGAACAAATTACACACAATTGGACTCTATTTACTAATTAGGAAACTGATGAGAATAATTGATTGCTATTAAATGTATTTAGAAGTATCAAAGCAAAGGTGCCCAATTACAAATGCACTCCAAAGTTGTCAGCCAAAAATATTTAAAATACAACTTAACATTCATTCCATTCCACCATGACAGCAAAATATAAGCACTCCCTTTCTTATTCTTCTCCTTTTTTTTTTGCCCTCATATGAATATTCATGATGTAGTCAGGTGTTGACTAGATAGATTTCAGAACAGCTGGTGGATGCATCCAACATCTTAATTGATTTTCCACTAATTTCACCATAAGTGAAAGCCACCTACCTTGCCTCTGCAATCCTCCACACTCAATTCCACTTTATTACAGAGCTGGAGAGGTGCCCTGCACAAACACACACAAACACACACTGGGTGGGTGTTTTTCTGCCATGGGTGTCTGGTAATGAAATGGAAAGTAAAGGTAGAGCACTGTTGGACTTTATGTTTTGTGTGTTCGTAAGAACTGTTCAGCCCCCTTTAGGTCTGTGTGTGCGTGTGTATGTGTTGTGGTTACGTCTTAAGGTTGAGTGTGTTTGTCTTAGCCTTGGCACCATCACACCTGGTATGTTTGTACAAGTGATGGAAAATGTGTGTTTGTGTATGCACGTGTGCGTGTTTTATTACTTGGTGCACCTGAAGATACAGTATAGCTAAGCAAGGAGAACTGAGAATGACACAACCCAGAAGAACTTCAGAGAGGAGTTGAAGGAGGCTTGTGGGTGTTTTGTGCCAGCTATATATATATATATATATATATATATATATATATATATATATATATATATATATATATATATATATATATATATATATATATATATATATATATATATATATATATATATATATGAAAACTGATAAACTGCTCAGCTTTAAAGCACTCTTCTCTTTAGTTTTGTCACTTTTATCGAATTAATTTCCCACTGATTCTGAATGGAAACAGCTCTTTGCTGTTGGTTATTTTGTTTGCTGCTTGTTTAGTTGTGAAAATCTAGTTTTACATCTATTTGACCAAAGAAGTTTTCTGGAGGTCAGACCGCAAGATTACTTTGTTTTTATTTTACATATATATTTCTGTGTCTGCGTGCACATGTGTGATATGTGTGTGTAAATCAGACACAGGAAGGATAGGCAGACAGTTCGACTGAGCATGTCAGAAAACAACCTTGGGAGAAATAACATTTGGATGACTAAGAGGCAGCGTGTGGTTTTCATTCTCAAGAACATGTCAGAAGACTGTAATTGGCTGAACAAGCATCCCTGCATGTGTTACTATGTGTTTATGCATGTGTGTGTGGAGTTGTGAGGGCTGCACATTACATCAGGATGCACAGCAGTTTGTGAGGAATAGTGGGTCTTTGTTGAGATCGCACGCCAGTGTCACTTCCAATCCTCCTGAAGCTCATCAGCTATAAGACACAGTTCTGGAAAGCTGTTCCTGGCCAAGAAACCAGGAGGGAGAAAGTCTAAGATGTCAGGAAGATGGAGACCTCCATATTATTTTGGTCATATGTCTAATCAGCCAAAATCAGTTTCATCCTGCCAAATCTCACATACCTATCTGTCACACTGTTTGCACAATGGCCAGGCTTTGGGGTTCCTATGTGGGT
This sequence comes from Poeciliopsis prolifica, assembly GCF_027474105.1. Lineage (NCBI taxonomy): Eukaryota > Metazoa > Chordata > Actinopteri > Cyprinodontiformes > Poeciliidae > Poeciliopsis > Poeciliopsis prolifica. The sequence goes on from NW_026562379.1 coordinate 11,140,550, forward strand.
CAGACTTTGGGGGACACTATGACAGAATGTGTTTTGAATTTTTTGGATTTATGTGGTTTATTTTACCTTGTACTGACCTTGTTTCAAAGACAAGTACTAAGTGAAAATCAAAATACAATAATGAAAAAGTGTTTAATCTCAGGAACCCATACAAAAATGACTTCACAATGACTTCACAAAATTAAAAATAAAGCCGGAATGGCAAACAGAGACTAGAGTGGAAGATTGGCGTTCTGTCCTGAGTTTTAAGAAAGGAAACCTTTGAGTATGTTCCAGACTATCTGGAGCAAAGAGCTGAGCCAATTTTAATATAATAGTATCAGGACCACAGATATGGTCACAAGGTATAGATCAAGCAGTTCAATTGACCTTTCACCAATTTGACCCATCTTTCATAAGTGGAAGGCAACGAATAGGACAGCTACTTAATTTAGCACAATAAAGTTACTTCTTTTTTAAATTCTGCAGGTGCAGTTGACAAAAAGGAGACTGATATTATGCTGGAGACCTTTGAGTATTTACATGAAAAGGGCAAAGAAGACGACCTCCACAAATCCTACAATGACAGATCCTACCTGAGCTCTGAGGACACGGGCCTCGGAGAAAGCCGCACAGGTACAGGATTCATGCACACACACACGTGCGCACGCGCCCACACAAATAGATAAAACCCAATGTCCACTCTTTCATTATGTAGGTGGGAAAAATAAATGGAAATATAATATTTAATTTGCCACATCTATCTACAGAGTAGAGTGATGAGTTTCTGTGCCCTTTCTTACCCTCTACAGACTTTGTGGCATTATTGACTGGAGTGACAGACTCATGGCTGCCCAGCTCCAGCGGAGTCGCCAGAGTCCGTCTTTCTCTGACCAGAACCACGCTGACCTTCTCTGTTACATACCAAAGGTAAAAACAGTTTTCTTCAGAAGAAACAAGTCTTTTGTTTAGTTTCCTTTGACTTTTCTTTGGTGTCACAAGTTGTATCTGTTGTTTAAAAACACATTTTGTTATAGCTGTTGACAAAATGGGGTAGAGAAAGTGTTCTTAATCTGAATGAGAACGATTTTTTTTGTTTGTTTTTGCTGCCTGTTTTTATACTCACATCTTAGTGAAACTTTACCCTCACTCTCCAGAATCGGCCGTCCCAGTAAAATAGCCATCTTGGACTCAGAAGGGACTCCTGCTTTTGAATATAAAGTCCCCAAAGGACAGACGGACATGGTAAGACATTACTTTCATGAGAGCAGACAATCATATCCTTTCGGCTCCATCTGAGTTGTATTTGGTTTCGCGCACATGTGTTTCCTGAGAGATGCCGGGAAACCAAGCAGCGACATGATGGATGGATTTACCGCGGAATTGTGTGCTCAGGCTCTGATTTGTTTTCTCATAACTCACAGTAACATCATAAACAATAAACACACATAGAGAGTCAGTGACATTTCCTATTGGCTTTAGTGCCCCGTTTCTGAACTTCAAACTGATCGCAGTCATTATTAGCACACAGCCAGTCACAACAGCTTTTCAGGTTTAAGTCAGTTTTTTGTTGCTAACTCTGGTTACCTATACTTTACTGGATGCTCCCTAAGGTTTGTCTTCATTACTATATGTGATTTCCTGCCAAAACACACACATCTTCACATTCCACTTTGAACACAAACACTGTTTGGTGAGACAGGAGCCCCCTAAATACAGGTCCCAGAAATTGGCCTATTATTATTTTTAGATAAATGTCAGCGTCAAGCTCCAGAGGACCTCAGAGAAAACACTGTGGCTCTGAAAAAGAAAGGAGGAGGGGAGTTTGCTGAAGCAGGACTTTAAGGGAGAGCGAGAGAGAAAGAGAGGGAATTTTTCACACGTTACATCACTGCTTAGCATGGCGACAGAGAGTATTGCTAATTAAAATGGAGATTACTCCTGAACTCGGAGTTATGAGGTGTCGGCAGTTTGCCACATTTCTTCTCTCCGCTCAGAGGAAGAAATTTCGGTTTTATGTTAAAGCTCTGTGGCCAGGAGTTCAATGCACGATCACAAAACTTTATGGATCTAGCAGATGGCAACGTGTTCCCTATCTGCTTTTATTTACAGTGTTTTGTGAAAGTATTCATGACCCGCAAACCTTTCACATATTGTCAAGTCATAGCAACCCTTAATGTATACCATTGGAATTTGTTGTGACAAGGCAAAAAAAAGCAGTGCATAAAATGAAGTGGAATAAAAAGATGTTTTTTTTAAGAAAACCCTTGAAAACATGTTTGTTTTTATTAAACCCTTTAAATCAATGCTATGTAGGATCACCTTTGGCCATAATTACAAATGCAAGTCTTGTTGGTATATATACCTTTATCACTTACAGAAATGGAAACATTTTCCTCAATCTTGACAAAGAAGGACAAGCTCAGTTAGAGTGGATGGAAACTATTTCTGAAGACTATAACCTTTTACTCTTGCCTTGGACTTTCAAAGTATATTTAGATCTGAACTTTGACTGGATCACTTCAACACATTTGGAAATGCTTTCATCGAAATCACTCTATTGTAGCTCTGGTCGCATCAAGTCTTTTGCAGCATAATGTAGGTTTTCTTCCAGCACTGTCTGATGTCTCCCATTTAACTCTGACCCGTTTTAATATTTCTGCTGAATAACAGTATTTCTAATGCATGATGCTGACACCATGGAGTGATGTGCTTCATTAATTCCCCACTACACAAAACATAGGCTTTTGTATGTGGACAAAAACATTCAGTTTTACTTTTATCTGACTCCCACAAGACTTGAGGCAAATTCCAAACAGGATTGATGTTTCTGCTACATTTTCATAAAAATATCCCAAACTTGGGACTTAAAGCTCTAACTTTCCCTCACCTGTCTGCTTTGTTCCTATGTGTTTCAAGATGCTGTTTTTTCACTAATGTTCTCCAACTAGCCTCTGATGTCTTTACAGAACTGATGGATTTATATTGAGAAGAAATTTTAAACACTGGAGGCGCCTTGTCTAAATGTGCTTCCAGGAAGAACTGAAAAAGGCCCGATGTATTCTGAATCCGATGTTCATGTGCACTTGCACCCTAAACGTTTCTAACACTGCATCTGTTTTGGTCGATGTTTGTTTGCAGATCTGTGGCGTTTGGAAAAATTTGGCGAAACCTCTCTTGCGACAGCTGCAGTCTGAGCAACTGCGCATCAGCATGACCACATCCACGGGCAGACGAGAAGAGGTGGTTGGAAAGATCATCAAACACAGAGCACTGTTTGCCGGTGAGACTGCATGCATGTGGGTTTTTAATGCATGCACTCTTATTTCTTATTTATAAGGAATAAATAAGGAATATTTACAATGCATCAATTATGTTGAGTCTTAAGGAATGCAAAAGAAAGCTGATTGGAAATGTTTAAATACGTGGGCTGATAACTCATTATGTCACTGTGCACGCTTATTATGTGCAGAGACATTCAGTTCAGTGCTGACCTCAGAGGAAGACAATGCAGGAATGGGAGGCATTGCCATGCTGACGCTGAGTGACAGTGAGAACAACCTTCACTTCATCCTCATCCTGCAGGGTCTCATCAGACACAAGGACAAAGGTGAAGGAGACACACAAGCGTGGACACTGAACTAAGATGTGATTCTTAATAAAGTTATATCAGTTAAATAAATAAAATAAACAACCTCTTTCTCCTCAGAGCCTGTTTTGGTCCCAATCCGAGTCCAGCTGGTGTACCGCCAACATGTCCTAAGAGAGATCCGGTCCAACATCACTTCTAACGTGAGTGACAATTACACATCCATCATTATCAGTTTGGTCAGAGACAGAAAGAACTAATAACCATTTTGAAAAAGACTACTTTTATAGTGACTATTATAAAACAGTGGAAGAGTTTAAATGGAAAAAGTTTTGCTCTGAATGATTAGGAGCCAAAGTCTTGTATTGGGTTAGAAACGTATGTCACATCGCCAGAGTCCCACTGTTGCCCCCGCCCCGTTCCCAACTACTCAAGGAGACGGATGTGGTTTTCTCGCCACATCCTAGCGAAGTTATCGTGGCGCTTGGATCACAGCTCAGCATCTTGATAGACGGCGAGGGAAAATATATGGAGGTGCGAGGAAACAAAAGAAAAGGGAAAGTGTGTGTGGAGAGTTTGGCACGAGTCAGATAGTGGTAGGGTTCGAGACATAAAGGGAAGGTTGAGGGTAAAAAAGGATGCGCCACCTCTCACACATGTCAGTGGTTAGTGGTCTGTGGGCTTAGCAGAAGGAGAGGAGGGCGGAGGGGGTGTTGAAAGGTGCGTCTGGTTTTAATTCTGCCAGGAAGGGACGATGTTTCTTCTTTGATCCGTCTGTTTACGGAATGTGTCCTTGACAAATATTGTGTTGGATTTGAGCTTAGCCACTGCCTACTGACCTATTAAACTACACAATGGCTAAAAAGCCAAGCTCCCAACATATTATGTATTATTTCAAACCCAAGACAATCTTCAACTTATATGCTTTAAGTGTTCATGCTTCTCAAACCCTTTAACATTTTAAGACATTACAAATTTAAATGTCAGTGCAATTTTTAGAATTTTATATGATGCCACAATAAAGTGGAGGGAAAATGATGTAAAGTTTTCATTTACAAATCAAACTCTAAAAGATGTTTCCTCTAGTAGCCTTCAATAAAGTCATTTGCAAGTCTGACACATCTGGAAAACAACATTAATTAGGAAATTATTTAATCAAATTAGACCAAAACTGCAGTAATTTTCAAAACACAAACTAACTCTGGACAGTAAGAATCCCGACATACATTTTTTTCTGCAGGAAAAAGGAAGCTGATCAGAAACTGTGGGGCAGAAATGGAAACAAAATCATCTTAGGCAAACATTCAGTTTTCATTGGGATGTCAATTCTAAACATATAAAGTCATGGATATTATAAAAAATGATGCATGACTTTGTGTTTTTGTGTTGATGATGTAAAGCACTTTGAAATGCCTTGCTGCTGAAATGTGCTATATAAATAAAATTTGATTTGATTTGATTTGCAGATATATTTTTACAATATAAGTATTGTAAAAATATTTTTTACAATAATTTTTTATATGTTGTAAAAAACTATGTTTAAAAGCATGCTTTAGATTTTTCTAGCTTAAAAGATCCCAATAAGGTATATTAAACCTTGTGATTATAACTTGACATATTGTGAAATAGTAGACATAGACAAGCAGCCTTATTACTGCTGTGATACTGCCCCGCTCCATTAACACCAGACCCTAATATATCCATCTGCACGTTGCCTCCCCCTCATTATTCGGTCCATTTTTTTTTTCTCCAGCAACATAACCCTCTCTCAGTGCCTCCCCTCCTCTATTTCTGAGCTGTTTTGGCTGCTCACTGTGTGGATTTATGCTTCGTGTATATTTATATTGAACCAAGGCCTGAGGGTCATAAAAGTAACATTTCTTTGACACACTCATACATGTGTCCTATTAATCCAACATTTCTCAACGTTTTCATGGAATACTGTCAGTCCTGCTTTAAGTCAGAGGCCTCTCAATGTGAAACCAGTGAAAAAAATATGAACCATATTTTCGCCTCGAGTCGAATTGCGCGTGTGCGAGCGGGGTGATTATGGGGTCGCGTTGTTGCGTAGCAGAAATGTTTGCATCTCTAATGGATTTGGACTCTGTCATGTCTTTGCGACTGTCGTATTTATTTAACCTCAAGATGATTTAGCTGCCACATGATTTTTTTTTTGCTCTCTGTTCCATTTTTGTTTAGAACAAACACAAACAAATGGAGGTGGAGACAAATAACAAGCCTGTCTTTCATTTAAAGATGTTGGGGGGGGGGGTTGTTACTCTGGTGACAAGTCAATGTTGCATAAACCTCATGTCAACAAGATCTAACACTTCATTGTGACATTTTCATTCCTGCTTTTGAAGACAGTAATTAATTTTTTGTGAAATATGATTTTTTTTGACTATTTGTGGCTTTCTGTGACACAAAAACTCTTTCAGCTTTGTGCTAACAATTTCAATTTGTGCAGGATCCAGACTTTGCTGAGGTGCTGACAGACCTGAACAGCCGAGAGCTGTTTTGGTTATCTCGTGGTCAGCTGGAAATCGCCGTGGCAACCGAGGATCAGGATCCCCGACAAATCTCTGGCTTTATCACTGGGAGAAAATCTTGTGACAGTGAGTGATTTTGCTTTAAGAAACCTGAATACTAACTGATGGGGTACAGGTGCGAGATAAACACTAAACAGCACATTATTGTGAAAATGAAGATATGAAATGGTTTTTCATATCTTTTACAAAAAGTGTTACGTTCAAGTAGTAATCGTTGTTTGGAATCAGCTGCAAGTTTGGACATGTCTGCTAGTTTTGGTAGTACTGACATCTGGCTAGGAAAGATTTAAAATCAGATGGATGTTTTTCCAAAACAGCTCAAACAGCATCAGATTGGACAGAAAGCATCTCGTGAAGTTTCCCACAGATTCTGAGTTAGTTTTGGGTCTAAACTTTGACTGAGTCATACTAATGTAAATATGCTTCATTGCTGCTGAGGAGAAGCATCCATGCTGCCTGATGCTTCCACTGCCATGTTTCACTCATGATGTTTTAGACTTACACCAGACAGGACTTCTAATGTTGTTTTTTGACTAATGGTTTTCATTTTTACATTTTTAATGAACAGCAGATTTGTGGAATTCACGATTAATGGCTGAGTTGTGCAGTTTTTTATAAGTTAGGTTATATTCACAGGTATTAGATTACAGTAGGCTGAATATAGATGCCTGCCACACTTTGCAGGTCTTAATTTGATGAAGATTCTGGAAATGATATAGCAGTCTTCTTCCATTTTAAAATCCCAGTAAAGCACAATAAAGTTTGTTGTTGTTACTTGACAAAATGTGAAAAGGTTCAAGAAGTACTTTTTTTAAAACTCTTGGATCTGGTTCTGAGAAGCAGAGAAAAAGAACACAGTTAAAAACATGGGTTGTGTTGCTGCGGTACTCTGTTCATCCATCTGTGGCTGGTTTTGTCATCCTCCATAAAATACTTTCTTTCTGCGTCCTTTCTTTCAAGTCTTATCGATGTGGGGAAAGCTATGTTTATAGACCTTATGTTGGACTTGCAGTCTCACCGAGGGTCTGCACACGTGTGTGTGTGTGTGTGTGTGTGTGTGTGTGTGTGTGTGTGTGTGTGTGTGTGTGTGTGTGTGTGTGTGTGTGTGTGTGTGTGTGTGTGTGTGTGTGTGTGTGTGGAGCCGTAAGAAAAGGGTTTTTGGGAATGCTGTGAACTGCCCAAGTTTTCTTCAAATATAAAAACATGAACACATGTCCTTTTCTGTGTGACACAGTATTACTAGTTCAACTTAATCATCATCTGTCCACTGCTGTGAAATGCTTTGATTTCAGTTTTTATTGTCACAGACTGGGATTTATAACAAAAAAATATACTTGTTTGTAAAATGTGTACACACACACTCACACACACATGGTTGCTGCCAAGGTCAGTGTGCTGAACCTGATTCCTTGTGCCGGTGTTCCAGCGTTTTGATTAACAGCATGTGACGTAATCTGGTAAGAATTCAGGTCCAAAGTTCTTCTTTCCCTCTCTGTCTCCTCCATGTCTCAGTCCCGCCGTCCGCTGTCCTCTTTGTGCAGCTTTGGCATCAGTTCTCATGTATGCTGTTGTTCCCTCTGTGTCTCATTGAAAACTTTCTCTACACTTCTGTTGTTCATTACCTTCTGTCCCCCTCAGCTCAGTCTTTATAAGGCTCACTTCATTCACCAGAATATACCTCAATCTCAGATGTAACCCTTAGCATTTTCTTATGCAAAGTTATTTGTGTGCTGCAGCATGGATGTTTTTGGTATGACATAAGCAGACACAGATTCTTGGCTGTGATGAAACTTAATTTTTCACAATAAGAGACAAAGCTATATGAAAATACAACTCAGATGTGTGCTTCTGCTGCTGCAGAACACAAGTAGGAATAACATGTCTCTTTTCCTTCATTCAACCAAAAAGAAAACTTAATTTCAACTGCTTTTGTTGTGTGTGATGGATAAATTGATGAGAGAAGTAATGAAGTCCTTGTTATTTATATTTTTACATGAATCTGTCTTTGTCCAATTCAGCTATTCAGAGTGTGATGTCCAGCGGCGATGCATTGATCCCAGGGAAGACAGGAGGGGTGGGTTCTGCCATCTTTAACCTCCACAGTAACGGGACGCTGGACTACCAGGTATCAGTCTCTTTTACTCAGAAACAATGTTTGTGTTTGTGTTTCAGGAAACTTCCCTTTCTGGGGTTTTGATTCCACTCAACAATGACCTTCTCTGTGTGTTAAAATGTTGTTGGGTCAAATAGCAGAACTTCATATTTTTCTAAAAGCACATTTAAAGTTAATGGGGTATATATTTAATGCCTGGGTCTGTTGGTGTTCTGCAGGTTCAGGTTGCAGGTCTCACAAGTGATATTGTGGGTCTCACAATAGAGCTGAAGCCGAGGCGTCGAAACAAGCGCTCTGTCCTTTACGATTTAACTCCGGAGTACAGCAGGGCGACCGGGCAGGCGGCTGGAAGCTGGAGTCGACTGGAGGCCCGACATATCCACATGCTGCTGCAAAACGAGCTCTTCATCAACGTGGCCACGGCACACAGCCAGGAGGGGGAGCTCAGGGGGCAAATCAAAGTCCTCCCTTACAGTGGCCTGGTGGTACCAAGACATGGTGAGGATCAGTGGAGTGAGGGCAAACAGATTATGGAACATCTAAACAGTAATAAAAAAAAAAGTACATTGACTTGCTTTGAAAATATACTACATTTATTGTCTTTTTCTTTCCTTTCTGTCTCTTCAAGAGCTGCCCACTCCTCTGGCAGGGCATTTTGTGTCTCCACCAGTACGAACTGGAGCATCTGGCCACGCCTGGGTGTCTGTGGACAAACAGTGCCATCTGCACTACGAGATAATTGTCACAGGTCTTAGTAAGATGGACGATGTGACCATGAACGCCCACCTACACGGACTGGCAGAAATCGGAGAGCTGGATGACAGCAGCACAAATCACAAGAGGCTCCTGACGGGTTTCTATGGCTCTCAGGTCCGTCCGCTTGTCTGCTTACAAATGTTACTGTAGACCATTCATATGTTCTTTCTTTCATGCATCACTCTGAAAATGTCTTAATAAAATATGATATCTAAAGTATTGTATCTACCCTGCAGGCTCAGGGGGTTTTAAAGGATATGAGCATTGAACTACTGCAACATCTGGACCAGGGAACAGCCTTCATCCAAGTCAGCACCAAGCTGAATCCTCACGGAGAAATACGAGGACGGGTATTTGGTCACTAATTTTAATGTCGTTGTCTCACTTTAGTGATATGTTTAAGCCACAAACTTCCACAATAGTTCCTAAAGTTTTAGCAATTAGCTTGAATGACACAATTTGTTGCATGTTTCCTTTTTGGATTTTACAGATTAAAAACTGGTGCTGACAATCAGGAATAGTAAATGTTAGAAACAATCAAAGTCTTTGTTGTTTGCCAAAAAGCTATGAAACAGTCGATGACAGACCTGATCCACAAAAGTGGCTTTGCACTATGCTTTTTAAAATGTGGTATTTAGAGAGCTGTATTATAAAAGTCCTGCAGCTTGTTTAATCACCTGAATCTGTCAGGTGGTTATTGTTTTCTCTGGCAGCTGTTTCTCTACAGAGCGTTTAGTTCATTTTATTGGCCTACAGGAACATACAAAGAGACCACAGTTGGCTGTAAACCCCACAGGTGTAATGGTTGATCACTTTGTGGGGTCGTCTTTCATCCCAGCTTAATTTTCTACACATTTCACACACACTTTTACTTTTCTTTTTTGTTCAAACGCCCTCCCTCTCCCTCTGACTCCATTTGATGGTGTATTTCCAGGTCCATGTCCCAAACAGCTGTAAACTTGGTGCCCCGGCAGAGGTAGAGGAGGCTGAGCTTGATGACCTTTTTCTGAATGACCCCGAGGAGCTGAAGAAAGACCCAAACACCTGCTTCTTTGAGAACCAGTATCACGCTCATGGTTCCCGCTGGACTCCCAGCTACGACAAGTGTTTCACATGCAGCTGCCAGGTAAAGAGAGCACTCACATCTTGCTGTACATGGCTATGTTTTTATACAAGACATTTTGCTGAAGTGCTAGGCTAACATTAGCATATTTACTCTGATTTCATAAACATCTTTTTCCATCTATAGAAGAGAACAGTGATCTGTGATCCAGTTATTTGTCCAGAGCTGACCTGCCCCAGGACCATTCAACCCGAGGACAAGTGCTGTTCTGTCTGTGATGGTACGGTCAACATTATGTTGGTATTTTAAACTCATTAGTAGAAGTTAGAGAGCTTTCCATTGCCATCCATAAGTTTCCAGCTGATAATCATTTTATGACTATTCTCTACATATGCAGAAAGGAGGGAGACCAAGGACATAAAAGCACCAGAGATGGTGGAGGAACATCTAGAAGGTGGCGTTATAACTCTACTCTATTTTTTTTACCCTTCTTATTCTTTTATGTTTTCTAACTGCTGTTTTGTAAATGAGATTTTAGCTCACAGATTAATTTTAAATCTGCCCCTGTGTTACTCCTAACAGCCCTCTTCACTTGCATTTCCCATCCTTCAGGTTGTTACTTTGAGGGCGACCAGAAGATGCATGCCCCAGGGACCACATGGCATCCCTTTGTTCCTCCCTTTGGATACATTAAATGTGCGGTCTGCACTTGCAAGGTAATAAACATCAATAAATAGGCTCACATCTGGCTGAGTTTACATCTCAGAGGCTCTTTACGGATCGTTTGTGTTGTATTAGGCTGCAAAGAATGTGAAGGGCAGAAAAAAATTCTCCCCTGTACTTTAAGAATGTCCATACAACTGGAAAGAAAAGTCACATTTTTCTAAAGAAAAACTGTTTCCAATCTGTTGTTGTTTTAACCTCAGGGCTCTACAGGGGAGGTCCACTGTGAGAAGGTGACGTGTCCCGCACTGACTTGTAGTCACCCAGTGAGACGGAGCCCCTCTGACTGCTGCAAGGAGTGTCCAGAAGAAGAGAGGACCCCTGCAGGCCTGGAGCACAGCGACATGATGCAAGCGGACGGCCCACGGTACTGCAAATTTGGAAAGAACTTCTACCAAAACAGTGACAGCTGGCACCCCTGGGTGCCGCTGGTGGGAGAGATGAAGTGCATCAACTGCTGGTGTGATGTAAGCATGAAGGAGCTACAAGTTTTTGCTAAAAAGCAAATGAAATCCAATCTTTCCCATCAAATGAAGAAACTCTTAATATTGCTTTCTCATTCTCTTTTTCTCTGCAGCATGGAGTTACCAAGTGTCAAAGGAAACAATGTTCTGTGCTGACCTGTTCTAATATCACTCGTACAGAGAGCTCATGCTGTCCTGAATGTGCTGGTAAGGATGGAACACATGTTGATTTACATATTGTCACCTTCCTAAACTAATGCCCACTTAGGAAAGTGGCAGTATTTTTTTATTGAAAGTGCATTAAAATTTTATATTTAAATGCAAATATATGTCTTTAAAACAAACCTAAGCTATCGCTGCATGCCTAGATGTGAAAGTGTTGTTTAAAACTCTTATTTTGAAAGAATGGAAGTAGTTTGTGAGTTGTATTGCAATGTTTCCAGCTATTATAAGCCAGTTTTCATATTTTTCTAACCCCTTTTTAAAACATAACATCTTTGAATTCTTTTCTCTACATATCTTTTTTGTCTCACCCATAACATTGTTAATCTCTTCTGCTGCTGCTTCCAGGCACATTTTCTGCAAATTAGGCCTTAATCTTATTACTGACTTCTAGCAACTTTTAGGGCAGCTGACTTAATCCGCGCTGTGGAGTTGGCAACAGCGTTGCACTTCTGTGTTGGCAGAGGCAGCTGTTAACACCCTGTTGCCATTCTGGTTGACAACATGCAATTACTTAAGCGCTAAAAAATCTTCTACTTTAAAAACTGCATCTGCAGCAACATTTAAACTATATTTTAGTTTTAGAAGGAAGTATCAGTGACAGACAAGATAAAATAATCTGTGAGCACTGTGGGGATACCACAACTGGCTAATATGCAAAACCTCTGACTATCAAACATGAGCTAGAACATTTAGAACAACAGAGATCCTTTAGAGCAGTTATATCTGTTAAACAAACAAATAATTTTGCATTCCATTTCTCATTCATTTTCTTATCTTCTTCCTAGATCAAAAAGAGGAAGCTGGTCTGATGACAAAAACACCAGGCAAAAGACGAACCTGGAAACAATGAGGATGTGGAATGCCCCCACTTCAGAGATGAGCCCCAAACCCCCTTTTCTAGAAAACAGCTTCCTCCACCTCCTCCTCATCCCATGTGGACCTATACCCAGAGCTGCACACTGGGACCCCCTTATCTCTCCTGACCCAGCACCCACCCTGTTATCAGCTTCAAGATTGTAAAGAGGAGAGCCGTGCAGAGACTGAAGGGAATTCAAAAGCAAAATAAGGACTTTAAGTAAAGCGGTAAAGCTTTGGAGAGGACCATCCTGGCATTACTCACATGCTGCCTTCAGTGTATGTTGGAGCTTAACTGTTCCTAAACGGGTGAAAGGTGAAGCTGTAGGTCCAACGCAGCTGTTCCTCAGACTGAAATCCAGGTGGATTTTAAATAGTTAAGTGTTGGGAGAAAAAAGCAGTTTGTATCGACAGAGCTTATTTTTGAAGCACAGCCATAGTTACTGCGGCTCCCACTGGACACAGCCATGGAAAATGTTACTTAAGAAGGCGCGAGTGTGTGAATGTAGGTATCTGTGTGTCTTTCTTTTACGTCCTCTGGTGTTTTTTTTTTTTTTTTTTTTTTTTTTTTTAAAGAATGTAAGTGAATAGAAGAAGCATATCTGTGCCCACACGCCTACAGCTTTTGTGTGATGTAAGAAAAATGTTTCCACTCTGTATGACTTTCTTTCCTGACAGGATCACTCAGTTTTCTGGGATAGAGCATTAAAACACCTTCTGTTTATATCATTTTGCCTCAGCTTTGGTTCTTCCCATCTTGCTTTAAGTCATTTTTGTTTTTGCTTTTTTCATCATTGTGAAATATGAAGCAGGTTTGTATTTTGTATTTATTGAATACTGTTGAAACAAAATAAAAAGGGTTTGTTAGTAAAAGAGGAAATGTCTGATGATTTATAGATGCTGTTGCTAAGGTTATACACCCATTTCCTCTTTTAGCTGCTGGGGTTTTACCAAGCTTCTTTAAATACCGCAATAAGTCATGTTTCTACTAATTTCAGAGCAATTGCAGAAAATCACGTCAGAGAAGCTCTCTTCAACAAATCCGTACCATCACTTTTCTCTTTTCTTCTTTCTCCTTCTTCCTTTTCGATTTTGCTTTCTTTCTTTTTCTAGCTTGCGTTTTGCGTCCTGAGACAGCACATGTGATCAATAAAGATTCGTACACACACACACACACACACACACACACACACACACACACACACACACACACACACACACACACACGCACACACACACACCCCCCCCACACACACACACACACACATACAGTGGAAGAGAAAATGACAGGGAAAGCACACAGATGGAAACAAAACAGGCATTCACAGACTGACACATGTCCAAAATCCTGGACCTGGAACACACACATTGTTGCCAGCAGTTTTTCCAACACACCGCTATAAAGTTGTGACTGCTGCGCTCTGCTGGTCAAAGTGCATTACTACAGTATGACGATGACGATGATGATATCACCATAGTTTGATCCTGTGAAACATAAAAAAACCCCGAACATAAACAGAATAAAAACAGAAAAGACCAAATACTTTTTTTTACAATATTGTAAATAATAAACATTTTTAAAGAGGGAAGTTTTTGTTCATTTCTGTATCACCAGAGATTACATCTTTTTCTAACTTGTGTAGGGGCTAAAGAAAATAAGTACTGGAAGAGGTGCTTAAATTGTTTTCAATTTTGAATTTCAACACATGATACAGGAAAGGTTGATAGTGTCAGACCGTTGAATAAAAATAAAAGGACAAGAAAGAAAATCACAATATTGTAGCACTTGTTTGATTCGGTAAAGCAATGAAAAATGGTAAAACATCCAAAGACGAGAATATTTTTTACAGGCCCTGTAAAGTAAATGTGAAAATCTATACAGTGGTCTTTACTACAAGCTTTATACTTATCTGATGTCTATTTACGATCCTTTCAACACCTTACACCATAATGCAGTCACAGTTTTTAGAGTACAACCCGTAAAATACCAGCTTATCTTTTTTCAGGTATTCATAAGTTGTTTGGGTGAATTTAAAAAAATTTGAAAATAGAGGTGACACCATTAGTAACTTCACTCAGAAGGATAAATCTAATAAAACGTGTCCTGTGATAATTGCACAAGTGTAAACGCCGCTTACCAAAGGAAATGCTGTAAAAGTCGAGGTAAAAGATGTCTTTGTCTCACACAGCTGAACAGACTCCAGCTGAGTGAGCAGAGCCTCATCAATATTTCAGCACTGCTGCCCTCTGCTGTGAACATCTGAACTGACATTTTCACACCCATAAAATAGGGATTTACAGTGTTTAACAGCCTGTACTTTCACGAGCCATATATAGCATCGTAAACCGGTTCCTAAGCTTGCAACACAGCTCCAGGAGGCTTTTTTTTATTTTTTAAATTGACTGCACTCCTGTTTCCCGGCGCTCCACTGATACAGCTCAAACAGAAAGAGTCTTCAAACAGTGAAAGGCAAAGTTACAGGAAAACAATTGTAATTTTTTTTTTACCTTTGCTGATTTGCTGTGGCCTGTTTAGTTTTTCCAACCTTCAAACTGCAGGTAGGTCAGAGCAGGAAAAAAACTTTTTTTTTTTTTTATTATATCAAAAGAATTTTGACTGTAATCTCTTATGAACCTCACCTTTGTGTTGAGACTGTGCTTGCATCAATGAAACCCCCTCTGGGCTGGGGATGAAAGGAAAACACCTGATGCTTTATACATGGCCAAACACCTTGTGTTGTACATAGAGGACAAAAGCTTGGATGCTTTACTTTCTCTCTCTGTGTAGAACTTCTCAAACAGTTGAGTGAAGAGCTCACTTGTCTCGGATCATATGAGTTATGACATTTAATTCGTCTTTGGGAGAAAAAAAAAAAAAGCATTTTTAAGTTGAACTGCACACATCTACCATCTTTTGACCGTGACAATTTGGAGTTGATGAGGTTTCTCTTTGTTTTCTGTCGTATAAATGTGCTGCTGAGTTTACTGGCACATGACTGGAGATATTTAGTTACTGGAGGACAACCAGTTCTCTTACAGTGCTGTGAATTTTTATTTTTGTGTCCCAACTGGTCTCCTCTGTCATGACTTTTATGTCACCACTGAATGTTTTAGATTGTCACATAAAGTTTAATGGGAGAGAAACATAACTTAAATAAATCCAAAATGTGATTTAATCAATTAAGGAAAATAGCTATGTAAACCAGCTATATAAAACTATATAGCTGCCTATACCTAATGAGTGGTACTTTCTTGCCAGAGGTGAACGATCTTTGTGGTCTTTTGCTCAGCAGTGGCATGGAAGCTCTACCATGCATGCTATTTTTACCAGACTATTTTATTTCAGCGAATTATTAACTCTGTTCTCAACTTTGATAGCTTCCAAAACATTATTGCTATTACCAAAATAAAGAGCTAGAGCTACAAGTCAATGGTTTACATCGAAGCACATTCAAGTGTTACAATGTCCCAGTCAAAGTCCATGCTACATATAATTTAGAATCTTTGGCAGTAATTGAAAATGTATATTCACAGTTGCTCTGCATCCAAACCGACTGAGTCTGAACTATTTTTCAGGAGAAAAAGATGGGATAAAAATCTATAGGTATGCATCAACTCTGAAGCTAAGGGGCTGTGGTATTTGTGAGACGAAAATCAATAAATCACTTGTGGGATTACAAATTCAAGTTACCAATGGAAGAAGGATGCTAATGAGTAACACCAGCAATCATTGGACATGACAGCGCCAGCTCCCTGCATGTCTCTTCTTCCACTGGGCCATGGACTTCCTGCAGCTTTTATTAGAGTTTCTTGCTCTGCTGCGCCTTCAATCAATCAATCAAATTTTATTTGTATAGCACATTTCAGCTACAAGGCATTTCAAAGTGCTTTACATCATAAACACAAAACACAAAGGCATGCAACATAGAATAAAATACCAAGGTTTTTTTTTTTCCCTCTTCTTTCCCTTTCTTCCCCCTTCCCTTTGACACGGAATTTAAGCGCCTGTTACCGCCGGACTTCGCCGTCCGTTTAACCACGGGTATTCGCCGGGCCCCGTTGCCCACAACAGGAAAAAAAAAAAAATAAAAAATAAAAAATTACATACATATCCACAAAATCAAATCCATACATATTACATTTCAAATGCAACTCTAAACAGGTGTGTTTTTACTTGAGATTTGAAGGAAGTCAGGGTTTCCGCTGTTTTACAGTTTTCTGGAAGTTTGTTCCAAATTTTTGATCCATAGATGCTGAAAGCTGTTTCTCCTCTTTTGGTTCTGGTTCTGGGGATGCAGAGCAGACCAGAACCAGAAGTGACTGCAGAGCCAGATTTGACAAAGTCAGTCGGCCATTACTTCTGCTACAATCACAGCTGTTCTCTGAACATTCAGCATGGTGGTTTCAGAGGACAAGAACCGTTCATGTTGTCCCATGCATTAAAATGTTAAAATATGTTGTGTGCAATCGATTCTGTTTTATTCCCCTTGACTTGGAAGCATTAGAAACTGTGGTGTCACTTTATATGGCGGGTTTAATCTTTTGTCATAACAAAGACATTGTGAATAATGTCAACTTTGTATTAAAAGTGTCATGATTTACCGAATGGCACTTTATGACAACAGACATAAATATTCAGAACGACTTATTCATGTTTATGACAATGTCATGAGAGTCTTATTCACAATCCGTCAAATAAAGTGTTACCAAAACTGCTAAGTTACCATCAGAAGAAGAGTCTCTCTGCTCATCTCCCACATGCTGGAGATCTTTCTCTAGTTTGCACATTCAGACAAATCCCATTCAATACCTCTGAGGACCAGAAATCTCAGATCTTTTACATCTGTAGGCCCTGATTCAATTAGTTTCATCAAGCGTGTTTGTCATCGCTATCATTTGATCAGGTAATGAGATTCCAAAATTTGCAGTGACAAAAAGAAGAAATTTCACACATGATTGATGAAACGAAGAAAGTTTTGATCTGACCGCGTTGTATTTCTCAGAGGAGTTCTGTGCATTAGAGGGAAAATGTGCTGCCTCAGGAGCAGATTAGGTGACGCTTCATTGATCATAGCAGTCAGAATGTAGGACAAAACACTGTCACGACATAAAGCTGGTTTAATAATTGTTCAATAAATAGTCAAAAAGATGAATGAATAAATGAATATTCTCTAAATATTATGGGACTAATCATAATATGTTTCTTTTTGTTTGCTTTCCATTTTAGCACAAATAGAAAGCAAGTAATAGTTAATATTGATTAACTATTACGTTGCATTGACATATCGCCCTGCAGAGGTTAGTGAGGGGAGCTGAAAGGTGATTGGAGAATCCGTTGCTCTGACCAGGATCTGTTTCTGCGTGGATGCATGAAAACTGTGCAGTGAAAATTTTAATCCATTTTGAAATTCAAAACAAAAAATGTATGTGAATGTCACCATAGCTACTCAATGAAATGTAAATGTTAAGTTACAATATTTATTATGCAATCATGTTTTACCAGCACCTTTGAATATTTCTGCTTTTGGGTCCAGTTCAGCTTAGTGAGCATGACCTTTGCCCTGTTGGAGCTGCCAGTTGTGTCAAAATTTTGCCCACGTAGCTGTTGGTTAGAGAAAATTTTAAACATTTTAAAATAGTTCCCTATATTCAACATCCCACCAACTTTATGCAACATGACAGAAACATACAATGAAAAAGACTCCCCAGAATGATAACACCTCCATCATACCTGACATTTAGTATATAAAATTGTACACTGAGTTGTCTGTACAACTCAATGTACCAATTATCATACCAATTAAAAATACAGAGAGAATTTGTTGCCTCAAAGAAAAACAAATTCCATTTCTTTAGCTCCCTAAAGCATCATTCTTCGTACAGAACTTCAGGTTTCAGTGACCTTTTCACATCTTCAGTGTGAACCTCTGAGAATGTGAACACTTACAAAAATGTCCAACAACGTATTCATGACACAGACTTGAGTCACTGTCATTGAACTTTTCTCTGCAATAAATGCAGAGAAAAATTCTGCCATCCCACATTCTGGCAGAGCAAACAAACTAACAATTTAGTTGTTCTTCTTTTTGTATCAAACACTGATGGAATTAAATGTTTGGATGCAAGAAGTGCAAGAGAAAATGGCTGTAAATTTTTATTTTTCCAATTTACAAAACAAAGCAAAGTAAAAAGGCATCAGCTGCTTTATTTTGAGTCATCATAGCAGCAATGACTGGACTTTTTTTTATGTGAGCTTTTAACCTTCAATTTCTCCAAAAAGGGGGAATTTAAGGTGTAATTAAATCTAAATCCAGATTTCAAGACACAATATCATGGATTAATAAGTTTTGGGATCTCAGCCATTGTAATGCTGTCTGTGTTCAAATGGAGTGAAATTGAGGAGAAACCACAAATTAATTTATTGACTCATCAACTTTCTGAGCGTCTGAGGTCGCAATGGAGCATCTCAGAGACAATTATTAGTAGCCGACTTTCACATGATTATTGGCTGGAAATGAAACAGGCTGATTAAAGAATAAACGGCAACACTTTATGTGACTGGTTGTAAATAAGACTGCCATAACCAAGAAATCATGATCTGACATAAATTTGTTACAAAAGTAGCCTATTACTGATTAAATTAAAAAAAAAAAAATAGGTAGCTTTATGTTATTAAAGCTAAAGTTTATAATCGGTAATATTTTTATGAGAAATTTATGTCAGATTATGATTTCTTGGTTAATTTATTAAACAAACGAAATCCTGCCAGGCCTTGTGGATTGTGTTGTGTGGGAACCAGCCGCTGCCCTCCTGCGCGCAGCAGAAACAGATTCCAGGGCTTTTATCTGCCGAATCGTGTTCCCATCTCAACTCGGTTCTCCAGAACCTCCCACAGGTAGGTAGCTCTCCTCCACGCTCTCATCCCGCACCGGCGTGGCGTGCCTCTCTCAGAGATGCGCACTCCGCTGCGCCTCCGCCTCTCCCCCCTCAGCCGCGCCGTCTCTCAGGCTGTCCAGTCCCGTGAAAGTGCGCGCGGGGAGTCTGCACATCTGGACCCACAGATGAAATGGATGATTTCATCCATGAACTCGTTGATTTTCCGTGTGCATCCGAGTGTGACCGCGAGGGGATCCTGCAGCGGCAAAACACCCGCAATGCAACACGCAGCGGCTGTTGAATGCCACGACGAGCATCTTCCCGTCGTTCAGCGGTTACCTTAAAGAAATGCTGTCGTTCCTGAGCAGGGCGCTGTCAGGCAAAGACTTTATGTGTTTTCTCCACGTTTTTGCGTGAAGTTGAGGCTGTTGCAGTCAGGAGGGGATTCCTCCCACCACACTGTCGCTGCTGGTCGCCTGAGGCTCCAGGATCACTCAGTCAAGTTCTCAGAGGAGTAAACTGTTGCCTGGAGTCAACTTTGTCAGTCGGTGTTTGGATCTGGGACCCGCTGGGTCTCCAGCCTTCCCCTTGTCCTCCCCAACCTTCACCCTCAGCGCTTCGAGGGGGAGAGATGGAGAGCAGCAGGTGACTCACCGCGCACCGCCGCTTCAGGACGTCTCCTGGGGACTCACAGGACACACTGGGGACACCCAGAAAGTCCCAGGACAGGATGGTGAGTGCGTTGCGCGCACCGTGCGTCTGCATGCCTGCTGTCTGCGCTTGTGTGAAAATGAACAGCAATATGTCACAAGGTTTTTAAAGGGCTGACTGGAGAGAAATCCGCCGCTTCAGTTTGACACGCAACATAATTGGTTGATTGGGCAGATGTGAAGTAAAATAAAGTAGAAGCATCAGTTTATCTGTTGATAAAGGAAATAAGCTGTAGTCTTACATCTATAATGTCTCAGAGTTTGTTTCTTTTTTTTTATAATAAAAATATCCATATATAAAACTTTACTCACTTTCAACCTTCATGTTACACTGAAAACATGATATGTTGTAAGACACGTTTTTAATGGTTGCTGTTGACGTGGACAACATGGCACACCACAGTGGGCGTCATTCAATAAGGGGGCGACAGGAGCATTCTACAAAGTTCTCAGAATCCAGAAAGGGTTTTCTCCATTTAATGGGAAGTGTACTCCATCCCTGCACTGTAAAAAACAAACATAAATATGGCAGCACATTGTTGGAAGCAAAAGAGCTAAAGTCATTATATGGTGATAAATTAAAGTGTTTAACTCTTTTAATTTATTTAAATTTATTTCACTTGTGCATTTGGAGATTAAGATGATTTTTCTGCATGGAACAGTGATTCGTTAAAACAGAGTCGAGAGGGATACAACTTTTACTCTGTTAGAAAGAATTCAAAGAGGAGCATTTTTAATACTTTCTGGCATTAAAAGACGACTCAGAAAGTAAGATTCAGACGAGCTTAAGAATCTTGGTGAAATTATTTTATAACTTTGTTTTATGAAATTTTTTAAGTTGTAAAAGTAAACAAACAATATATACCAGGACCAAAAGAAGAGGCTAGTCCACGGTGCTGCTCATGCAAGATCCATATTTTCAAAATAAATAAATAACTGTGGCTGGTTTAACTTGGTGATTATCAATTACTTTTGCTGCATCATTCAAAACTGCTGTTTGCTCTTTTTGAAAAAAAAAAAAAAACAAAACAAAACAATCATCAGCTCTTGTTATTTTTAGACTTGTCTTTCTTTACTGCTGAAAGTCTAGAGAAATAGTTGCACAAGTTGTTCTAGTGAATTGACAAAAAAACAACAACTAAAGTTTGTGGATGGGATGTAGCAAAGTGTGTAAAGTTTAAAGTATTTTATTAAAATTCGTCTGACATAGGAAAGTCTTTTTAATATTGGTAAAGAGTGCCAAATGCTGAGATGGGAATGGTTGTTCATGTTTTCCTGACACACAGATTGCTGTAATTCTTGTTTAATACAACATGCACCTGCTGAACAGTTTAAGGTTCTGTTTAGGACAGAATCTTAAACTCATAGTCCTCATGGGCTATGAGTTTAAAAAAGACAGAGGCTCAATTTCAGTGCACTAATTTACAAAGTCAAATTTCTTTTAAGTCATATTTGACATACATAAAAAATCTTTTATAAAAGCTTAAGGTAACTTGATTGTGCTATAAAATGTCATTACTTGCTGCCTGTGGATTTTCAGCAGCTCACCTTAATTGATTTTTTTTCTTAATTTTAAGAAAGTTCTGATTCAGAGTTCATTTCACAACATGTCAGCACTAAGAAAAATAGGCTAATTTGCAAATCAGCTCATTTTTAAGTTACAGTGTTGTTTTGGAAACAGTTCTGTCAGAATAAGTGACATACTAAAGTCACCACCACTACATTGGTGGTGTCATGTTAATTAAAGAACAAATCAGATCGATACTTTTAACTCAGACAGTCCAGATTCCAGTCTCTTCTCCTTGTGGCAGTCTGGACTATTTCACAGCATTTCTTTACAGGCAACCCTATTAGCCTTAGAAGTCCAATGGTGATTGATGTTTGATTAAAAAAAAAAAAACAAGTCCTACAGGTATTGTAGTTGAACAGTTAAACTACAGGAGTACTGGAAAGTGTGTAATTGGGTCTTTGTTGAATATTCATCCCATTGTTCTTGATTAATATTAGTGGGCATGAGGGAGCCCATAAACTGAGGATAATGTTGAATCTTTAACTTCAGAGGCAGAGCTTTGTTCCTCTTTGGAGATCTTTGCACACTTTCATCATCAGTAAGCTTCCTGTCCTGTGACCTCACCATCCTTTGCTTTTCCTTACATCCTAATAGTCCTTATGCTTGTGGCCAGACTTGCATACATTCACCAAGGCCTGGGTGTGGTGGCTAAAGCTCCTTGTGTCACAAGATGCTTATGTTAGCTGTGCATCAACAGCTGGCTTTCAAATCACAAGGTTTTTTTAGTGAATGGTCTTTACATTATATATTGTGTGTAAAGACCACACAATTGTGAGCAATCATGTGGCCTCTTCTTTTGGAAAATAAAATGTAAAAAAAAAAAAATCTCTAATTTGTGCAAGTAGATATTTCAGTCATGCCTTTTTGACATAAAGATAAATTCAGAAACTTGGCACAACACTGAACTGAAACTTGTCTCCCAGTTAGGAGACAAGTTTCCTTTGGTTCCACCATCGTGAGATCAAATGCAGAAGAATGAAGTCCTGCAGCACCGACCAGAATCTCCTGCTCTGAATTTGATACATTTTGGGGTCTCAGGCTACTTAAAAATATACCACAAAAATGTTGTTTTTGAACACTGCATATATTGAAGGACTCTTTAAACCTCCAAGAAAATATGTTTCCCCACTTTATACATGAAATCACAAACATTGTTACAAATGTTTTTGTTACTTAGGTTGGTCACTGGGGACATCATCATTTGACTGACCTCTACGCTTCAACAACCCATAACATTTTTCAAACATTATTTTTAAAATATATTTGCATGTTATATGATATGGATATTTCCATTTCTTGATTTTCTCAAAAATGTGGTTTGCATTATATAAAAATCTTTGAGTAAACCTGTGACAAACACAAAATGCACCAAATTCAGAGAAAAACCCTCCTACAGTCGAACTCTGACTTCAACTGTACCTGGATAGTTCCACTAGGGGGCCTAAAACAACCACTGCACCAACCTCAACCACTGCAGACTTTAAAAAAATAAACATACCACCAGAAATCCAAACATTAAATATACCACCAGAAATTATTCATTCATCTGGAACAACAATGTATAATATTATTTTGAATATTTGTTTTGCTTTTTTATGTATATAAAACTGTGTGTAATTTAACAAAACACTTTTCACTTTTATTGGTCTGTTCTACTTCCTAATTGAGGTTGTCATTTGCTAAGTAGATACTCGTTCATTTGCTGTGGACCTTTAATGGACCTTTGATTATTTAGTGGAACCATAAAGCTCTGATACTTTGATTCGCCTTGACAACTATTTAAAAATAGCTAGACATAACTGGAGGCCCTCCTTCAAGACTATAAAAACAAATAGTGATCATTTATGGTGCCTGTAACTTTGAATAGACCACACAACTCTGTTGATATAACATTTATCCCATTGTTACACGCTTGGTGACAACAAGCATGATCATCCAGTTGTGATCACTGACAAACATCCTTTTATTTTCTGTTTGGTTACAGTTTTGTTCTCCCTGCTCTCCTCTTGGTGTTACTTCTCCTTGCTCTCTGCCATCTCTCCCTCTCTTTCTCGATCAGTTTGCTTATCAGGTCCCTTTTCTCACTTGCAACCAATCAGTCACTTGTTCCTTATTGGTAATCAAACTCCTCTGTTTGAAAGCCCCATATATTCACTCACGGCTGGATTCTGCCATTATTCTCCATTTCTTTTAGTCCTGCTCCTGTTTGTTCCGGCTCTTGCTCCTTGGTTCTCCATTGTTTATTGTGTGTTTTTGTAGATAATTTTTTCATGAAGTTATTCAGCTTCATTCACGGCTTGTATCTGCTCTGCAACTTTGTATTGAATCATACACACATACACTATAACACAAACCTTTGTTTTCTTTTTGTTGAGCAACGGATTTTGTCTTGGAGCTCATCTCTTTCTCATTCTTGAATCATCAACACTCTTCTCAACTGAGCCAAGCATGGTGTATGTGGCTTTTGATGTTCTTGGTTGTTTTGTGACCTCTTGGATTATTCATTCATGTACTCCTGAAGTAATTTTGGTAGGCTGGCCAGTCTTGGGATAATTCACCACTGATTCATGGTTTCTCATTTTGTGGATATTGGACTCAAGTTGGAGTTTCAACATTTAAAAATTGTTCTGTAACCCTTTCCATATAAATAGATGTCAATTATCTTTTGATTATTCGTCTTTGAATATGAATCAGGACAGCATGCTATTATTTGAGATCCCTTTGTCCATGTAAGATTTTTTGAGTTTACAGATTTGACAGTGTGTTCAGTGAAACGGCACCAAAAATGTGAATAAATATTTTGTGAGACTTAAAAATTTGTTTTATTTTATTGGGCACAAACATTTGATTCATTGAAAGGTGAAAGTCAGAGTGGAGGACACTTTTTATAATATTTTATGTTGAGTAGCATCAGCTCCTTTTTGTCAAGCCTAAGACCCAGCTAATTCCTCGTCTCACTATTGGGTTGTGTTGAGTAGACGGGTGATAAGAGGTCAAGGCTGGGCTAATGGGCTAACATATGTCATGAACCCAGTTAGGCTACAGAAGGTCAGAGCAAATCACTGAGCTGCAGACCGATCTATTCCCAAAGCAATACACCAATTTATTCAGATCATTCGTCTCCACAGTAGTCACATGAACAGATCAATGGGACGGTTATTATTTTTATCATATGAACACAAGTCACACCTTCATTTAAATGCTCAATTCTTTTTGATATGAAAACATTTTTTTTTCGTCAATTTCTAGAGAGTTGCACAATATTTCTTGAATAATTTTCAGGGTATTTTTATTTTTTTTTTGCAGTTTGTTAGTTCTACTGACTTCATATATTTTACTACCAAACATCAAGAGATTTTTATAAAATTAAGCCATCATCAAGTTTAAGATAAGTCTAAGTCTAGGGGATGGACCAGTGATGGATGGTAGAGGGCGACAGTGGGTGAGGAGTTAGTTAATTCTCTAACTGGCTTTTTCCATCTCAGCCGTTGTCTTTGTCCAAGATACTTTACCTATGATAGCCTTTCTTCTGTCAGACAATACAGCTACAATCTAGCTTACTATTATGTTGTGTAAAGTAGTTTAGAGTCCATTTAGCATTTATCGGAAGTTCTTAAACTATGCATACTTTGCTTCCAGCAGTATGCCAAGAAAGAAAAAAAAAATATGGGTTCAGTTTTCTGAAAGTCATGTGACAAATTCAAGCAATATTTTTGGTTTCCTGTGGTTTTCTTTTCTCTCAAAGAGCTACATCATTCAGCAAAATGCATTGTGACAGTCCAGAAATGGTTTGTTGCCTGGGAGTGATACGGTACCATAGAGGGATAACAATAATATAACTGGCTTCGATATAATGTAAAATTCCTTCAGATTCAAGGCAGAACTTTACTTTTTTATATTGCACCTGTTCCATCTGTCAGCTGCTCACTGAGGCCTGTTTCTCATTTGGAAAACATCAGTCATCTCCCCATTTCTCTTCTCGGGAATCTTCTCCTCACCATCACTATTGGCCTCTTTAGACACTTTCCAGTACTCCTGTAGTTTAAGTCGAGGCAATTACTTAAACTAAAATACTTGTGTTTTTTTGTTTTTTTTAACCAAACATGAATCACTATTACACATCTATGACTCTAAAAGGGCTGTCTGCAAAGAAACACTGAAATAATCCAGACTGTGACAAGTGCGGAGAGAAAGACATCAGAAAGATGAGACTGGAGTGTGGACTATCTGAGTTAAATGTATTGATCTGACTCATTCTTTGATAAATATAACCTTATCCTCACAAACAAAAGTGTTTCCTATACAGTATTGAAGGTGGAGGCTTAGGAATTGAGATACAAGTAAGGCTGCTTCAATTCTGTGGGCCCAACTGAAGACTAGTTAGTGACAATAAGGTCTGCAGGTGTCTGCTTTTTCTATTTGAGCTAGACAATCATTATCTGACTGCTTGTGCACTCACTGATGGTGTTGGAATGTCGACCAGATGTCTGTTCGTCGTTAGAGGGAGTGCTGGCGGTGTGGTAATAACATGCAGCACCCAGAACAAGTGAGGGATAAAAATGTCTGGTTGAACTAAATGTTGAATTTATCCATCTGACCTCTAAAGCCAGTGAAATGAGTTAAAGGGTCTTCATCTGAAACTTCAGAAGTTAATGGAGCAACGTTGGTGAACCAGCAGAGGCCGGAGAAGCCTAAAGGCAGCAGATCTGCTTCTCCAACATCAGTCTTTGGATTGAGTCTTGAGAGCAGAGCAGTGAGCAGTTCAATGTTTGAAGTGAGATCAAAGAAAGGTCTGGGAGTCAGGAGAGAGACATAAAGAGGCAAAGCTCAGGAAAGGTGTAGATTGAGCTGCTAAATAATAGAGGTTGGGATGTACATCTCCATCTTGTGCCAAGGAGAGGAATGGGGCTCATGCATGCTGGATGGAGTGGTGTGGAGCTCAGAGGAGGGTTGTTACATACATACTGGCAATATTCATAGGTCATGCTTTCTTGTGTTGATGGTTAGTAAGAAATGTGTACCATTGTATAGCTTTATTGAATAATATGATCTAACCAAGACTCCAATCACTTGGTAAAACTATATTAAAAGACTACATGACATGAAATGTTGTTAAATATAAAATCAAGTTGTCATCAGAAAATGTCAGCATATTCCTGAGACATGTTGACATATTTTCTTTATTTTTTTTTTGCTATTAAAACAACAGCACTTTTCAATATTTTCATCTAATTTAACAAACAGAGACCAGCACCATAGACATTCAGTTGAAAAAATTTTCATTTATTCATTTTTGAGTTTTTTTCATTATAGATATTTCAATTGACAACTTGACTTAAATTCACCATATGGTTAAGGTGACTGTAAAAAGCTGGAGAAATATGACCTGACTGGAACCTGACCCATTTTAAACATGTTCCATTAAACATAGCTGTAAAACTCAACTTAGCCTTTCAGTTTGATGAAAGAAGACTGACCACGTAATAATTTTTAAATGTCTATAACCTTTAAGTAAATGGACCATCTGTATTTGCATAACTGAGTAAAAAAAATTTCTGCTGTTATTGGCATCAAAAGCTGTTATAAACTTTGATGTTCTAAGACACACTGCAGGGTATTCATTCTCCTCCATAGGATCTCTGTTTGCTCTGGCACTAAATCCACCTAAGCTATTCAACCATCATGTGCAACAGCTAAAAATTAGTGTCAGCAAGAAAACTTTATTTAGGATGGCAAGGTCAGAGCAGAACAAAGACTTCACAATGCTGCAAGTGGCTCCCACATGCATTAAAAAATGCCTCATCATGCTGTCGAAGCAGGTGATCAGGTGAAGTGCGAGTTTGGTGAAGTTTGGGGTTCTTTTGTGTCCGATGTGACCTCTGCAGTGGGATGTTTGGCTTTGCTGGCATTTGATGGCTAAATTACAAGAAACAAATATAACTAAAAATATGTGCGTTTACTGTGCGTGTGAGAGAGAGATGATGTTGACAAGATCGATATCCCGAATGTTTCTTTGCTTTGCCGACAAACTCTCACAGGTGCTCCTTCAATCTCTATGAGTAATGACTTCTCCATCTAAGGACTCGGTAACTAATTCACGGCTTGTCCATTGATGGAGGGTGTAGAAAAAGACTGCCTCACAGTGAAATTACACATCTAAAGCTAATGAAATCATTCACAGCAAGCAGACAGGCCTGCTTCTGGTGCAAGTAATGTTTAGAAATGTGATGGACCAAGTTAAAAACAGGAGGAGTCACTGAATATTTTAGAAAAATAAACTACAAATTCCTCCAGCCAGTAGGAACTAGTGGTGCAGACCAATCAACCTTTAAGCCTGCTGAGCTCTGGCCCCATCTTTTGTCTGGCAACTCCAAGGCAGGTAAGTACTGGCAAGAAATAGACAAATACGTCATCTTAAGCAGACAAAATAAACTAAGTTGATATGAATACATATGTTAACTAAATGTGCATGCCAACAAAAAGAACAAATGTATCCAAATCAATTAATAAATGTTTTATTGAATCTAAAGTGTTGCTGTGTTTGTGTCACTGTGGGCGTGTTTCTACTGCAGAACTCTTTTTCCATTGATCAGAATGTTCCTGTGAGAGCCTAAGGTTGGCTTAGAATCTTTGTTGAACTTGGGATGCATGTTTTTCATAAAATCAGAGTTCTTCGAAAAATGCCACCCATGCTCGTGGAAAATAAACGCCTCAGACAGTCCTCTTGTTGTGATGCAACTTTGCAGTACGGAGAATTGGTTTACAATTCCCGGTACTGCTGGTGGTTCTGACAAGAACAATAACTGCAAACTTAGTGGATGTCTTCATCTGCAAAAAACTGCAGCATACAGATAGCGTGAGAGATCTCATTGCACCACATTTTGAAGGATTAAGTCATTGATATTAGAATTTTTCAAAGTAAGAAATAAAGAAAAATTTTTATTCTGTGCAACAAGTTTGATCATAATTATAATTTACAAATGTATTATTTGGGGGTCAATATTATCAGTTTTGTTAAAGTGTGTTACAAATTGGCAAACTGTTTTATTTATGATTGAAATTATTGCAGCATTCTCTTTTGTTTACATACTGACTTACCAACAAAGGAATACTTTTTTCTGTGATACATAATATCCCCTTGACTATAAAATTTTATCGGAAATGACAGCCTGTGTTTGAATGAGATTACTTGAATAAACAAAAGGTAAATTAACAATGAAATGGCTTTTAAATCAGTTAAATTTGCAATTACTGTACATTGTTTTTAATGACAGTGGAGGTCAGTCCTGTGTTATAAACCAGGCAAGTCCAGATGAAACAGCAATAGAACAGAAACCATACTGTGTTCCACGTCAGTTTGAGTCTGTACTCAATCCATGTTCACACATTTGAAAAACTTTTACATGTCATTCACACTGTTAGCAATGCACAATTGTACACACTGAATCTAAAGCAGGTAATCCTTCTTACGAATGTGTCATTGTACGTTTTGTACAAAGCTAGTGACATGAGTTCACAGAGAACTTTAGGACTTCCCAGGCTCAGAAGATTTGCTGAACAACATCCTCGGCAAAACTCAACTGATGGAAAACATTTCCATATCGGCATGCAGGCATTATGTTTGTAATGTTTGCTTGGCAGCTGGATAGAGATGCTGTTTTACACTTCCAGTGGAAAGATGAATAGTATATTTTATGCAATTGTTTTTTAATGGAACAATTCAAGGACATCTCATGTCACGCAAAAGAGTTAACCAAAACGGTAAGGTAGGATAGCAATGTTTGTTATTGTTTGTAAATTTTCTAAGTTGCTTCTCTAAAATGTAGCTATGTTTTATATGTAGTGTCAAAAAGTTCAGGCTTTCTGCACTGAGCTGATCAATGGTTTCCTCTGTGTATGTGTTGAGATATTCAATGGAGTCAACCTACCAAACATCAGGTATTGCTGGCAGGTATAATACATATTCAACAAGAGCAGAAAAATTTATTATTTTCCTTGAAGCTTCAAGAACAAGAACCAAGTTCTTTCTGGCAACCACATTATGTACTCCACAAGAACTAAATGCTACTTGCATTATGTATTTTTTCTTTCTCAAATGTAATTCTTTGAATGCCTTCTGCTCACATTTAAAAATGAAATTGTTGCATATTTGAAAACTAACATTTAGTTGATGTAAAATTTAGTTGATAAAAATGTGTTTTATTTGTTTGTGAAATGGTCATCTATCCATCTCTGTTACCATAAAAATGGTCAAAATCACCATCTTCAAGCTGCTTTCTGATGATGCTTGATTTCCACATCAAAATAGCTTTGCTATATCAGAACTGGCATTATTTAAAGCCTTCCTACTTTACTCGAAACCTTATTTCTATCATAGAAAATGCACTCACCTTCCGCAGGATGTTGTTCAAGACTCACTGTAGGTCACTTTGAAGCTTGAGTCAGAAATTCTCCTTAAATACAAAACCCTGAGTCATATGACAGCAGTTTAGCAGGTGGAGCTAAGAATCCTGACCAAGGAGTTGAACTTGTTAGGCTGAGTGGCTTTTTTTCCTCTGCAGACAAATTGTCTCCCTGTTACAGAGAGTCTGCAAGAGAATAACAAACAGCCTTATTCAGCTTCTGCTGCAGGGTGCAGACATAACAGACCTTTTAAAGTTTGTTGGAAAGGCTTTTCAAAGCACCGTCTGATTTTTTGTTGATCTGTTTATCATTATTGTCTTTAAAAAGCAGTAATAAGCAATTTTCAATAATGTCTTTAAATATATTTTTTTTCCAGTGCTGTCAAGGCCTTTCGGACTTTGGCTTTTGCTTTGTTTTTATATGTCATGTATTCTGCTCCCTGCCAGCCATTTCTCCCATCTCATCAGTTCAACTTCAGTTTCTTGCTTTTCCTCACAGTTTTTAATCAACCACCTGCTCCTCATTTAGTTATTAATTCTCCAGCTTAAATTCAGTTAAGAACAAAAATGATCTTTGTATAAGATAAAAAAAAACTGAAAATGAAATCATAAAACATGAAACACTTCCTTTCATAGGGGTTTTAAACCCACTCTGCATAATCAGTGGTAACTGCAGTATAATGACATAATCAACAGTGAGCCAACAATAGTGAACTGACCACCAGGCTCACAAGACTCTAACATCCTCTCACTGTGTTTTCTGCTGAAGTGTCACATGGAGCGCTGCAGCCAGTGGCACATTATAATTTTTATTTCTTTATTATTATGACTTGCTAGAGGAGCACCCAGCTGTTCATCTGTCCTCACAGAAGGGAGAGCAGAAGCTGTACAGAGACAGTCAGCAGTAAATCATCCATGTGACTCAGATGGAGTTGAAACATCCAGATGTGTTTGTTCTGTCAGTTCAGCTTTGTGTCTGAACAGAAACACAGAAATTAAAATATCTTTCTCTCTTGCATACAGTAAGCCCTGTTTAGTCACCAACATGGAAAATATTTATCTGCAGTCATATCTTCTACTCTTCCACCTTCTAAATTATTTCTTTCTTTCCTCCATTATATTCCACACCCTGTGTTCGGTATGTGCAACATCTCTCCTTCCTACATGTCCAAACAGTCTCAGCCATGTCCCCAAATCCAGTTTGCTTGAATGGTTGCTTGTGGACACTAAACTACAACCACCTTTGATGCCTCAACTCAGTGCAGCTTTACTCTTGCCTGCTTTTCTTTTTTACCTTTGCATCTTTTTATGCATTGCCTTTTCAGAATTTTCTCCAATTTCTCTGCCACCTGTTCTTTATTCTCACAACAGATCGCAGTCTCTGCTGTGATTTCATAATCATCTCTAACTCCTACTGCACACCTCACCACTGTCTGACTGCCCCTTGTTTGTGTCCGACAGCACACCTGATTTACTCAGTCAGGACAAAACTTCCTCTCCTGGCATCCTGTTGTATGTTTTTTAAGACTATTAAAAATTGAGTGCAACTGTTTTCTACTCTCCTTGGTCTCATAATACACAATCTTCTTAAATTGTCATATATTAGCCTCATTTCATAGGTTCCTTTGATTTGTTCTGTTAGTTTACTAGTTTTCTTTCTTCCTCCCAGTCTGTTCATTCTCCTCCTTCCTTCAGTCTGCCAGCCATTCTGCTCTCCTTTCCAACCATTTTCAAATTCTTCCAATCGCCTCCCTGCTCCCTGCCCCAGCTTCCCCAGTCACCTGTGATTAGCTCTTCTGGTTCTTTCGACATGTTCACTTCAGCATTAAAGCTCTTCTATCTCCGTTAATCCTTGCTAGATTCTTCCATTTGTTCTGATGTCCCTGGTCTCTTGTTGTTATGCTGCTTCTGTTAATTCTTTTGTTCAAATACTCTATCCTGGCTCTTTTGTTTTTCCCCAGGATCATTTTAACTTGTTTTTTTTTTAGTTTTTTTTTCTCCCCCATTCAATAACCATCATCAGGTTCTTCATGAACTCCCGTCTCTATTTTGGTTCTGCAACACTTGTCAGTTTTATTGTCTTGTGCAACTTTAGAGCACAAGACAATCCCACTGTCTTGATATCAAATGTCAGAATATTCACAATAATGCTCACCTGCGGATGCACCTCCTCAATCATGCGAAATATTAGTTTTTTTCACCTAAGTCACGATGACTAAATCAGTAAATTATTTTAGACTAATTACTACAATCCATGACCAACTCTCCACAGTTGACAGTTCATCAGTTCTAAATATTATTTCCTTGTTATCTTGTGCACAAACAATAATTGCCCTGGGTGCAGTGTTTTTTCTCATCCAACTGACATACTGCTCTCCTTGGTGGAGTTGCCATTATAATTAACCAGTCAGTCGTTACTGAATGTATTAACAAGCAAAGCTTTCACTTAACAGATTGTCAGTTTATGGTTGAGAAATTTTCCTTGGTTGTTCTCCAACATGTCTGCTTCAAACTCCACCTCAGTTCAGATCCCATCTGAGTCATTCCCTTGTGTCTTCCTGTCAATGAATCGCCTCTCAAGTATTTCTCACTACTTGACCATAACAATGCCTAGCTGCTAATTAACCTGCCTGTCCAACCTCCACTGCCCATTTACTTGGTAACAAATCTCAGAATATTCTCAATAATACTCATTCTTATCCATCATTTTCACCTCCAGGGTCATGTGTAACACATTTTGCACAAAGACAAGTTTTTTCCCTCCTTTGTTGCACTCCACAACAATATTCATCCCATCTTTAAACCTCAGAAAAATAACTTGCCGTCTCTCAGACCATGATGCTCCTTCAACAGAATTCCATTGTTGGATCTATATTGCCTGGAGACACCTAATAGAGGACACTTTTTCTTTTTTTTTTTTTTTTTTTTTGCAAATAATCCTTTTCAGCTGTACTCAGGCTTGAAGCTCACAATAATTTGACTCAGTTCCAATCTCAAAATTATGAAATACAATAAAACAAATGTAAAAGTCAATCATAGAGCAGGCCACCATTTGGAAAGTTGCTGAAAAATGATGCCATTAAATCTAAAACACCAAACACCAATCCAGAAGGAAAGTAATAACAGCAAGTCTCCAGCTAGAGTGTGAGTTAATACAAAAAAGATTTATTTTTTAATTATTTGTCCTGTCTGGAGGATGAAATCTCAAAAAATATTTGGAGACAACAGTGCGTAAAACAGTGATTTAAAAGAACTGTGACAAATCTAGTCTCACTGGAATATGATGATAAACTCTGATGTACAAGGGTGTGACTGTTTCTCTGAATAACAGTGCAAATAAAATAGACTTTGCTTTGATATGGACAATTATGGCATATTAATAAATAACTTAATATGCAACTTACTCATGCTCCTTGTACACATTTTCAAAGCAAGGGTCTCACTGACCTTTAGTCTCCAACTGGCCCTCCAGCTACGTGCCAGCTCCATCAAAGTCCAGTCAATGTTTGATTAAACTATTGGTTTATTCTTTTGGAACATAAAGTGTCCTAGTCAATTACCTTCATACCCAATGCGACATGGCTCTAAAAATCAATTGAACATTGATAAAACTGCACTCACTATTTGTTCATGTCTTCCCACAGCTAAAAGCAGAAGTCGTCCTACATCAGTCCGATGTCTTTAGTAAAATCTGTCTGAACATCTGTAAGTGTGTTTTATCCCTCAGGGATCAATTTATCACTTGCAAACCTTTAGCAAACAAGTTATCTTGCAGTCAAGCAATAGCCATAAATCTTTGTGTGAAGGCAGGTGAGTGATTGTATTATTTCTATGACAAACATAGTTTTGTTAATTTATTAACCTGGAGAAACAGAGTGACCAAACGGAAAAAAAGTCAGATCCTTGTTGTCTCAGGGTGAAAATACCTGAGACCTGGGCAAATGTTTTCTCCACCTAAAATCATAACAATTTGACACTGATCAGCGTCATGCTTTAAGTGCTTAAGGACTTCAATTAATTAGTCAAACATTAGGTGGTGCTTTTCACCAAGTTATGCATATCAAAAATCAGTTTGGCATGCTTTCATAAGTCTTTGAAGACGCCCTTTTAGATTCCATTGAGTGTTAACAGCTATAAAAAAAAATTACAGGCCTCCAATCTTATTGTGATGACATCATGAAGGTACAGTGTTGAAAAGAGTCTGAGATTCTTAAAGAGACAGAGGTCAGTTTCAAAGCATCAAATTGTAAAGTCAAATTTCTTTAGTTATGTCCTGTACATAACTAAATTAATAAAAAAAAATAGATGGTAATAGATGTAGCACCTGATTGTGCAACAAAATAGCACTATGTGCCTGGAAAATACATACTACCACCCCAACATAATAGGTTTGCAATGTTGGAGGTGTTAGAATATTTTCTGACTTTATAGTGACTATTTTATATTGACATGTTGGTGTTTCATCAAAGTGGAGAAGGAAAGAAACATATGCTGCTGAAATAGGGACAGGTTAATATTTAAAACTGTCTTCATGAGTTTTGAACAGATATCTGATCAAGGACATGAGAACCCAATAAGTGTAATCTGAGGAATCTTGAGAATCACAACAATCGTTTATGCATCTGTAGAGTATTTTAAAACCAGTTTCAGTCAAAGTAGGTCATTTATTCTTATACCAGAAGAGGGCGCATTATGACCTCATGCTTGAGAGCAACTTTGACTTAAAAGTGGGGATCAAACGTTTTGATTCACACGAAAAATTATCTAAAGGAATCATAAAGTCCTACAAAAAAAAAAAAAAACAGCCTCTCATGCTTCTGTGATTTATGTGCTGTGATCTTTGGCATGGATCACACTGACCTCTCTAAACAAATTAAATAATCAGCTTTGACACAGGATGCTGTGATACCAGAAAGAAACTGTTTTTTTCCCCCCTCAACTCTTGTGTTAGTATCATCACATGCTCACTGAATAGAGCCCCTAGCTGTGGGGAAGAACACTCACCTCCAAAACACACAGACTATTTCGGCCTTTTTAGAAGCCAAAAGAGGAAGGTTTTCAGATTAAAAAACATCAAACTATATTTGTCATAACTCTTATTAAATATAAGCCCAAAGATACGAAGGAGGGAGGAGGAAGTGGCACTACTAACTTGAAGAGATAATACAATTTCACAAAACTTGTAACGTGACATAAAAACCAGCTTCAGAGTTACAACGTGATTGGCCCACTGGGGTCAGTGAAAAACGGACTCCTTGTGGTTCTTAGCGCATCTAAGATGCATTAAGAAAAAAAAAAGCTTTCCACATTTGGAAAGCTGAACGAAACATACCCCAAGATGTCATGTTGCAAGATCTGTTGATATTGATAGACCCAGAGGCATTAAGTAGATTTTGGTGATTTAATAAAAAAAAAAAAAAAATTTTTTTTTTTTTTTTTGCTTTTACAGGAAACCTGGAAATGAAGGATGGCAGGGAAAACTACAGGGAAATAACAGGAGAAACCAGCAGGGAGTGGGAGAATAAAATTTGTATATGTACTAGGAGAGAAAACGCTGGAAAAATGGACCAGGGCTGATTGGCTAACTGATTGCAGGTGTGAGGAGAGACACCAAAAGGCAGACTGAGGAGAGAGAGAGAGAAA
Source organism: Poeciliopsis prolifica (assembly GCF_027474105.1). Lineage (NCBI taxonomy): Eukaryota > Metazoa > Chordata > Actinopteri > Cyprinodontiformes > Poeciliidae > Poeciliopsis > Poeciliopsis prolifica. Next base: position 11,176,067 of record NW_026562379.1, read on the forward strand.
GTGGCAGGGACAAGGAAATTAATCTAACAGTACAACAAAACCAAATACATGAAACAAAATTAAAGTAGAGTAACTAAGAATGACTGGACAAAAGAAATAAATATAAACTAGAACCACTGAGAAAGGACAGAATTAAAGACAAACAGGAACAAAATAAAAAAAAACTAACATAGAATCGCAATTAAATTAGAATCAAATCAAACTAAAAAACAACTCAAAACAAGATCCTAACACAGCAGACTTGTTCTTATGGCTGAGGCTTTGTCCACTTTTCAATTATGCACATTTTATTGTTGGTATTTGACTTATAATCCCAATGAAATACATTAGGTTTAAGGTTGTAGAACAACAAAATAAAAGTTCAAGTGGTCTGAGTGGTTTTAACATTAGACATGGTGCTTGGTGGCCATCTTCAATTCATTTTATTTGTCATTTTAAAACAATGGTCAGGATTTTAAAAATGACTGAAATCAGTTTTCCAACTTGTAGCACCGTAGACACCATGACCCCGATCTGGGTATCTGATGGAAAATGGCTTATTGGCTGATCTTGAGGCTGAGTATTTGTGTTTATCTCATACCTCCAGCCATTTTCCACTGCTAATTAGTAGCTTCTTGGAATCCTTGTTTAACCTTGAAACAGCTGCTCTAACAGAGGAAGGCTTGTTATTCCAATGAAATACCTACTATAACACTATTTGCGTGTATAACTAAATATTTTCTGATGTTACAGAGGATGCTTACAGCCTCAGTCTCTTTACCCATTGATTGCCTGTGTTCAAAGTTCAGCAACCAAATCTAGAAAACAACAATATCAAAACAACAACCACAACAGCAACATCATCCATTCCAAAAGCTTTTTATTTGATTCAAGCAATATAATATGAACATTTTTAAGTTAAGGCCAGATGTAAAATCTCAATAAGATCGACTTTCTTGAAATTACTAACCACATGTTGGTGAACTTGTAGAGCTGGCATGCAAGCGTTTTAAACATTACATGATTGATTTCTTAAGGACTTTAAGCCACAAACGCTGTCACTTTCAAACATGCATTGCACAAAGCAGTCAGTCTAATCATTAACACAATTACACACACATTTTTTAACAATCAATAAAGCCTGAGTGCTTTTGTTCTTCCGTGTTAAGGTGAACCCCATGTTGACAGCTATGAATAGATTTTTCCATATTTCTTTCACGTCACTGCCACAAAACATCAAACGCTTCAGTTTCTTTTTTATCAAGCTTCTCAAGACAGATTCAGTCAACCACAAGAGCAATTCTTTGCTCAACTGACCCGATGTTAAAATCTGATCTTTTAACAATTTTCCACTTCCTGATCCAAATTATAGTGGGTTCAAGAGAAACATATTTTATACTTAGAAGAAATCTTTCAGTAATGATTGTACTTGCATGGGTGTGAGCTGTACACACATAGTAAATAGAGGTTTTATTTCTGTACTCAGAGGAGCAGTTCCTGGAAAAATACAGCAAAGAAATGGGCCTTCTAGGAGACAATCTAAGGTTTTGGGTAAATTTATATTTACAAAATAATCTCATTCAACCGAACATAAATTAGATTTTTTTTTAATTTTATTTGTACATTTGACATAAAACCCATTCTGACACAAAAATAATAATATATTTTTATATCATAAGATTATAAAAAATTAAACATATTGTCTTCAAAGTGAATTTGACAAGAGCAAAACTGTTATGGCAACTGGTCAGAGTATCTTGTACCTCTTGAGTGTTTTCGATCGGCAAAGAGCACTATTTATTAAAAGGGGTTAAATAAAGAGAAAGAAGAAAATAGGCATGTACTACTGATATCCTAATTGATAATTACCATTATTTTTGTCTTAATAAGTGGTTGTTAAGTTTTCTTGTAAATGTTGGATAAATGACATTGACGCCTTAATAATTTTAAGGTATTGGAAAAAGACTTGATTGACTCTTAGCATAGGTTTTGCAGGGACAAGTTGCACTGTCAAAGCAGAGACAGTGCGCTGGGGAAACCATATCTGATGGGGAAACACGAATTGCAGTAACACCAGCATTGTCAGTAGTTTCTTCTTCTTCTGTGGATTGTAGGAAGCAGCTATGTTTTGCGTCACACTATGCATTTGCTCCGGATTCGTTGACAGAAAAGATCCATTTATTCTGTTTACAAGACAACGGACACTGGTACGTTTTACCATTTCACTCTGGGATTTGTCAGAAAAACTTTCTGTGGTTTCATGTAAATGTACACTACAAACACAACAAAACTCTGACATTTTCACAAGAAATTGTTGTCATGTAAACAGGGCCTCAGGGTGAATGGCGGAATATGCTACAGTTTGACTTAAGGTCAGGCAATGCGTAACCTTCCTCGCTAGTCACAGCACCAATGTAACCTTCTTTGCTAGGTTGTTTGTCACCTTCTTCACTAGTATAACACAGAATGAAACACTCTTCACAACGTGACTTCTAACTGCATGCAAGTGGCCCACAGGTGAAAAATAAAAGACACAGTTAGTGTAGTGACTGAGCAGTCAGCCACAAACCCCAACTAGTGCAGCTCCCACTTATAGGGACATATTTTTCCAGCCCAACCATGAGAAAACTTTACAAATTATATTCGTAAATGTTATTACAGTAATTCCTTAATTGTTGAACTAGAAAAATATGACCCTAAGTTAAAAAAAAAATGTAGCAAAGAGCTGCTTCACTTGAACCTAGCTCCACCAGATGAGTTAGGCCCTGTTTACATGACAAAAATTTCAGGTGAAATGGAAGAGTTTTGTCGTGTTTGTACTGTACATTTACATGAAACCACCGAATGTTTTCTCGAACAACAGCACAGTTTGAGAACTGGTCCCAGAGTGCAATGGTTCTGAAACGTAGTGGTGTCTGTTGTCTTGTAAACAGAATAAATGGATATTTTCTGTCAGGAAATCCCTAGCTCAAGCATAGTCTGACGCAAAATATAGCTGCTTCCTGAAATTATAAAATTGATGCTTGATGAACTTTAACATGAGAAGTATTTGCAGAGATGTGTCATCAAGTCTGCTCTGGAAAAGGCCGGCTACAGCAATAATCGCAGCAAAACTTGAATTACAAACAATATTGTGGCCAAAATTTTATCTATAAGCACTCTGATTAAAGGTTCCACTGCAAAAATACATCCACACTAATGTTTGGTTAAACATTCCATAGCAGGTTACACTTTAATCTCATATCTTTCTACTTTATAAGATTATTATTATTATTATCTTGGGACCTAAAGAGGAAATATCTAGAGTCAACACACAGCTTTCATTATTACAGCTAGAATCTAATGATAAGGCCCAAAATCTGGGTTCATCTGGGTAGTGATGGACTGAGACCTGAACATTCAAAAATAAATAAAGACAATTACAAAGTCGGCCTTCTGTCACCCGAAGAACATCTCTAAGATTTAAGGATCATCCATCCATCCATCCATCCATCCATCCATCCATCCATCCATCCATCCATCCATCCATCCATCCATCCATCCATCTTCTTACATTGTCAATATTTAATATTTCAACATTTTATGTTTACTGCTCGTTTCATAATTGGCTACTGTATTAAAGTAAAGAATTTTGAACAGCCTTGTTGCTGAAACGTGCAAATCAAATGAACTTGTCTTGACTTAAATGCCGTGAAACATTTCATTCTGTACTTAAATCAAGTGGCCTGCGAGAATTGTTGCTGTAAATATAATGCGGAAACGCGGGCAATCACCTCCACCTGGGCAGAAGGAACTCCCCACTAATTTTCAATGGAGGTTATTTCTTCCTGTTTATGAGCTCACGTGAAGGTCCCACGCAGCGAGTTTCTTCTCGCTTTGATTGACTCGTTATGGAAGGAGGCTGGGCTCCACTCCACTCTCAAGTCCCGCCTCGCGCGTGTTTCTTCCTGGGAACTAAAGCTATAAAATGAAACGCTTTAGCACAATAATAGAGTCGCAGCGTGAAGTTAGAGTTCACCTAGTGAACTGCTGTACGGACACTTGAGACAGACTGATGCTCTGACCAGCCAGAGCGCGGAGAGACGTCGCTGACCGGGTTTCTTGTCACTTCCAAGCCGACAATCCCTCCATCTAGTCGCCGGGTGAGGTACGGAGGAGAGCCATGGCGGGGGACGGTTCGGACCAGCGAGCCCTGCAGTATGAACAAACTTTGGTGAGTTTCACTTGTTGCATTTTGGCACTTTAGTATTTATCCACAACTCCCTTTGGTCTCCGAAACCAGGACTGACGGATTGTACCACCTGGCTTTCGCCGCACACATCTGGTAACTGAACAGCAGAACGTTGTCCAAAGTTTACTTGGAGTGAAAATACAAGGAAACTGAGAAAATTACATGAGCCGAATGATCCATCGTGACATTTACGTGCTAAAAACTCAAGTCCGAGTCTGTAAATCAGGAGTGAGCAGCATGACAAACTTGTTTCAACATATTTTGAACGAAGTTCAGCTTGTTTTGTTTTCTCGCGTGTATAGCCGCTGTGTGTCGCTTATGCGTTCCTGACGGCTTTACTGCTTATTCCACGTACACAGACAAGGTGACACAGTTGGCTAAGGAGACGTTTCTAAAGTGTTAAGCAAGACATATTCATTGTCTTTAAAAGCACAAAGAGAGGAGCGGCTCGCTGTCAACATCTGGATTCAGATTCAGCCAGTGTCCAAGCTTTTTAAGTGTAGATTTTAGCCAGACTTGAAGAAAACATAAGAAAAGACGAGAACGCTCCCCTCTTTCAATTCACAAAGTGTATATGATATTAGGCTTATAATTATTCATACCCCATGACAGTTTGGGATTACAAAGTAATTTCATTAATCTAAAACGGTTGTTTCTAATTTTATGTCACATGCATCTCCAAAAAGATATCATGTTTGAACAAAACATAATATCTCTAACACGGCACTTTATTTACATTATTACTACATATCAGAAAATATTTGTGCTATTCTCTGTAATTAATGGGAATTCTATTATTGAGCTGCTGACCAGCATTTTGCACGTTTCTGCTGATATTTTGATGACCTATCTGTGGTTACAAGCTCTGAGTCTTTCAGGCAGAACTGCTTCCGTACCTTCATCTTTAACCCCTCTTTTCTCTTGGATGTAGATCAGGACTTTGTCTGGATCACTCCAAAACCTTAATGCTTTTAATCAGAACAAACATGTTAAACAAATTAAATGATAACTTTAAACCTCAATCTTTCATGTGTCGCAATAATTTTGAACCAAACGGCACATATGACTAATTAAACCTTTTTGTGTTATTTTGAGGCACTATGCATTTTATTGAACCTGCGGTCATCCCAGGTTTGTTGGTGAACATCATTGTAGAGTGCTCTGAAATGAAAAACAAGTAATGCATTATTTTAGTTATTTGGTCATTTTTTGCGTCCTTCTTAAAATATGCAAGTTTTTTCTGTATGTGCAATTAGTTTTCCTTGGTAACTCCTTTAAAATAAACTGGTGTGCAGAAAAATTTAAGACTTGTATGTGTGCAGCTCAAATTAAATGTTTGTTAAGTGTGATTAGTGGAATGTTATCTTAACAGCTGTTATGATGTTTACTGTATGTGTCAGGAGTTCAGTGTAGCGGCTCCATTGACATCAGACAATGCTGTGCTGCTTGGGCTCAGTGTGAAATGCTGTTTAGTATGTTGGTGCAAGTGACAGTTGTACAGTTGGGGGGACAGTTGTGCTGGATGTTTGGTCACAGTTTGAGGCTCATAAGTTACTGATGCACTTTGCATGAATATTGGCCATCTCAAAGAAAGTCTGCGTGGAGCTTTTGGTTGTTTTTATTAGGCTGAACCTGACCAACATTGAACTCTTCCATTGAAACGCCTTCTAAAACTTGTAATAAAGTTGTCTTGAACTTTAAACTCAACTGCAAAAGTGACTTTTTATGGGTTTGGGTTTCTTGCAACAGATGCTTCCATTTTGCCACATTTCCACAATGAATGGATTTAGAGAGTGTACACCTGAGTTGTAGATCTGTGCAGCATCTGCAGAGTTGCATAAAGGGGCTTTCTGATTAAAGCTCTGCTTGCGTGACATGTCAAGTTTCTAGATTTTGTAGTAAATTAGTATTGTTTTAAATCCTAACCTTGCTTTACCTCTGGCCTGTCTGCTGTGCTCCTTCTTTCAATGGCTTCTCTTTTTAATGTTTTCAATGAGAGGTCTCTAAGAACCTCTCATTGAGGTTTACGACCCTGCCCATATTATTTATTACTAATTTTACAACTAATAGGTGGCTGCGACTGAGACAAGTGGTTATATTTTTATTTAATCTATTTTCTATGTAAGGTATTGTGTTATCTTGTGAAACTGTAGGAAGAGACTATACAAGTCACTTCTGCTTGGTTGGATGCGTCTTTGTGGAGCAGAGATCTTCAGCATGTTCCTCACGTTGGTAAAGTGGGAACTTTGTGTGCATGTTTCTGGATAAAACTTCTGTCAGGCCAAAAGAATACCCATTTTATTTCTGGTTTTATACGGATCAGTTCAGTGGCACTGAGGCTTTAAATTAAGAGCAACCACAGCTGTAACACCACTTTGGGCCTCTGTTTCCTCTAGTTGAAAAAGTGTCTTTGTAAAAGGAAAAACGGTCCCCTCCTTCCCTCACCCTGTGTTCTGTTAATCTGTGTATGTGGTTGTGTGAGAGATTACACAACTTGCGACCCGCTGATTCAGCACTGGACACTCCGTCACCCTGGCAGGTCTCGTGCTCGGCCCTACGGCTCTCTGTAAGGGAGAAAAATAAATAAGTAAAAATCCGACGGCTGTTGTCCGACTCTGCTCAACCCAGCTGCAAATCAATGGCATAAACTACGTAGAACCAAACAAAGATAGAAAATGGTTTCAAAATGAGAGTAACCTCGTTTACCATCAGTTCCCCCCTCCTGCCTCCTCTCCATCTCCTCGCTGTGGGCTGTAGTAACATGGTGTCTTTGTGTGATATTGGCAGTCGTGATGGTTGTGTGGGTTTTGTTGTGGGCAGCGGATGCTCAAAGAGGCCAGTGTGGTTCGGTTGTGAGACAGAATGAAAAGCTGGCTGTAGAGAAAAGCTGGCGGGGTCAGGAGTGCCAAGCTCTAAGACGGAAAGACCTGCCTCAAAGTACCGTTGGTCATAGGCGCCGGAACAGGGAAGACAAGCGGGCCGTTGGCCCCTCCACTTTACGACCCTGCCCGTTCATTGGTCAGGGTTAGGGGTTACCAAGGTTAGCCAGGGTTAGGGTAAAGGTTACAGTATGATTAATGCCCAGTGTTTGGTGCAATTATTAAATTCAAACACATATCCACACTTTTATTGGAGTAACTCCGATAAACACAGCCTTTTATTGGGGAGAGAGACTTGTCACGCCACATGAAATATGAGTTATTAACTATACACTTCAAGAAAGGGACACAATCAATGCCATTATGCAGCACATAATAAAATGTTACCTTTGATCACATGAAAGGTAATGTTCATGTGATCAAAGGTGAAAAAAAGGGTATAATATTGCTGATAAATGGCTGACAACTGACTCCCTCAATAACGAGTGACTATGCCCAGCAAGCATATATACAGATCAGGTGTTTATTAATGTGAACTGATGTCTCAGTTTGAGGTTTATCAACAGCAGCTGTGCCCGATTAATTTTTGAGGTGGGGTTCGATGGGGTGTTTCGTCACCTCTGTTATGCATTTAAATGTCAGGCGCACACAGACTTGTTCAATTGATACGATGCTGCCTGTCGATCAATTCAGTGGGTTTGTCACAATTTGTCCCAAAGTAAATGGTAAACACCCCTTACCTGAAGGACATCCAATTATGGGTCTGCCGTGCGCTGTGATCTGGCTAGATTTGATGATTGTTTGCTTTTAAATGCGCTGCGGTCATAGAAATTTGGTGGAAAATAATCAGAAAAAAATGTTCAAAGTTGTCAGTGGGGAACATGGAGAAGGCAGCTTTACACAGAGCATTTAGATGACGGAATGAACTTTATCCTATTTTCAAAACTGAAGTCTGAAAAAATGTAAAAGACGAATAAATGCCAGCAGCCGACCTAAGAAAAGCTGAAGAGAGAGCGAGATAATAAAAACACCGTGTTTGTGTGAAGGTTTTTGTAATCATTACATCATTGGTGTGAACACACCAATAGCGGGTTAAACAGTAGTCCAACCAGACGACCCGTCAGCTCCTCAGTATGCCAAACCACAAACACAAAGCTTATAAACCAGCGACCACCAGAACCGCGCATACGGTAAAACGCTCTGGCAGGATCCAAACGACCGCTCTTAGAACTGTGGGAGGATTCAAACTCCGCTCATTCATTTTGAGCTTAGAAAAAAAGTGCTACGCCGCAAAATTTACAAAAGTAAACTGACCAATAACATTTAGGCTTTGGCATGTGCATCTCCATAGACTCGCTACATACAAGATGTTTTGACACAATAAATATTTTTTTCTTATGCAGAATGTGATTAGTGATTTGCTAATAACTCTATTGCCCGGTTTTTATACTCTGCCTCTCAAAGGCATGCAGGTAATGTGGCCTGATCAGAAAGTATATTTTTTAGTTTTTAAGCCAGATTTTTATATTTCTGTTCCCACATGTCTTTAAATGTTGTTTACCAACTGAGCTTAGAGGCATTTGAAGATGTTGCACTCTGAAAGTTTAAGAACACTTGGCTGTCTTGGTGTATCTAAACTTGCTTATAAGGAATGAAAATCTGTAATTGGTTATTATTTATGCAGGAGGCTACAATGCAGTAACTTCCATTTCCACATGAGTAATTTATCACAGAATACACTTTTTAAGACCTGTACCCATTCTTTGGAAACAACAAAAAAAGAACCAACTAAAACTAAGTTTTAGTTTCTCTTTTTAAAGCCCATTCAAAGTTAAACGCATGTGACTCTCTTTCACTGCTCTAATTTGGCTTACCCATTGTGCTTTTTAGAGCAGTAATTCCCAAATATTTAACCTTAAGACCCACAAAAATCACAATAAAAGAGATTTATGACTCAGAATATGAAGCAGTTAAACAGAGTGTAATGACTTCACCAATATATTCATTTTATTTTTTGTAAAATGTTTTATTCAAATTAACATAATAAATTTGCTTGTTATAGTTTTGGTATTGTTTATTTTTCAAGAATATGTCAAAACCCGATTGTTGTTGATTAGTGACCCCAACAGAAGCCATGAGGTCCCATGTGCTGTTTCAATAGCTATCCTAGCATCATATTAGACTCCTAGTAACTCGAAGGCTGCCGATTCATTGTGGTAACAGTTGTAATGAGCATTGTAATTAGGCCCGAGCAGTGAAGCGCTGCGAAGGCCTATTGTTTTTGTACTGCTTCTTATTATTAGGCCCAAGCAGCAAAGTGCTCGGGCCTAATAATATTGCTCAGAGAAAGCAATTGTCTTTGCTTTTTCTGAGTTGAGATTTGGTGGTGAAATTTATGGTAACAGGTAAGATCGGCTGTTTTACTCGTGCCTCCATGTGAAAGCATGTGATATGGTTTTAAAATATTTCATATTAGTTTAACAGAGTTAATAAGGTTTGGCTCTTGTCTAATTCATTTCTATTGTATCATCCATGTCTGCATCAATTGCAAAGGCATTCATATTGAACTTTTTCAGGGTATAAAATTCAATTAAAACAAATAATGAATAATACATATACGGTTGTTGTACTACTGAACAATGATGTCATGTGAAACCTCAAACAAATTTCTAGAATTGGGGGCAGCATGTTAGAATATTTGTTACATTGCTTATGATTTGTTCTTTTTGTAGACTTGTGTTGTTTTTGGTAGAAACACTGCATGTTTGGATATTTATTCCCTCTGGGTTTGGTTGCTTTGCAGATGAAAAGGAATTTTGCTCTTAGTTTTTTATATTGGAACATTTATGTAATCATGACAATAAGGTATTATTTTTACAATGAGAAGTAGCTGATGATTATTTCAAAAGCTCAAATGAACCTGAACTCCAAATCCCAGAGGAGTTAAAAATAATGCTTCGTGGATGCAGAACAGGACCAAAGAGTAGAGAGAGGAGAGGCTCAAGCCATCTTTTTCATCGATCATAATGAGCAAGGATCATGTCCTTGTTTTCTAGCTAGAGAAAGATTTAAGATTCACTAGAAACAGATTTTATACTTTGAAGAAATCTTTCAGTAGTGATTGTACTCACAAGATTCAAGACTTAAAATGGAGCAGTAAAACCAGATGACATGGATTCGCAATGCTTGCCAATAAAAGATGATGTCATCCATGACATGTTAATGTAGAATAGTGTCTCTTCTGCTCCTCATGGTGGTCATAAGACTGCCTTACTGAAACAGTCTCTAGTCAGAGACCTCTTCAGATGACTACCAGAGATCATTTCTTCCCACAGCATCACCATCCATGACAACTCTTATCTGATATATCTGGATGATATGAGTTGCAACAACATGCAGTCTTTCTTTGCGCTGAAGTATTTTTGAATTGAATTGACTTTTTTTTAGTATTGTTTCACAACAAAGCATCACCACCGAATAATGTCATCATTGTGAAGCATTCAGTGATGTGCAGAGAATGCCAAACTTCCCTAAAACTATATCATGACTTAAACACGCTCTAAACATAGAATGTGCAAAGCTTTATTTTAGATGCAAGTTTAAAAATGATCTAATTATCTTGCTTCTGCCAAGTCTTGAGCCTTGCAAGCAAAGTTTGAGGTGTAATTTTGAAAACAAACTTCAGTAAAATAAAATATTTTTTTTGTTGTTGTTTTAGATTCATGAATGAATTTCAATTTGTAGCTCTACTGTAAACACTTAGTTGCACCCAAGACCTTATAAATGGATTGAGATATGACATACAAATTGGATAAATTTAACACCTGAAATGAGACAGTAATTTTTGATTAGACTGAAAGCGGAAACATTTCCGATCAACAAACGCCAGAGTTCATTAAGTTTCCACCAGGGGAAAATTTTGGTTGCTCATCTCGTTTGGCTTTTTTCCAAAGCTTACTTGGAATGGGATGTGTTTCTCTTCATTGTGTATAACGTCAGGAATTCTTTAGTGAGTCAGTAAAGACATTTTTGATACTGCAGCACGGGTTTGATGGAAAATTTTAGCGCGATTGAAGCAAAGTCCTTCCTCAATATGCTATTGAGACATATTTTGACTTGTTAATGATTGTATAGATGTTTTCATTTTGTGTTCTTTACTGTGCCCTTTAAGATTCAATTTGACATGAAAGGCATTCGAAATGAAATCAATTATTATGAAAGCATATTTTTCTTGATCCCGTGTTTTGTGCATTGCTCTTTCATTTTGCTTTTATAGTGGAAATTTCCCCTTTCCCTCGCTGTCCACATAAACTTACCTCATGGGTAAATTCTTTTATTTTTCAAGATGGGTCAGCAACTCCTTGACTCTCCTGAGTGTGAAGATAAGTGTTTTCTTAATGTGGGCTGACTTTATCTGCAGATAAGCATCAAACGTTGTCACAGTGTTGCCAAAGACCAACAAATTGCTTTTATTTAGCTCATTTCTTATCCAACACTTTGCTTTCTTCACAAACAGCCCTGATAAATTGCCCCAGTCAAGGGTTAAGCTAAAAGAAAAGTTTAGGTCAAACAATAATACAATTGAAACAAAACATTTGCTCTCATAATGAGGTGCCATTTGTAATAACCGTGAATTAGACAAACGCCCAACAAATCAGAACAAATGTGGAGAGTGTGTTCAGGTGAAATCAAAAAGTGTGCATTCCGCTTGCTGTTTGTTCTCTGACCCTTTTTGGATTGTGTTGATGATTAATCGCAGACAAAGAGAGAGACAGAGCTTGAATGATTACACATGTGGCTCGTTGAAGTGTTGGGGCGTGCCTCTTCATTAGTGCCATACATTATTTCGACCTGCTCTCAAATCTTGAGCAGAGATTGATTACACAGAGAACAGAAAACTGAGATCTCAATTAAATGGAGGCCAGTTGAGGCAAAACCCCCTGAATCTCAGAGCTCTGCAGAAAAAGGTTGATGAAAAGCTACAACTTGACTGCAAAAATAAAAAGAATTAGTTTTAGGGTTCATTTGTAGTGAGGGGAAATAACGGGGCTCATGTGAAGTATTGGATCTCATTTAAGCATTTTCCAGGGGTGGAAAAGAATAGATATAGTTAAATGTGCATAAAGGTATATTAACAGTAAATATTTGAATTTATATGTTAAAAATGACAGAAAATGGAGTGAGCATTACAGAAATTAGTTTGGAAAATGTGGAGTTCTTAAATAAAAATGTGTAAGACAATATTCAATAAACTGAATCATGGATTTGAAATGTATTGTCTTTTAAAGTGCTTTAAAATGACCTCATGTTTGTGTCCAGAGATATGTCTTTTAAATTTTAAATCATCTGAGCTAGGGTTATTATGCAAAGATTAGGCAAAGATGTCCTGCCTCTAGATGTACAAGTTCATAAGGACATATTCTACATGCTTGCAGCTGAAATTTTTTTTATCAGGATGTCCTGACTTATGGGAACTAGATCACACTTCTTTTTTTTATTTTTATTTGAAGTCCTGTAAATTTTTAATCTTTTTTTGTCTGAGATTTCAGTAGTATTTTCTGTTACTTGATTGTATAAACGCACCAAAAAATGCTAACGTCTGTGCCTTTGATGTGACAAAATGAGTAAAAAGTTGAGAACACTTTTGCAAGTTAGTCAGCGAGTAAAATGCATCTTAGTTGTTGGAACAGAACATTCTGTATGGGTGCTTTCTGAAAAGCCAGCTCCACAAAAAAAAAAAAAAAACAGTTGAGCTTATGAGATGACAAACAGAATAAGTTAAGCAGTTACTTTTTGGTGTCTATATGAGGCCATTTGGACCACGTAGCTTTCTTTTTTTTTATTTCCTAAAATGTGAAGCTCTCCTTTATTGCTGTATAATGTTTTCCTGGGCTTCTGGTTTTGTACCCTATTCTACCTTTATTTAGCACAGACCTTTACAGAAACATGTTCACCTTGTCCATAGTGTGACTCCTAAGGTTTTTCCCTTTCCGGTTCAAGACAGCCTTTCAGCCAGTCAATATTGTCCGTTCAGATAGGGATGTGCCCTTTGGCTGTGTACTGTTTGCTTGTTAGTGAACAGCATGCAGATTTGTTTTGCAATGGCACTGCGTCCCCCACAGAGGGTGTGCCCCACAGTTTGTGAACCACTGAGTTAAACAGTTCTTTATTGTTGGAATTGTATCTCATACATAGTTTTGGAATCCAGCTCGATTAAAAGTCAGCTGTTAGATGTCTAGCACAGGCATTGCTTTATCTCAGGGGTCTCAAAACTTCAGTCCTCGAGGGCCGGTGTCCTGCAACTTTTAGATGTGCCTCTTCTGCACCACACCTGAATAGAATAATTAGGTCATTAGCAAGACTCTGGAGATCTTATCTACACAAGGAGGAGGTAATTAAGCTATTTCATTCCAGTGTTTTGTACCTGTGGCACATCTAAAAACTGCAGGACGGTGGCCCTTGATGACTGGAGTTTGAGACCCCCACCTTATCTGAATGCTTCTTTCTTTTTCAATTGTTTCACACTGATGCACAGTCAGAACAACAACAAAAAAAGCCAGGTTACCTCTAGGTGACTTCTTGCTCTTATAAACTCAACGTTGACACATCAGAGGATGTTCAGTTCATTATCAGCTGTGCGTGTCTGCTATGAGACTTTTCATGTCCTGAGTTGAGTTTACTTTCAACATATCCCAGATAAACTCAATCATGTTGGCATATCCTGTTGAGGACATAAGATTACATTCAGCTGTATCTACCTTGGCTACTTAAAGGCCCTTGCCTTGTGCATAGCCAGGATACTTGCAATGACTTTGCGACAAAGATCCAGAAAATGCTGGAGGGAGTTAGCAGAAAAATGTTTAGTGGCATTGTTGTTTGCATTCATAATCCATGTCTGGGTGTGCACATTATTGCTGGGAACTATCTCAACCTTGGCTAATTTTACATTACTAGTTAAATTTTCTCTTGTCTGTGCAATGCAGGGAATTGCATAAATATTAAATGGAGTTGAGATCAGAATATTTTTTAACATGGTTTAGCTTGTGATTTTTAAAGCAGACATATTTAAGTCTCCAAAGTTCACATATCCACATTAGTGTAACCTTTACTGTCTCCTTAATTACCATAGTATTTGGCAGCCAGAAGAAGACTGCAGCTGAGGGCTATTGACATAGACCCTGGTCTAAACTTAATGCCTTCCTGTCCTGTCCGCTTCATCATCCAATGAGAGAGCAGCTTTTTGGCTCATTCTGTCTTTGCCCCATCTTGATCTGCTGTCATCACTGACCTCCCACACCGAGACTGCTTGCCTGTTTATATATCCACACCTTCATCAGCACATTCTCTTCCAATAAGTTTCCACATTGACTTGTCTCCTTGCGTGTGTGGTGAGAGGTAATGTCATCATGACATTGACCTAAAAATGTGGATGCTTTCATTTCAATGACCTTGGTGTACACAGACATCATCCCCTTAAATTTGAAAAATCTATTGAAAAAAAAAAATTGAACCATCCCAATGATTAAAGTGAAATGTGTAAAGTTTTCATATTGGTGCATCCCTACTGAAGCATTTGAAGTGATTCAGAATCAAAGCTGGCATCAAAAGTAAACAGATGGGCATTTACTCTTTATGGTATGAATGGACACCAGAAATCCTTCTGCCTTTTATTTAATATAAAATTAATATTTGGTCACAAACGACTGTCTATTTCACAAAGTAATTTCCTGAATTCTGAATGTGTTAACTTTACACATTCACATCGATTAAGTGCTTTGAAAACTACAAATTAGAAGTGAAAGAAATCTGATATTTCCCTCGGATATTGACCTAATGTGCTTGTTATTCTTTTTATGTGTAAGGACTGTGTTTTAAATAAATGGGATTGTAACATTATTTTCCAACATCACCTTCCTCTTTGGTGTAAAAGACTCTCTCCAGCTCTGTCTTGTGTTCATCAAGTCCAAATTAAAGCAGTGGCTCTCTTGTTTCCCTGCTGTCTTAATTGCTGCTGGCTTGGCCTCAGTAGAGTGTAATTAAACACACTTTGGCGGTTCATGGGCCCCTGGAAAAGTAGATTTGCTTCCCCTTTGGCAGCACAGGCACAGTGCTGACAGATTGGAGAGCAAGAGGAAAGATGCTTTGATGCATCAAATGCTGGTTATTAAACATCACAGACATGCTAACACACAGATGAATTTTTGTGTGTCACACACTTAATGGGTCCTTGACCCTAAAGCCCACCTGTTTTTTCCTACCTTGTTTGAGCTCTGGCACACGCACACGCACACACACGCACACACACACACACATGCCTACACACTGCTTGTTGTTTGGCCAGGATGAAACTAGTGGTGTTCAAGTAAGACTGGGCAGTTTAATATGCAAATACCTTTTATGCATGTTGTGAGTTAGGTCTTAAACAAGCAAATAACATGTGACCAAGCAGTGCTATTGTAAATGTGGTTTTGGTAATTCCAACAAGTGGTTCTGACTCTGATCTTATGACCATTCCCTCAATGCTAGAATTTGGGATCAGAATCAATAATTTAGCTAGCAGTGATGTTGAGCTCAAACAAAATTAAATTTATTTAAAGGCGACTAAAATGAAAACAGTGTTTCTCTAAGATGGAAGCTATTTTAATGTGTATAAGTCCAGTCTCTTTTTAAGAACAAGTGCATTTACAATAAATTTTGCATTTATTTATTTTTTATTGCAAGAAATAAATAAAAGCAGCTAGTGCAATGAGTTGAGAAAACTTCATTTTGATCAGCTGTGAATTGTAACCAAGCAGTTTGACACTCAAAACTGACCGTTCACAGATTTGCAAACTCCCCCATATGTAAGTTCAACCGGGTCATGTGAAATGCAACACTATGATGCCGATGTTGCTATTAACTAAAGAAAACTCAGAGATGTCAAGATGTTATTATTTTTTTTTTTTGACATACTCAGGGTGCATTAACACCAGCCCTATTTGGTTCACTTGATCAAACTCTAGTTTGTTTGCTTAAAAAGCCGGTTCGTTTGGAGAGGTTTGAGTGTGCAATTGACTATTGTAAATTCTTATAGAACCAAGTCTGCCAGATGATCAGGTGTGAGAAATGTCTGTAGTTCATTCGGGTAGTGCAAAGTGAGATTTTTAGCACACAACAGGAAGGCTTTATAGCTTAATTTAAGCTCTTCCTGCTAAGTTCTGAATCTGCCGCAAAAATCTAATCATTGCATTAGATTAACTTAATTTAAGTTCTTCCTGCTAAGTTCTGAATCTGCCACAAAAATCTAATCATTGCATCTCTATTTGCAATTGCTTGTCATTAAACGAGTATGCTGCAGGTGCAGACAATTCTTAAGACGGGTAAAAAGTCTTAATGTATCAGCTGATGTAGATGGTCTTTCCAGTACCTTTTAGTGTAAAAACACAAACTACTGTATAGTTGACTAATTTTAGACTTTTGCGATAAAGAGATAACCTTAATCTCTTTGTTTTTGTCATCTTTTTTTGATTTTGGAATGCTAAGCCTGCATCTGCTGACTAAGATTTTTTTGTTCACACTGCTAATAAGCCTGAATCAAAGCAGTTTATAGATGGCTGGTTTACAGTAGAATTAATCCTGCTAATCCTACAAACAGTTCAAACAAGCACCTCAGAGCCGGGTTAGAACAGCTCTTGGAACAGATGTTGAGCTGCGATAGATCTTGGAACACATCAGAGGTTTAAGCATAATCCACCCCACTAATTTCTGTCAGGGAGTCTGCATAGAAGGTGTACTGACAGTTGAGGAAATGGGAGATAAAATTTCAAGAGATTTTATGCTAACTACAATTCAAATGTTGCAAAGAAAGAAGTGCACACTGTGTAACTTTCCCCTCTTTGAACAAACGTAAAAAAACAAAACAAAACAAAAAAAAAACATGTTCTCCATGATCATTCAGATCTTGATGATAGTAGACAGATGACTTATGTGTTTTGCCTCCTGTGAATCAAGAAGTCCTTATATCCAAGAGCTCCAAGAACTTGTAAAACTGCTTTCCAGAAAGACTTTTCACTGAATTCCCTAATCTTGTCAGCTGTCAAAGATTTACTTATTACTTTAAATGTTCTAACTTGGTTCTCTCCTTACATTACTAAAGGGATGTAATCTCTATCTCATACCTTGAACATTTCTTTGTTTTTTCATGCCCATTCTTTTTTACAGCTTCTGTATGCCTTTTATTTCTTCTGCCCAAAATATTTTCTCCAACAAATATAGCATTTGTGCATTTGGTCTATCCTTGTTGTTTTTCCTCTTCCTGCAAACAAATTCCGCAAGATTCTTCATCCCTGGAGAATGACCGGGTGCCTTTGAACGCCCCTCGTCACTCTAACCGCAGCACAAGATTAGTCCTCCCACAGACACATGCACGCACGCACGCATGCACACACACACACACACACACATACTGTATACACTACATGGAAGGGCACACTATGGATACCCTGCATAAACTGAACAACATCCACAAATGGAAGATGCACATTCAACACACAAACTCCTACGCTTTGTCAGAAGAGCTGCCCACGGTGCCCGGCTGCAGTTGCGCGAGCAACTGGTGCGTTAGCTGGTTAGTTCAGGAGCTGATTCTCCTTTCACTTTTCAGTCTTATTTTTAATTTAATTTGTTCTTTTCACCTCAAAGCTGCATGTCCTTTACTGTTTGGCAAGTTTGTTTGGAGTTTGCTTTCAGAGGAGTATGCAGCTCTATTTGGATGTGATTTATGTATTTTGTTACATTTCAGATGAAATTACAGTGCCTTGAAGGCATTTTAATATATTGTATTTTGACATTATGCAACATCAATCTTCTTTGTGTTTTTATTGGGATTTTGTGTGAAAGGTCAACACAGACAAGAAGATGAGTTAAGTAGGGAAACAAAGCAAAAAAACTGAAAAAGAAAATAAGATAGATCTGAAATATTTGTATTCAGTCCTCTTTGCTCTAATGCCCCTAAATAAAATGCATGGCCTCCAGATCTATTTTTGAAATAATCTAACTCTGTGTCATGTGATCACTCAGTTAATGTGACTTAAGCATCTGTTAGAGAGTAAGTATGGCACTGAAAACCTACATAGATAATTTGTAGGCTACAGAACACATGGAATGAGCTATAATCAGATGAGACCAAGACTGATTATAGTTAAGCTAAGGTCAACACAGACCTTCGTACTGAGTCAAACAAGTGGGAATCACCATGATAGCACTGCTATGTTGAAAAATAGTCATGGTAGCATTATGCTGTGGGAATTTATTTCATCAGTGGAGATGGGCAAGCAAGATAGTCAAGATAAAATCCATCACTCCAGCCAAAAACTTGAGATGCAGCAGAACAGTGAGCCTAAGTATGCAGAAAGAGCTGCGTGAGATTAGTTTGGAACAATTAAGTAGGATCCAAGTTTGATTAAGTATTTAAGGTAGAACTGCTACAATTTTGGAGAGGCCCATGTTGTTCTTGCAACTTGATAACATCTTGTAACACATAACTTATTTTTGAGTCTCCCTTAGAGGTTGAAAGCTTGAAGAATGTGTGGAAACATCAAGCCAGATGTACTTGCAAGTAGTTAATTTCTGTATCTTTTGAAAAATCCAGATTTTGTTCTTTTGTGAATTAGTCATAGCATGAAGAATGCATTTGTAATTGTAATGTTTTTATTTAGCTCTCCCTAAGAGCATCCATTATGCCTTCCTACGTGGCTTACGAGCTCAGTTTAGATGGATCTGATCAACAATTCACAGACTGGGGTCAGATCATCATGTCAACCTGAAGTATTGTACAACTTTTGGAAGCTGGTGGATACTTTCTAATTACATGTAATATTTAATTTGCGATTAGTAACAGACACTGGCAACAGTGTGTTTATAAAGCGTGTCTCCGGATCCCTGGTTCTGCTGTTACATCATCCGTTTTTGACCCATGTGCATGAACAACACAAGGCTGAGGCGTCTGTCTGTCGTCTGATGTCAATCTCTGCAGCTTTAGCTTTGAGGATCAGAATCAAACAGCCCGGGGGGGTTATATCACATTTGGCATTCAACTCAGAGAAGATGCACACCGATTCATGGCTGCTCACATTCACCTCACAAATTCGGGGCCACTTCTATCATCGCCTTTCAAACGCTATCCTGTGGAGAGTTTTTGTAAATCAGGAAAACCCAGTACCTCTTTTGGAAGAAAATCTAAAAACATTCCTGAAAAAGTAACTACTGCATGTCCTGTGTAGCAGCAAAGTTTTACTGACATCATTGCCTTTTATTTTATTCACTTATAAATAACTTGAAAGTACATATATTTATGTATATATCCTACAATTCCCAGTCCTTTAGTGAAATCAAACAGCCTATGCATACTCTCAGTAAGACTTTGAGAATGGTTTAGGCTGGATGCTAGTGTTGGATGCTTAATTTTGTTTCCAAAATATTGGAAACATTTATCTTTGTCATCTAGTTTTTATTAAAACCCTTTTTGGCCAGGGTAGCCCAGGGAGGAACGGTATGCTTTGGGAATTGAAAGAAAACCTTCCAGTGATACGAAAGCCTGTGGCTGATGATAGGATTAGGACATTTTCTCAGTTGGGAGAAGCAATATCCTGGGTCCCACCTCTGATATAGAATTCTGTGAGCAGTTTCAAGTCGAAACGATATCTACAGCATTATGGGTGTGTTTATGTAAAGCGCTCTCTCCTCATTTTCACATGGGAGAAGTGCGTTATAACAGAATGAGGAGCATTGTGCCGGTTAGACTCCAGTGTCACCTGATGCCACCCCTGGGCAACCTGGTTAGTACATTTGACAATAGAGATCCATTGAGGAACAGTTCTATTGGTAACTAATGAGGATCAGTGATAAAATTAATAACAATACTCTGCTTTTATTCAAAACTGATAGTCACACTTTAAATGTTTGGGATATAAATTTTATATGCAGCACTACTGAATACTCCTGCAAACCTTATGTGTTTGGGCTATTTTCTGCTCTAAAGTGTTCCAAGTTCACTGGGAGGGAGAATACAAATATGATAAATAAATCTGGTTTCTGTAGAAAATCTTGATAAATGACTCCCTTTGATGTTTTACTCTTTTTGTTTTAACAAATCCATTATTATCACAAAAAATTTGGCTTTTTTTGACAAAAAGGGAAAAAAACTGAGTGTGAACCGAATTTCTACAAATTGCTAAATAGAAAATATTTAGTGGCTACATAAATAATCACATTTAAAGTGACTAACCTAATTCAAGATGGGGTCAGTCTTAGTCCTAGTAGTCTCATAATGAATGAATGAATGAATGGAATGGAGATCATTGTAAGTCTCAAGTGATTGTAGTATAGACACCTGTGTCTGGAATGTCCATTTACTGGTTGATCAGTTATCCTGGCTACCATTTCAACACGAAGCCTTGAAAACACTCCAAGCAGATCAGAAAAAATGTAATTGAAAAGTATAAGTCAGTAAATGAATATAAAAATATCCTGAAGGTCCTGAGCAACCCCTGAAGTGCAGCTAAGGCCATCATCAAGACCTAGAAGGAATATGGACCATGTGTACATATGTCGAGATGAATCCATCCTCACAAACTGAGTGACCACAAAGAGACAGAGTCACCACCAGAACACCTCTGACTACATTGAAGGAGTTGCAGGATTCAGTTTTTAATAGAGGATCTTAGGTTTGTTCCTAATGTACAGACACTTCTGTAATGACCGATCCTCTAATTTCTTTAATTTGCTAACATTTTACATGTAGTGAACAGTTTTTTCATAACGGTGAATGGAGTACTCTTCAAGATGTACTTATTTTCATTTATTAACTAGCAATGAGGCCAAAAGTGTGAGAAAAGGAACACTTTTTTGTATAACATTGTAAGTGTAAAATGTACAGACCTTATGTCTTGCAGTTGCTGGGGTTTATCTGCTATCATGCTTTATTTTTCCGTTGAGTTCCTTGTTTTCATTTTTAAGTCGCTACGTTTGCCTGAAGACTGTACAATATTTTATCTTCATGAGATAATTTTACTGCAGCTAGAATATCTGAAACAAAATTGGAACTTGTAATAGTTGCACAAATAATTTTTTGTGCAACTATTTTCAGATTTGAGTTCTCTTCCAAAATTAAGTTCAAAATTAACAATAGTTTTTGTTGCATTTGGCACATGTAAAACAACTCCTATTTAAGCTTGTTGGATCACCCAAGCGCTCATGTCCTGCCAGCTGCTCTCTGTCTGGGTTCCCACTGCATGTCTTATTTTTACTGCAGGTGGGTGTGAGGTTTTTGTAATCTGTTCGCCTACGGCTGTGCTCATCATCCCATAGCTGGTACCTCTGTCCTGCAACACCTGACACCATGTTTGTGTTTGTGTGTGACTGCACCAAAGGGAAACTTTGGTGTACTATATTCGTGTGACTTGGATCAATATTGATACATATTTTGCTCCCTCTACATTAATACCTCTGTCCCTTCCATACTTGTATAAAGTGTATGTGGCTGGTCATTGTTCCACATTTCACTCCCGGAGTTGAAGGCTCACACACATCGATCTCCTGCTAATAAGTTGGCCCAAGCTTCAGCAGCTCTGCACACGTCTCCTCCTCTCCGCTCCACTTCTCTCTGAGGGAGGGAGAGAGAACTCTGAAGAGCCTCTAACACAAGGACTTCTCTAGAGCAGAGTCTAATATTTTGTCTAGCTTTGTTGTTGTGCAATTTGAAAAACGCATGTCATGATATGACGAAGATATCACTGTGGTATCACCGTGCCGTTTATGCAATTCCTTGGTTTTTAATGTCTTGTGCTCACGAGTGCACACACACACACACACACACACACACACACACACACACACACACACACACACACACACACACACACACACACACACACACACATTCATAAAGATATGAATGTGGACATTGGTTACTGTATTACTTCTTGTAATATCAATGCAGTGATAAAGATTAGGCTGTGTTAATACCTTACTAGTTTAACTTGGGATTTCAACACAAACAATGCGGGTAAATACAAAAAAATAACAAGCTTCTAAAGAAATATTTCAGATTTGTAATAACAAAGGAGAATTTATTTTAAGCCATTGAATGAATTTGTATTGTCCCTTAGACATGGAAATCTTAAAGTACAGGAAGATGTTTGGGTTTTACCTCACCAAAATAGAATAATCTAATATCCATAATAAATGTTTGCATGTATTCTTTAAAGTTTGCCAGTCTTTCACCTGGAATATTGTGGAATATGAATATTTAAGCCTTCAGCAATTTTGTCATAAAAGTAAATATTTTAATGTTTAATGTCTGAGAGGTGAGAAGTAATTTCAAGTTCCTTTGTTTACTATGTATGTTGGGCATGACTTGTTGTGTGAGCCATGAGCTGTTACAGATAATGTTTCATGTGTGGTTTCTGCAGGTTAAGGTATAATCTGTTGGTTTTGGACGTTAACTCCCTCTGATCATACAAAGTTAAAGTGGCTGTACTCAGGAAATGGGTGACTTTAAAATGTTTAGTTTAGAACTTTTATGTTGTCACTAAATCTACCTATGGGTGACATTATAATGCATGTCACACAGTTTTGTTCTAGTATGGAAACTGTTTAAACTTTAAGTTTATATTTTACAAAATTTGGAAGAAATGTTGGAGTCTGTGATTTTTACTTAACAAACAAAGCTTGGATATTCCCATTTTTTTGGAAGACGATGTGCAGTAAGGGGATGTAATCATATTTCAGGTGGTGTGGCCCAAGAAGGAACCCAGTCATCCACCTGCCTAGTGATCTGCTCAAACTTTTTCTGAGTCTTCAAAGATTAAAAGGGATACATGGTCCCCTTGTGGTTTCTGGATCTGTGCTGGGCTTTCATTCTAATTGGATCTAAACAGAGATTCTCTCAGGAAGCATCTTGATCAGATGCCTGAAACATCCTCATCTGCTGTCCTGCTCTTAGCTGCAATAATGCAACTCCTTACCTATACCTTTTGGTTCACTCTTTCTTCACCATTCTTTGACTTCAGCAGTGCCTTCATCACTGCAGACAAACCACAGTTTGTCTATCCATTTCTTGCTCCAGACACTGTAATAGTATGGCACTGGCAGAACAAGAAGAGAAGCCCTAGAAATTCAATAGTTTTAATAGACATCGGTGGTGGTCATTTTTTTTGCTTCATCCAAATTCCTATACCTTTCTGCACATTTTGAATGTGTGGTGAATCTACATGGATGAGATTTACTACTTTGTAACAAGACAGACAAGCTATGCAATCATCCCTTGTGCACTGATTAATCAAAGAGCTGGCTCTTCAGACACACACACACCTTTGGACTCAATAAAAGTTGACAAAAACACTTCCTCTGACCCAATAAGCCAGAGTGTTTTGGCTTTTGTGTCTAATAGCTTGCTAGCCACAGTAGCTGACTTACTTCCATTGGGTCAGAGGTGTTTGGTTGGAAGTATTTAATAGAGGCAGTTCTTTATCTAGCTCATTGATTATTGAATCAGCTTGAACAATATGATGCTACTAACCTTGTTCACACAACCCAACAACACTACCCTTAAAATATATGGATGCATAATTGTATCTGTCAATTACCTTTTTGTACAGCCTGTAATTACTCATCTGTATGCCGCTCCATGCATCATAAATGACACACACACACCCACACACCCACACACGCACACCCACACACACCTGGAAAGCCTAACATCACACCACTTAATGCAACTACAATTTTATTACAGGGGAGTTAGGTGGACTGGATCAAAAGTGGATGAATTTAATCAGTCAGGTATGGATACGGCTTTTCTCCTATTGACACCCTGTTGCTGAAAGATGGATTGCTGTCATTTGCCTTAAATTAATTACAGCACACACCTTTGTCTCGCACTCTTTCCCAAAGTTTGTGCAAGATAAATTCAGAAGATTTGCATAAGTGTCTAGAAGATAAATGAATACAGTGTAGCAGAAGAGTGGAGTGGTGTTGCAGTTAAACAAAGTGCAGCCACATTTTCCTAATATAGCTGCTACAAACCCACAAATTAAAAACTACACATTCACCAGGAGAACTGGGAAAAACAAGAGGTGCGAAGCTTCTTTGTCCCTCATGAGAACTTCTATAAGATGGACAACTTTGACACTTTTTGTATACAAGTTTGTGTTGTGTAAGTGTGGTTGAGATATTTAGAAAAGTTTTATGCAATATTATTTGATAAATCTAAAACTTGACAAATGCGTTCATGTAATGTCATAGAATGTAACTGCAGTCATATGAGAATCTTACTGGACAAAACATATCATTGCAGTATTTACAGAACCATGATTTTGCTTGGATATAAAAGAGAAGTTAGTTACTCTTACTGCTACTAAATAATGTACATTTTACTTTGCATGTATTTTTTGTATGACAATGTTTTCTGCATTTTATGTCATGAGCTGAAAGTATTGTTGGAGCCATACAAAGAGTGTTTATGAAACCCACAGTAGATTTTTCCTCATAATTCAGAAATAATGTGAAATTCTTCACATTTATTTCTCTTTGATGGCGACTCATTGGCTTTAGTCATCTGTCAAGTGTTAAATAGAAATGTTCAACCACACCTTCAGTACAAAATGCTAAATAATTATTAAAAATCATGCAATGTATTTTTTTTTTCTGGATACTTTTAGTTTTTATTAAAATTACAGACTTCTACATTCTTTTAGTGGGAAAACATCAAAAATTTACTGTGTATCAAATACTAATCTAAAGGATTGCATATCCTTTAGATATGCAATCTTAACATAACAATATGTCCACCTATGCTGAGAAGTGAGAACAAAAACGTTTAATATTTTATCAAGAGCAGAGCTTTGAGCTGTAGGGGTTATGATGTGTGTTTTGGGCTGTAAATTTAAGACCACTATTATTGAAAAGGATCAGTCTGTTAATGGTGGTGTGTTTTGATGGGAATTTGGCTTCAACCGGGCTGCAGGTGAGTATCTCCCTGCAGAGGGCGGGACTGGCAGCTCTCTTAATCTGGCTCATATCAATAAAATCCTCAGTAGATAAAATCCTGCTCATGTTTCAGTCAGCTCTGCTCTTTGTATGACAGAGAACTGAGGTCCAGAAAGGATTTAGTTCAAAATTTGTTAATTTGGGAAAATTGCTTGACTTGCTACAGTGGACATTGTTTAGGAGACAAATGTTAGACAATACTGTTTGAGACTGCAGCTTCCAGTGGCTTATCTTTACCATATATAATGTTTGTTTCCTGTGATATTTTCTTGTTGAAAAGAGTTCTGTTTCGTGTCGCAATAAATATGCTCTTACATTTATTTGGACCACTCTATTGCTTGTCTCGTAACTCACCATCAGCTAATGGTTTTAGTACAACGCTAGAGTGAAGTGTTTTTTTTTTTTTTTCTCATGTTCAGGTGCTTGAGCTTAGTCAATGTTTTCAAGATGGAGGGCTTAGGGAAGGTACTCCAAAATGATTTTCCCATGGCAATGCATCTAACACTGATGCCAGACCAATAAAGTAGGTTGTTTTATTGGATTTATTTGGGAGTTTTTCTGATTTAAAGCGATCTCTAGCTATAAAAACAGTTGTCTACTCAAACCAAAAAAGGAGTTGGGAACAGGAAGTCTTGCTTATGTTGTATATAAACAAATGTGGACAGCTTTCTCCAATCTCACATTTATTGAGTTGATTGTTCATTGTAGTAATTCTGCTGTGTTTGGTCATAAAACCATGGGTAGGATCTTGGTGATCAGATGTTGATTGAAAAGCTTCAAGGTCAGAAAAAGGTACACTGTGAAAGTGTGGGATTTATGTAACAGTACCTGTTGGGAGTGTGAGAGTAGGCACATTTCTTAACCTACGTCACTGTTATGATGTGGTCTTCTACACCCATACCACCCCCATCTTTGCTTATCATCACACACTCTCTCACACATGCGCGCACACACAATGTGAGGATGAGGGGCACAACTGTGAGTGCATCAGTGAAGAAGAACTTCTAGCTGACATATTCCCATTAGGTGAATGGCTTAGCTGGCATTGCTGTCAGCCGAGTAAAAATAAATGAGGAAGAAAATCCTCTGCTCATTCTACGGCCCCAAAGCAGCGCTTAAGCCAGTTGTGGGATTCATGCTTGTAGGAGAGACCAAATCAGCAATGTGTTTAACACGGATGAGATGTTAACATGTTACATTTATGTAGTCTGCTGGTTCTCAACCTTTGTTCCTGGCAGCTAACAAGGCAGCTGTGGGGTTAACATTGTTTCCTTTCGTTTCCATAGAGGGCCACAGTGAAGTGTCCATTTGCATAATTTTGTTACATTATGCAAATTACAAATTGCATTGTATTAACTGGGATCTTTTGTGGTAGGCCAAAACAAATGGCTATAATTGCGTACATTTGTATCTACTCTGCTTTACTATAATACTGACATTTGTGCCATGCATAGAGATTCAGCACTCGTTTGGTCAGTACTTTGTGGAACCACTGGAAGTCCTTTAAAGATGTGTTGTATCAGCATTACATAACCAGATTTATTATTTTTTTTATTAAAAAATTTTCTTTAGCTGTTACAGAGAGGTTTCTAATGGAAATCTTTCACAGTGGCTTTCTTTTGGTCACTCTTGCATTATGCCCAGATTTACAGTTTTCTTGGCTAATAGCTGGCACCTTACTAAATTCTCCCATCTGAGCTTTTTGTCTCTGGAGCTCCTCCGGAGTTCCCATGCATCTGTTGGCTGCTTCTTTTGCATGGATGCGTTTGCATTTGGGATACACTGGTCTGAACATTGCACCACAATATATGCAAATCTTGGAATATTGCTTTATGACCTAACAATCTTTTAAGCCTATCCATATCTCTGATCTTCAACCTAAGCTAAAAATAGGGCAAATAAGAGCACATACCTGGCTGCCACCCAGAGCTATGTCTAGGCCTCTTGGTTCATTATCCTGCTGGAGGTGTCGTTCGCAGTTTCTACCAGGTGTCCTTAAAGTGTTATTAGGTGTTGAACTCTAACGGACTTCTATCCAGAGTTTCAGAAGAAATGAATGAATAAATGAATGCTGCTCCTGTCGTTTTCATTTTTAAAGGTGCGGATGATGTGTTCAGGATTAAGTTCCTCGAGTTCTCCACAACCTGCTGCCTGACCTGCAGGGTTTTTGGTTATCATTACGATGCTTTTCTCCAAAGTCAGCTAACGAGGATCTGAGAAGCTGAATATACTCTCTGATTAAATTGGGAAACAGACTTTTTGATTTCATACATCGAAGTTTGAGTTTAAAATGAAACAAAGTTTAAGGGGTAATAACGTCTTTTCGTGAGTCAACGGCGGTTTCTCTGTGATGAATGTGGAGACCTTATGACTCCACCTCCACACTACCACAGCTGTCCTTCATATTATATCTCCTTCATGGTTAGTCTGCGTACATAGGATAAAGGCACAAATGCTCCTCCAGTTATCAGCAGTTGATTATTTAGAGGTAATCACTAAGCACATTCAACACCCAAAAACAGACAGGGTCATTTGAGTAGTTATTGATGTTAGATTTACTTACGAGTCATTATTTTTATAGTCGGAAAGATTAGAGCGTTGCATTTTTTTTTCATTTGTTTTCAACCTTTCTACAAACAGGTCTGCATAAAGAAATATTTCACCTAATGCTAATTCTTTGAAAACACTTCATATGATGACTTTTTTAGATTGTCAAACTGATCACCATGCTACTTATGATGTAAACAACCATGTTTAGTCCAGATCAAAGTGAAAAATGGCAGATAATGAGCTTTATTTTCAGATGATGAAGATGAAATGGTGCATGGAAAGATTAATGCAGTGCCAACAAGAATATGGGTGAGACACAGTGAGGTTTGCAGGGAGGAAAGACATTTGAGCACAATGAATCTTTGTTTTCTTTCTCTCTCTGTCTCTCTCACACGTGCTCAGTTGGGACGTGGGAAGACTCGGCCATTGCACAGGCCTGTACCGACTTTCACACAAACACATGAAAGACGGGGACACAATGTCCAGCAAATTCAGAACTGAAGTCTGTCTGAGCAAACACAGCTGTGACAATAAGTGTCACAACAACTTGCGCTGATAAGGGAGTCCACAAACACTTTTGTTTTTATTTTAAAGAAAAACAAAACAAAACAAAAAAACACCCCAGAAAACAGGATACGTTTACAGAAAGACCAAAGATGGAACCCAAAATATAATGGATCTCCAATCTCAGCCTCTGAAGGTAAAGTTTACGAGATCCAGAGAAAACTTGAGATAAACAGGATTCCAGTGAGAGTGAAGAGGGGAAAACTGCATGTGGGAAAGTCTGATACAGATCCAGGTGAGGGGATGAATAATCAAATGAAAGCTTGGAGGATCCAGCAGCCGCATTGTCCCCCACACACACTTTAACACACAGCTTAACTCAGATGAGGGACACTGCTTAATGCAAGGTGGGCAACTCTTGTCAATATGTCAATATTTGTAATGAAATTAAAGCTTGCTGAGATGATATCCCATCAACTGGTGTGTATGTGTGTGTTTGTTTTGTGTTTGAGAAGGAGAAAGACAAACCTGCAACCATCAGCATAAAGCTGCACTGCACCACATCACCTGCTGTACCCTCTACCCATTACTTTATTAGTGCTGCTTTCACTACCTATTGGGGCCCTTCTAAAGTGTTTCTAAAATAAACATTAAACTATCAGAATTCCCACTAATGTATGTGAATTGTATATTCACATTTAATTCATATTGAGTTTAATTAAATCTTTCCCTCTGACCTTAATTCCAACAAAATGAAAGGAGGGAAAAGTGTTTGTTTTTCCTTTTAAAGTAATTTTTGCGCATTTCAGTCCAAGGATATATTTAAGACTTTTAACTTCTGTTCTTGTAGAAAAATTTCTAAAAATGGTGGTGATCGAACAAGACTTTGAAATAAAGCATCTGTAAACTTCAAAGGTGTTACAAACTGAATTTCAAAACAGTTTTCCTTTATTTTAAATGTCCATGATGCTTGGAGCTCTGCAGATCAACATTGAATAAAGGCTAAATATCATGCAAATTAGTTGCTATGAATCTGTTTTACAATTCAGTCGGAATGTCCCAACCTCTAGTCCTGGTCTGCATCACTGTGACTGTCACAGCACCTTCTCCTTGTGAAATAAGTTGGGAATACACATCCAATTCAACTTCATCAACGATTCCAAAAGACTCCATTTTGGGTTTATACAATTTTATGAATTCCATTTAATATTTTTTATGCCTTTTTATTTTTTAATAAGATTTTTTTTTCCAAGACTGAGATAAAAATTAATCATTAATCATTAATTGTTCAATAAAATAAAAGGAACACAAGTATTGTGTGTACCATTACTGCCTTTGTTGGTTTGCATTAAAGTCCATGAAGAAGAAGCTTACACACACACGCGTGCGCACACACACACACACACAACACACCCACTCAAAACATAAATAACTTTTAACCCTCTCCAAGTGACTAACTTCCTTAGCTACATCACGCGACATGAGATTAGCTCAGATCAGTTTTCTCACACATACAAGAACAAAGGAAGCATTTACCAACACAATGCTGAGTTAGAACTACATGAGAACAGAATGGAAAGGAATAGGAGAACTTTAATGATGAGGTTTTATTTGATGGGCCATTCTCTTTTTTTTTATAAACTTGGTCTTAATAATTCTGGGGCTATCTTGAAGTCATCTGAATGAACTCATGTGGCTTCAGAAATGCCCAAGTATGCCTTACAAAAGCTCCAGAACTTTCTATACCTTTTGAAAGGGGGACAAAGGTGGATAAAACTGAACCACTTGGAAGGAATTGACTTGCACTCTGCCAGTAGAGCAGGAAGTGCCCAAGTAAATATGGGTTTTCTTAATGGGGCAAGAGGAGAGTGCACCTGCTGCTCACACGCTCCCACTCCACAGGTGAATGTCAGCACTTTGCAGTGTCGCTGGCAGTTCCTCTGCTTGAGACGTGGCATTAATGCCGATGTGCAGCTGCGCATTGAGACTCATGGTGCCAGAGAGACAGACAAAGAGAGCCAAAGGGACAAAGTTACTTTGTGTCTGTGCTTCATTTTCCTGAGGGGAAACTGCAACTTATTGAATAGGATAATTATAGTCATGTAGAAGAAACAAGGAGATGGAAATAAAAGCATAATGGAACAGGTGGAATAGAAATACTTTCTGAAACTGATTGTTGTGATATGTGTTTGGTAGCAATCGAATGAAGGCTTGAATCAGAGAGGTGAGGCCTGTATCATTAATCTTCAACCGATCACTGTGTGCTAAGCTGAACTCTTTCAGTCCTTGCTTCTTTTTTTCTCTGGTCTTACTGCTGCACATTTACGCTCTGAATTCAGCTCACACTGTAGAGGGGATTCTCTACACAGTGCCAAATGTCGCAACTTTTCTTTCACACACACATCAACCCAGCACTTCTTACTTTCTTCACCTTTTTCTTTTTTTGCAGTCCTTCCATGGCTGCCATACACCTCCAGCAGCTTTCTTGTCCACTTGTCATATGTCCATCCTTCCTCCTTTTCTTCCTTCAGTCTGTGCAGCTCTAAATCGGTGTGAGAGAGGCCCAGACGTTGGCATGGCAGCCTGGCACAACCACACAAGACTTTTGAGATGCCCTCCTGGGGTGCCCCTCTGGAGAAATGGGAAAACTGTTACTTACTGTAAATCTTTTTCATCTCACTTGTTCTTCTTAACTTTTTCTTCAGGGTTTTGTTTTTTTTCCTGCCTTTTTGAATAGAACATACAGTTCAGCTTTAGGACAAGTGGAAATAAATATTTATGAAAATTCAAGAAAACTAAAAGACCAAGATTAGCTCCAATCACAAAATTTGGACAGTTCTGTTTTGGATGTGCAAAAGTACACAGCAGTTATATTTTGGATGTCTGGTTAAAGCTGGTAAGAGCAAGGATGAACTGAATTGCAGGATTTTTAATGAACCCATTAGCCAAGTGAACATGGATACAGCATTTAAATCACGAAAGCACTGTAAGATTGCTTCATTACGTATTATCAAATACCTGAGTTCTTGATTAGAAAGCATCTGGACCACAGTTGTAAACCAAGACAGAAGGTCCAGCTGTGTTTTTTATTTATTTAATTTTTTATTCAAGGGATTAGCATTATGATGGCCTTGAAGACCATGATTCTATACAGACTATTTGTCAAAATAGATAAATAAATTCTATATCCATATTATAGTATTATCCCAGTCAGGTTGATTACCTTTTATGTTTCCTGTTCTTTCTCTGCTTTCAGAGCACCACTTCTATATCCACAGCAGAGATCACACATACACACTCGATCAGGGAGCTCATTAGGCAACGTGAGCTGTTCTGCACTAAAGTCAAGCGGTCATTTAGGCTTTACTAGATGGACTGCAGCCAGCTGTGCATGTACGTGCTTTCAGATCACTTGTGCTCTTCGTGTATATTTTGGACTCTTGTCTGCTCATTTCGGGTCTCCTCCTTTCTGGGGCTGGCTTGTTTGTAATTGTCTTTACCGTTACACCATGCTGTGTAAGATAACTAGAGAAATAAATAGATCTCTGTAAGTACAAATATGTATTTTTACCTTTACTTTTACATTTATTTAAAATTTTCAGGAAGCAAAGAAAAATCAACTAAGATTTTTTATTTACAGTAGTTACAGGTGTGGACACATAACATTCCGGGAGATATTACCCTAAAGAGCCTTATCAAAAGATGCCCAAGGTGACTGCCTGAGAAAGGCACATTTCCGATCATTCCTGAAAGTCTTTATTTCACCGGGACATCTTCTTACCTGAACTGAAGGAACACTACAGCAGTTTTAGCCTGAATTAATTGGCTTCTATTTTATAACTTTCTAAGTTTTATCCTAATATTTTAAGAGTCTTCAGACTCTCAACACAATAATTACACATTTTTGAATCTCAGATTGATGATTCAACGTCTCTTTCACCTCTCTCTCTTAGTTTGCTGAAACCCCATGCGTTATCAGCATTTTCTCATCCACAGGCTGCAGCTGGTCAGTCTTCCCTCCCAGAATCAAAGTGGACTATTAATGTCAGCATTTTGAAACGTATTTAACAGAATCATTGATGTGGGGGTCTTTCTAGTTCCAAATAGAAACTGGAAAGACCCCCAGTTTCTATTTTGTTGGCACTAGTGGGGTTCATTGACAGTTGGGAAGACATTTTGTAAGGGCCTCAAGGTCAGGAATCGACCTTGAGATCGAATCCCGACAATAAACTTTATCTATAGTGGGGCACTCTCTCTACCTCTACACCAGTGATGCCCCTTTCTGTTTACCATTTGTCTTCCGTGCTCTCTGTTGCCCACATAATGAGGACACTGAGTGCAGGACAACCCCTTCATCTGGGATCAATTTAGTAAAGCAGGCAGGCCATGTGGCCTTTTCTGACTATGCTCAGCATAATGACAGGCTTTCAAGCAGTAATGTCTTTGTTTTGGATGGGTCTGTTTGTTTTCCTCCTCCACTCAGATGCAGATTTCAGAGGGGGTGCATCTCAGAAGGCCTATTTTTGCCCCTCATTTTTGGGTCCTTGGAGTTTCCGTCCCGTTTGAAGTTTACTCATTTAATTAAAACTTAGGATTGACGATCATGGATGTGGCTGAGAAGGCCATGCAGAATGCCATCTTTGCACGAGCAGCGGTTGGCCTTCGATGCCAGAAACCCCAAATCTGTACCACTGTTTACCATTTCTCCCATATTGGGCTTTTACATGAACCAAGCTAGGTATATGGAGTCACAGCCCATCAATCTTCTCTATGAAGAGGAATGTGAGAATGAAGATTGAAAACTCATCAAGAGGTTTTTTACATGTGTTTGTAAAAGCCCTAATGATTTGTTGATTTTGTTTATTTATTGCCTTATAGTAAATTTCTCACCGCAGTATAACACATTCCTCATTTCTCACTACAAGACGAGCAAAGTGAGCCTCAGAGAAACTCAAAATCTTTTAAAAGCTCCACCGCATCAGTTAAAGTTCACAAGAGTTCAATTAGAATCAGACTGAATGACTACGGTTGCCAGGATTGATTCTCTTCTCACCTCATAGAACTCTGTCAGCACGCGTGAGGTAAGACTGACCAATAAAACAATAACAAAAGCTATCACGATAAAGATGCATTCTATGCAAAATGCGTCCAGTAGTTCCTGTCAATGAACTTTGATCCGGATAATTTAGGAAGTGTGCAACATCACAATCACAGAGGCCCACTTGGAAGTACTATTTAGTACAAAGGTTCAATTTAAGTTTCTTAGTCTACATATCTGACCAATTTAGTGGACTCCACCTGACATCACAAAGCCCTAATGATTATAATCAATGACAAAAAGCAGGAACACTGATTCACCATCAACATTAAACATGTTGGACATGGGCCATAAAGCTC
Source organism: Poeciliopsis prolifica (assembly GCF_027474105.1). Taxonomy (NCBI): domain Eukaryota; kingdom Metazoa; phylum Chordata; class Actinopteri; order Cyprinodontiformes; family Poeciliidae; genus Poeciliopsis; species Poeciliopsis prolifica. Next base: position 11,209,634 of record NW_026562379.1, read on the forward strand.
CTGCCTACCACTTAAAAGCAGGAAACAAATTGAACCCTCTGGTTGATTACAGTTTGTGTTGCACATACTTCCCATTCAAAAGGAGCATGACTCTTTGAACTGAAATGCACATGGGTTGTGTGAAGTAATCATATCAAAGGGTAGATAGTTTATGCATGTTCTGAATGGTCACATAAGAGCCACGAAGAAAAACATGTCAAAATGGGTCAGACTGATGGAAGATGACATAAGTGCATGTTCACACAATAAAATCTGTGGCTCTTTAAAGGCATTGGCGGTGTTCAGTCTTATGGAACATATTAAAGCTCCAAATACATGTTCATCTATGAAATGAGCTTGGGCAGCACTTCGGATGTGAAGTACCAGGCAATAACTTGGACACATTATAACTGGAAACAGAAACCTAGACATGTCTCCTGCATAAAAACATCAGTGTTTCTGTATGGTTAAGCAATGTTTTTCTTATGAAGTATCAAGTGTGATCATACCCATTTGACCTCTGATCCCTTGCTTAAAGCCTGTATTTGTGCTGATTTTTGCTGGAACTTCAATGACCTTAGTGACACATGTGGTGAGCCTTTACAAATACCAAGTATACTTGATATGGGCAGGACTTGCTCAAGATGTGCTTGCAGCTGTGGGAAATGGCAGCAGTCAACCTTTCCTCAAGTTGGCTGAATTCTTAGTTTGATTTCAGTCATCAGAAGTACAAATCTAACTACATGGTGGTCCATCAGCTGAACTGCTTTTGTTTTCCCAAAAATATCCTCCATTTCTTGTTTCCAATGATAGTTTTACAGCACAAATTCTAGGGCTGTTGTAAACAAATATTGCAGTATTTTTTTTAATCCAATTATTGTAACAATAATTGGATTAAAAAAAAGATAAAGCAAAACATTGGTAAATCTATCACATATCAACATTGGTCCAAATTTTCACAGTTGACCTTCCCTGACAATAACTTTTCTGTACTTTAGAAAATTAACCCATAACAATCAGTGATTCTTGAGAAATGGGACAAAATGGGTTTAAATTTCCCCCCCAAATTTTCAAGTTATTCTTCAAGCTTATGTATAAAAATGACAAATAATGTTTTGGAAATGTAAAGATGTTAAGGTATAGGCTCCCAGTTGCAACATGTTTTTTGAAAATTACATTTTTAATGGACCTGACTCAGAACTTTGTCATCACCATCTAAATAAATAAATAAATAAATAATAATAATAATAATAATAATAATAATAATAATAATCACCCTATTAGTGATATTTTTACTCATGAGGTTCATGAAATCTTTACAGTTCACTAAAATTAACATTTATTTCACAAAACTTCATCAAGATATTGCAAATTATCAGTTATGGTGTTGACACATCATGGTTGTGACAAGCAACTTTAGAATAAAACAGAAGAAAAAAATAAAGAATAACATAAGTTAACCAGAGCTTCCTAGCCCTCTTAGCAAAGGAAGAGAAAAGAAGAGGTCATGGGGTCCTCAGAAGTTTTGATGCCCCCCAATAATGCCTGATTACTTCTTTTTTTACATTCTTTTTGGTTGTCTGTCCAAAAAACTTTGGACAAATTTCAATTGAGTCAGACAATATATAAAAATAACTTTTAATTCAATTTATTGATAGTTTTGTAATTATTTATTTGAATAGTTATACGTAATTGTCATAATATATTAACTTAATATTCCTTTAATTGTTTTAAATGATTATGTTTTGAGTTCTGCTCCAGGATTTTAAAGACACCACCCACCTACTACAATGTTTGAAATAAAAAGTATTCAGCAAGCACCAGGAAAACGTACATTGTTGTGCTCACATGGCCCAGGTTAGTTTAGTCAGATATTTGAAAAAATTATATTTTGTGTATATTTTATTCAAATTTTGTGCTTTATCCGTAGTACCTGTTTTGGTCCTCCTCAAGAATCACTGTTCACTTTCCAAGTTAACCTGAAGAAAAGTTATACAAAAATCATCATTTCAGCCCTAATAAATTCCTGTCTTTTTCCAACCTGTTGTAATCATTGACCATAATTATACTACTGTGAACTGTCAGGCTTCATTGTTCTCATAAATCCTGAATAGGCATATACAAGTTTGTGTGAGAGTGTGTCTAAAAATAGAGTTGTAGTTGTATATACTGCAGACACTGTTACAAGGTGCAGCAGATGAGCTCTGTGTGTGTTTGTGTTTATGCAGATGAATGCACAAATTTGTGTATTCCCTCAAGTTATCCAACCAGTTTATTTTGCCGTGCAATAGAGAATGAATTCCAAGAAGCACAAGAACTGCTTTGAAGTCCTCTTTTATGCCAACATGCGTGGACATCTGGTGAAGGTCATCTGAGTGTTAAAGAATAAATGGCAATACATCTGTTACTTTGCTGTGCAGTTACAAGAATAATTGTGTTTGAGTTAAAAAGGGAAGTAATGGTAATCAAAAGTGCTGATGGAAAAAAATTTGCACTTTTTTGTGACAGTTGAATGAAAACTATTAGTTTATACAAATTCCCCTAACCATGAAGCTGCTCCCACCCTTTTTCATTGAGAACCACACAACATTTCATATGTAGTCCTAGAACCTTTTTATTATCAATTTTTATTATTTTATTTCTATATTGAATAATTCTCTGTTAATGTTCAAAGCATGAGACCTAACTCCTGCTCTAAATCTCTCCTGTCTGCCGTGTTCCTTGGTTTTTCCTAAACTAATGTTCTGAACAAATCTTCAAGGAACATCTGTTGATTACTGATTAATTATAATTTGGTTGTAATGTGAGCAATTTCCAAAAGGTATGAAAACTTTTGCAAGAAATTGTCTGATTAAATGTCCTATTTGGCTTTCTTGGCACTAATGTGAGCCTGTGGGAACTCTTTGAAAAAAACTAGAGCCTTGTTATGGGTGGCCAAGAGGAAAATCAGTTCTCTTGTTCTGTTCTAATGACAAAGAATGTTTTGGAGGAATTGTAAGTAAAACTGGGTTCTTCCTGTTTCTTGTACTGCTGACTCGACACTCTGTATGTGAACATGTTATTCTTTTTTGTGGCGACATCTTTTCTGATAATTTTTCCTCTGGCCAGTGTAAACAGCAGAGTACATGATGAGGTTTACCCTGTAAGATGGTGCTAAATTTTACGAGTCAAGTAGAAATAAACCCTCAGAGAGGGAAGCGCACAGCGAGACTTATGTAAGTGTTTTAAAGGAAGATCCAGGTAAAAAAAAATGTTTTTCTTAAATCAACTCTAAAGATGTAATATTTTAAAGAATTAAACATTTACTCTAGTGTTATATGATGTCCACAAGCTCCTGACTGTGAGAAGTTTACCATCAATACTCTTATCACATCACATATTGGGTCCACTCCACACTTGAGCGAAAAAAAAACTGATTAATACCAATGATGGTTCCAGTAATAGACTACTTCACTAAAATTAGGAGTTTCTGCATCCTGGACTGATGGATATGTCCATTCATGTCAGGGCTAAATATGTCACTGTTCTCATCTGTAGATGTATGGGCGTTACACCCAGGAACTTGGGGTGTACGCCAAAGAGGAGGCAGCCCGACTGAGGGAGAGCGGGCAGAAGCGCTCTATCAGTGAGCGCAGCCGGACCCTGGACCTGCTGGAGTACAAGGGACGCTGCGCCAAGTGCCGCAGTAAGTACAAGCAAGCAACTCCTATTGGTCAGAATGTGGTCCATGTGAAGCTGCAGAAGTAATCTTTAAATTCAGAGTAAGTGTTGTAGCTTTTATCTACAGACATTTTTTTTCCCTTTTGGTTAAAAGACAGTTTGAATTGATTCTTATCAGGGTCTTCACATCAGCACCTGCAGAACGTAGCTGCTCTGACTATCATGTTTCAATAATCAGGTCTGCTGTGCAAAAGTGAGTGGCCTTCACAACTGAAAAAGCTCATTTAACATTATATTTAGAGAAACTGTCAGTCCAGTGATTGGACCACTCTTAATAAGATTCAGACCTAAGACTGCAGTGATGTCATTGAGGGTTTGTAATGAAGGCCTTTTAATTTCAACATGGTGCCTCTTTTTTAATAATTATTCTCTTCCAGTGTCAATATCACAGGATATTGATTATTTTTTAAACCATTTATTGAAAAAATATGAGTCAAAAATGTGTATAAACACAGATTAGAGCATAGGTCTGACACTGTGCATCTCTCATCACTGCCTGATTGTTTTCATTACTTTGGTGATAGAATTACAATGCTGGAACCTCCTTTTTTTGAGTCTGAACTGGATGTGGTTCTCAAAGATCATTGCTTAGGAAGCTCAGACTGTCCTGGACAACGGATCAAAAAACTATAAATTAAGCAGCATCAGACAATCATCATAACCAGAATTTCTTCTTCGTAGTCTGTCAGCATCACGTGAACATTCAGAGCCCTGCAGTGAACAGGGGATTCACATGAATTGTCCTTCACCCTTCTCTGGTTTGTTAGTAGTGAAAACAAGGGTGTGTGTATGAGAGCAAGTGTGTGAGATTGAGTTACAAAACGAAGTGAGCTAACGCAGAACACACAACAGGAAAATATAGACTGTAAATGGGAGTTGGAGGAATTCTTTGAGATTCATGTGGCAGATGAGAAAAGGTTTCTGATTTCACCTTGCTCGATAACTCTGGAGTGTTCCTCACAAGTATGTCTAACTTTTAAGACAAAACACACTGTTCAACTACCCCTACAAGATGTAAAATCTGGAATATTTCTCTTGTGTTACGAAATAATTTAACCCTACAGCATCATCAAGACGTTATTCAGTTTATAGCTAATATCAGTTGTCAACGTCAAGTTTTAAAAACTTGACACTTTTAAAAACAGGATAAAACTGCACCAAAGTGTTGTACAAATATAGTAACACAATAAAATAAACTGACAAAAGAGAAAATGAAACCAAAACATCACAACACAAAAGTTAGAATATCAGGTCTCAATTAAATGCTAATGAATAAAAATAAGTTTTAAGAAGCTTATCATCAGCAATATTAAGCTGATAATCATAACAGCTTCTTATATGAAGAATCTGTGATCAGCTCTGATCTGGAATAGAAGCAACAATGGAGAAAGCCCCGTTTAATTGACCTCACCTCGTTTTGCTAATTTTTCTAAATAAAGAAATCCCAGAGTTTGCCAGAATATACAACTCATCGGCCTGGTGTCACTTCTCATTCTGTGACAGTAGAGAGCCCTCTAGTGTCGTCAAAGCATAACTGCAGGCAGCTTGAAGAGCATTTTGTCCCAATAAGCAGATTTGTGTGTATGAGTGTCCTCTGTTCTCATCTTCCTAATGAGCTTCAGTGTTGTTTTTTTCTGGTAGCTGATGAATCGGTCTTCCATTACTCCAGCAGCTCTTGTACTCTTCAGATGAATCAGAACACCGGTCGAGGTATCAGTGATTTAATTGATTAGCTCTGCAGGCCGCCGTAATTATGAGAGATGTTGTTTGAACAGCAGTTTAGCCTTATGCTCACATGTATGCCTGCAAGAGAAAAAGGCAGAGATGAATACACTGCAAGGGAGAGCCGTTAAACATGCTGTAGAGGATGGAAGTACTTGGCAATCTGACACTTTCTGACTCATTTTATGAGCTGCAGACAATGTGTTGCATGTGTACAAACAAATAGAAACACATTTCTTACAGGAGGCCCATATGTATCTATATTTCATTCATAACACACACTCACACATGCACGCAGTCTTGCTCATTCATTGCGGTGTAATGATGCTGAATGCTGCAGCCAATGGCATTGTCAGCATATCATCAGCCATCTCTGTCCCCAAGGATGCTGGCATCTTTTCAGCTGTCTTCAGTGTATGAGAGAGATATAGAACGGGAGAGTGGGGCAGTACAAGCTGTACCAGCCCCACTCTAGATTTTCTTCTCAGTCAAACGCAGAGACAGTGGAGCAGCTTGAGCAACAGGTATCATGTCTGTAGTTATTGCCAGCTATGTCACAGATTGCCGATGAGTCACAGCTGACTCATGGCAGTTCACACGACTATCGTCTGTTAATATGTAAACACGATCAGTTTGGATATTGTTACTTTGGAGAAATAAATAAGAATATTCTGATTATTAGCAGCTTCTAATCAAAGAACTTGGCTTTTCAAGTGTTAAAGCAATAAGTCAAGAGTTTTCAGTGAAATTAGTCAATAGCTTTATGATATTGCTCGTCAATAAAATATCATATTGTGGTTAGTTTTTCTATTTTAGTTTCTTTTCCAAATTCCAGATGTTGGAATTTGATTCTAAATTACAAAATTTATTCTCTCAACTCAAAATTGTGTAGTTGAAACTGAATTGTGCAGTTCAGTCTCAATTTCATAACATTTCTTTTTATTTTCTAGATTCCAATTAGATTCTTATTGAGCAAATAATGTATTACGATATAGTGACTTGTGAGGAGGATTTATTGTTATATCCCTCTTTTTTACCACTTTCATTCCACATAGCGCTCCTTCGTCCCTTGTAGCTATCTCAGGGTTTATAACATGCTTTCAAACTTTTCACAGCATCAAGCTGCAACAGAAACATTCATTCAGTTTGACTTGCAAAGCACAGTTATTCACAACAAATCTTCTTGAGGCAGAGAGAAAACTGGTAAAATTTCCATCTATCCATTGTTTTCATTGCAAGTTAAGTTTATATATATTTTTTTATAATATTCTTTCATGGTGAAAAATGTTCAGATACATTCTTTAAAGCAGACATATTATGTCAAACTTCTAGAAGCAGTGCAAGCATAAAACCCAAACTGGTTTCTGTCAATAAGTTAATGTTTTTTGGTGTCTGGAGATACAATTGGAGTGGAGCTGGTCAGCGGGTTTTACTACCTTCCATACTGTACAATGGCTGCTGGAAAAGACGCGTTTTGTTGACATCCAGGAATAGTTGCTGCTCCTCAATGGTTGTGCAGAAGTCTCGCAAGAGGTACCATTTGTTTTTCAGCCATTTTGTCATGTATATATAAAGTTCAAATACAAGTATTGAATACAAAAGACCCTAAATCAGCTCATTCCAAAAGGAACTTAAAATGAATGATTTCTATACGAAAAATATAATCACAATGTTTTTATGTAGCTCATAGACAATAGGTCTTCTTTTAAAGTTATTTTATGCCTTTAGATATACAATATATGCAGATTGATCTTTTTTGCAAAACTGAATTCCTCCCTGGTTAATTCAAAGCATAAATAAGGAAACTTTTTTTTTTTGAGGTATTAAATGGATTTTTTTCCCCTAAAACAGTCTGACCTCACTAAAACCTGGCAATAACTCTCAGCTGCAAAGCTGAATGATTTTCATCCCCCTCAATGCCTCCATTTGGAGAGCATAAATAAGAAAACAAGTGCCGCAGGAGTGAACATATAGTATTTTCACCAACTGTTGGCTGTTCAACCAGCCGGTGCAGTCTGTGGGGAAAGGCTTGTTGCTGTTTGTGTATTGGACAGCAGGGGGCGGCGTTGACCTTTACAGTGCTGCATTGTGACTGAGGCAGCAGGTGGAGGAGCTCTGGCAGAGATGAAAAGTGGACTTCATGGAGGAAGTGGGATCCTGGCAGGGCTTCTCTTCCTCTGCGGATGAGTTTTTTTTATTGGTGTATGTCTGAGTATAATCTCTGAGCATTCAGGAGCATCCACTCAGCTTTCCTTTTCACAGTGCATCAATGGATCCTTCACAAATACTGGATATGAATTTAGATATTATTCTATATTTTGTGAAGAGATTCATCTTAAAGGGATGGCAGTATTTATCCGTGAAAATTGTTCAGTTTGAAAATCAGATGTGACTTTTTTGTACTTTTGTTCTAAAAGTGGAAGGCATGAAATTCTGAAGATACCAGGAAAAAATAGATCCACACACAAAAGGTATAATCATTGCTAGTGTGCAGCCGTAGAATGTAACTCACTGCGACGCCACAATTGAAATCCCAGGTAAGCTTTCTTTAGTGAGAGGATTATACTTGCCAAGACAAATCCACATCAGCTTCAGTTTGTTTTCTTTCTTATATATATATATCTATATATATCTATATATATATATCTATATATAGATATATATATCTATATATTTTTTTTTTTTTTTTTTTTTTTCTTGTAAATGGAGAAGATACCATTTAAAATCAGTTAGTCAAGGTCCTGAGGTTTTAAGGCATGATGATCTTTATCAACAACATGGATTCAAGGTATAACTGTTCTAAATTAAACCTTGAACAAAGAAGTGCCACATGATCTAAGAGAATTTAAAGCAGAAAACCAACTGTTCTTTCTGTTGCTATAATAACATTGTTATTATTGATTCCCTCTCTTTAGTGGGAATCCTGCAACACAAAGTCTGAATGAAATGTCTGCTTGTGTGCAGCTAAGTTTTTTTCTGTATCAGTGGTGTTTACAGTTTGCTTTAAGTTGTTTGTGGCAAGTTAAGATGTTAAAAAAAACTTTGCTTTGGTCTTTCTTTCTTCCTCCATAAACGTTGTAATTGAATAAGGAACTTCACTACTCCTTAAAAAGCTATGTTTGATTCATAGATTTAAGCAAAAATATAGAATAAACATTTACTCAATTAAAGTTGCAGTGTAAAATACCATTTTATTTTTGGATGAACTCTGGGAGTCTAATAAGCTGATATTAGTGGCATAATTAGTTAGGCTACCTGCTGAAACCACTTGTTTTCTAGACGAACTGCTTCTGGTTTTCCCAGCTGCAGCTGTAAAACGATTTGTGTTCTTAAGAGTGATAGGTAGCGCTCCTGCAGGTACCATGTCGAGACTGCATGGATCCTGGAGGACTCAAAATATTTCCAAAGAGCCAAAGTGTTCTTTTCTGTAAATTAAAGCTTTCTTTTATCTAACTAACTGGCTTATCTTGATACCAGAATCCAGCATATTCTGCATAGAAAAAAAAAAAAAAACAACCTCTAGCTAACGGTCCCTCCTCTCTCTTCATGTTCATTACTTTGTCCGCATTGCTGCAGAGAATCATTTGTAAGCATGCGAGAGTCAAAATGAAGAATCCTTTCTCAGGCTTGTTGTTCACTGTCCCCCTCTTCCATGCTTCACCTCCCAGGGGCAACACACTCTTAACACACAGTGTTAGCAGCTGTGTCCATGAGGTAAAAAAATCCACACATCTGCCGTTTCGTTTTCTGTCCCCTGACTCATTCCTCCTCTCACTTTCAATCCACCTTGCACTGATATGTCATATAATTGGCTCCAAGATGACACGCACACACGTTTCACCTCAACAGGTGTGATGTCAGCAGGAGCTCAGCATGGCACCACATGTTGCCATGGTGACCGTCAGGCACCAAGCGACCAATGGCGCTCACATGCTTTCGTGTTCATCTCTTTTTTTTTCTTCATTTTTTTTTTACTTATCTTTTTGCCTTCATCACATTTCTTGTGGTTGTTGCTTTGTTCCTGTCTGTGTTCCTTCACATATCTTTCTTTGATAATGAATGAAAATGTCAGGCCAGAAAACCACAATCACACTGCCTACGTTAATAAACTAGTCCAGAACACTGGGTAAAATACTGCTGTGATTTTATGATCCATTAAGTACATCTGATTAAGTGTTGCATCTAAAGTAGCAACTGTTTTTCTCTTGATTGAAACATACTGATCTGTGACTTTGAAACTGAAGTATGTAGTTGTAAAAGCTCTTTTGTTTTACAGTCATAAAGGAGGGTTTCCTGTGTTTTATGACTGTGAGAATACATTTTTAAAAAGTTGATTAATTTGAAACTGCTTGTTTTGTGTTGATTTTCAGCCAGATGTTCTGTATTCATTTTTACCCATTTGATTAAAAACTAAATTCCCACACAAAAGACTTTGTGGCTTATTAAGTCATAGCTCTGATAAATGTCAAATGTGCGACAGTGCATGGGACATTTTTTCTTGTTTTGCATGAGTGGCAATTAGTTGATTATCTGATCTGAAAACATTAACCTGACCTGTGATTGAAGAACACATTTAGCTCCACCATGTGCATTCAATGAGCTTTTCAGCCACGTGTGTCCAGTTGATGGGCGCGTGTTTGTTATGCTCCGTCTGACGCATGACCGGGGTGTTAAAGTGTCATTCACATGGAGGCACCAGCCAAGTCCAGGAAACAAGACATGTATTCTACAAGGACAGAAAAAACTGCTAACATATTCATGGCTGAATGTCCAGACCAGTTCACTCTGAAAGCAGACCAGATGTGGGGAATGGTTTGATTGCTGGGGAAACATTCTGTTGGAGAATCAAAACTTCTGTTTCCTCAAAGACTGTTGTGCTTGAGCATGTTGCAGTGAACCTATCCCGATTACATTACATGGTGCTGCAAACAGCATTTTAACTCTGACTTTCAACATATATAATCTTCCTATGGTGTAATGAGAGGTTAGACCAGTCACCCCAACATTCGTCACCAGAGAGACTCACTTGGTCGCCAAAGTTATTGAGTTGCTAAAGCCACCGGGAGCTGTTTTAAAAAATAATCCTGCATCTTGGTAGAATTCCTCACAATCTGTCAAAACAACAGGACTCTGAGGGTGAATAATGAGGGAGAGCAGGGTGAGATGGAGCATGCAGCCAGGAGGAAGGGTGGTGTATGGATTGTTCCTTTAACTTAATTATAAAGTGGTGAAGGGATAATTGATTTCGAGTTTAACCAGATTAATTTAGCTTTTAGATCAACTTCTGGAAATATTTTTTGTATCATGGTGTTGAGCTCAAACTGCAGTACTACCCAGACGAGCAATTGGCAGGAGTTGCAGTGAAAACAAATTAATGCCTTGATGAAGTGCAGTTTGGGCCACAGATCAGAGGGACTGCAGTTTTCCAATGTGGCGCTGAGGTTACTGTAAATCACTTACCTCATTGCTGTTGATGGGCTTTACTGCAGCTGCTGCCATAAACGGTGGAGTTTTATTAATGCTATGATTAATTTTTATGTGTTTGGATTGTGATATCAGCAAATGCTTCATACAGGGTAATTCCTCGCTGTAAAACTAAAGCTTATTCATCAAAGGCCTCAACTTAGAACTTAGATGTTACTTTGATACTAACTTTTTAAAGTCCAGTTTCAACCTTGTTCTATCTGTTGTATGTCTCATTTCGTTACCTTCTCCTGCTAAACTGATTTGTTTCATTAAATCTTTGTTTCATCTTCCTGATATCAGTAATCTTAATCTTAATCTCACTTTCTGTCTTTTTCCAACCTCACTGACCTCTCCTTCACTTTTTCTTGTTTGCTCTTGCCACTCAGCTCTCTTCACTTCCCTCTTGGATGACAATCCATCAGCTTTTCTTTTCCTCCTCTTAGGCTGTGTGCAAGCTGAAGCATAAGGGTTACTCTGCGCCTGCTGCTCCATCCATTTGAGTCCCATGTTTTGAGTTATTACTCTCTGATTCTCAGTGAGACCAGAGCCTGTACACAACTCACTTTCCCCCCATACCTTACTTTGTTTCCAGACTGGGCTGAAAGGTGCAAATGTTTTACCCTTTACATTTATTTTTTTCATAAGTGATGCCAGAGGGAGACGAAGTCTGAGGTTTCTATTTTAAGTCTTTATACATTAGATTTACAAGTAATAGGTTTGCTATTTTTTGCATCAATAATAACTGTACATTAATGATCTGATATTGTGATGGACTGGAGCACAGCCAGTCACTAGAGGGTGTTCAAAACAGCTTTCATATTTATTCATTTTTGTTCAGGTATTCACAAAAATAACATGGTTTGCATGATTTTCCTAATACTTCACTATTTGAGTAGGTGCTCCAGTTATTTGCAAAATTATTCTTACACCTGGAACTTGCATTAAACCAAAAATATTAATTTTTTGTTCATTTGTTTTATGAAGGACCAACACATGTCCAATTTGGAATATGTGGCAAGACTAAAACATTTCTTCTTACATTCTTTCTATTAAATCTAACTGTACTTGAGCAATTTTCCACCAAAGCACTGGTGTACAGTATTTGCTGTGAAGCACAATTCCAAGAATATTGACTTGGAAGAGCTGAATACCAAAGCATGCCACATTTATAGGTTTTTGTTAATAAAAAGGGAAAATGCATGTCCCTTTCTTTCAACCAAAATTAATTGTAAGTCATTGGTGTGCATTGTAAGAACACCAATGACAACATTATCTCTGTTCTCCGTGCATTGCCCCATCACTCTTTTCTGTTACCTATTTCATTTGTTGAACTGCTGCATGTGAACAGGGCCTACATCCATCACAAAGTAATGACATTAGTACTTCACTTTTTTTCCAGCAGTGACGAAATGAAAAATGGAATCATACCCAAGCTGTGTATTGTATAACAATTTCATATGGTTTGTTTGCTCTCCAGGGTCGGGGTACCCGTATGTTTTGGAGGCCCCAGCCCAGGATTTTATCTCTGGTAAACAAACAAAATGTATAACCCCCAATCTGCCTTCATCAACTAAAAATCAAACCCTCAATTTCACCTCTCCGTTACTGCAGCTGCCATGCCACTTCGTCAATAATACGTACTAAATGGTCATTAAGTGTTTCTACACTGCTGTAGTGCTTCCAAACAGTTTCCAGTGCTTTGTGATGTCTTAATCCCCCCACCATTAATTACAGAAAAAGCTCTGCAGACTCGAACTCCAGTGACTGTCTCCGTGCAATAAAGTTTCAAAACACCTCTGTGAAACACACATTATACACTTACAACTTCAGGCTTCTTATTAATCAACAACCAACAGGAAAATACCCCAGTGTGGTTAACATTGATATTTTGCTGCATCAGCAAAGACTAACTCCACCAGGCTGGCCTTATTATTGCTCGCCTCCAGTCCTAATGTATAGTCGGAAACAATGTCTTCATATAGATATGTGGGTGTGTGGCTGGGTGTGCGCGTGTGTGTGTGTGTGCGTTGGTTTGTAATACCTTGTGGGGGCCATTTTCCTGACACATACTACGTTGTGGGGATCCAACGTAGTTCCTGGGGATTAGATTTAGGACTAAAATTCTGCATGTTTGTCCAGCATATATTTATTTTCCTTTCCCCCTCCTTTTATTAGTTGTGTTTAGGTAATCATATATAAGGTGCAGTTTGTAAATTCAAATTTGGTTTTACTTTATTCTTTTATGTATGAGCAAAGAGAACATGGTTAACACATAGGCTATGCATTTTCCTGTCACTTTTGAAAGATGGTGCAGATACGTGGTGTGCCATAGTTTTGCTCTGAGGCTTGGTACAGTAGGTTGTAAAAGTGTAAATCAGCACACTTCAATGTCTGCAGAGGCCTGCAGAACAAAAGTGCTGAGTCTGCAATAGAGAGTACGTGTGTTTGTGATGAGAAGGCGGGGCAAGAAAAGGGCAAACTATGAAATAGAACGCTGGAGAAATGAATGGATGCAAAGCCGTAATGAAAGCATGATTTCAAATGGAGAGAGGTGGGAAAGTTTAACACAGGAAATGAAAGTAAAGAGATGAGTGGAGGAGTTGATTTCAAAAGTCTGGAGAGGAGATTGATTAAATGAATGGCGATGAAAAGAAGGGCAGAAGAGAGAGAATGAAAAAAAGAATTGGGGAGAGTCTGCAATCCATCCTGTGAGGTTTTGTTCACTCGGCTGGAGTCAAGAAATGAAACGATTTCTTCATTTTGATCTTGCTGAACATGTCATACTCATAAGAGGGAGATTAGCAATTATTTAATTATTCTAGCTACACATACACAAATCTGCCCAGATTTGCATATTTAAAAAATCTCGATTTCGATGGAGTTTCCTTCTGACATCAGGAAGGAAAGATGTCAGTTTTACGCATTTTAATACAATTTCAAAAGGATTGAGTCATTTAGTCCTTGGTGTAAAATAGCACCCATAAATTGGAGAACATGTAGGAGCATCACCTATCTGTACTCTATCAAGGTTTGTTGGTCTCTGGCTCGACGGACCAAATTGATATCAAATTCAAACAACCTAAGACATTTAAACACCACACAAAAGGAGAAAGACAAGAGAGTTAAGATTTACTTGCAAGGAGAAACGGAACAGAGCCTCACTTCTGTTACAATCTCCTACCGCCCTGAAGCAAGTTCTGCCACACCCTTCTTTTTTATTTCCTTAGAGGCGATCCCTAGTTACATAGCTTATTTTGTTATCTGTAGTCAGTTACTTAGCATTGCTGTTTCTTCAGTTATTTCTCCTGTTATCTTGAGTGCAAGCACGATGCACCTATGGGCTGATGGTTGAGCTCAGTTCCTGTTAGTTCCTTCTGCTGTAAGACAGGAACTTAAAGCTCACAGAACAATGGGAGAACTTCACACAGTGAACATGAGAACACAGCAAACATAAGATAACATATACCAAATATTTCTAACAAAATCTGTGCGATAGTGGAAGCGTTTCTCACAGCTTCTACCTATGTTCACAGCTCCAGATGTCAATTGGAGAATGTGTGCATGTGCTTTTCTTTCCGATTCCTGCAGTGTTTTCTCCTCACTTTGTGCACCCCTTCAACAGCTGTATTTTCCCTTCTATACCATCAGAATGACTCCATGTACAGGACCTTCAATGTTTTTTTAATTTTGATTTACATTCAGAAAAAAAAGAAAACATCCCTTGAAAATCATTGATACATATCACAGTGGGACTTCCTAAGATGCTTCAGTCTCATTTCCTTCAGCGAATCAGTCCACCACAAACAGGAATAGGGACAAAGAGCTTTGGCAGAGTCCAATCTGCACTGACAAGTCCAACTTTCTGACAGAATATGGTCACGATTCTTCGTTTAGTTATGCAAAATCAAAAAGATCCTTTAAAAATGTAAAATACGCAGGGCCGGCCCAAGGCAAAGCAAACAAAGCAGCCGCTTTGGGCCCCCCTCAGTGGAGCTGATTATTACTTTTTTTTTTTCTAGTAATAATTTCTATGTCATTGCAATATCAAAAACACATAATTTTACTATAAACTGATTTGTTTTTATAATAATATATATTTGATAATGTATGTAGGAATTATTATTTTATTGATAAAAAGAACAACAAAAAAATTGCTTGAGTAGGTCCCGCACACTTTGTGGTACTATGAGCTGCCGTGCAATGTGCAGTGTGCATCCAAATGTCTAAAGCTCTGGTCAGAAGTTATGTAAGCAAAACTATGCAAAAAGCGAGAATGTTCTGTTGTCTTTTTGCAGTTTGCACAGTTCGCTGCCAAAAATTCCTGATCTCACGAGTTGGAGAGGACTGGATCTTCCTGATCCTGCTTGGACTGGTCATGGCCCTCGTCAGCTGGGTGGTAGACTTCTGCATTGCTATCTGCCTACAAGGTGAGGGAGTAGAGGAGGCTTTCATCAGTAAAATGCTCTACTGGTTATATTTAAAGTTCTTGATAATCTTGGATGTCTGTGATCAATTTGTTGAGGCTTGACAACCAATTTGAAAGACTTAGATTTTACTTTTTGCCTAACAGAGCAATTTCAGGCCTGCCAACACAAGTCATCTTCACTTTGGAATATGTTGCAAGCCTCTGACTTTATTGCTGAGTAAGTAACAGGAATAGGCTTAAGGTTGATGGAAATAAGGCAATTGCTCACCTGGATCAAAACTCATATTCATCATGGTTATATGATGTGAAATAAAAAGATGAGTTCATAGAATATTGTATTCACCTTGGAGCCTTTTCAAAATCCAATGGAAGTAGATGCCTAGGATAAAAGTGTACTGATAAATGTTATTGCACATATCTTGTTGGGATACTGCATTGTAGGATAAGTTCATTAAAGATAAACCGGCATAAATTAGGAGAAGTCAAAGGTGAGTGAGCAGAAATATTCGATTAGTCATAAACATCAGGATGGATACTGGGAGATAAACACTAGAAAATGGAGGTAAGATTGTAGACCTGATTTGAAATCTAATAGGATATTGTCTAATTAAAATGAACTTCTAAATGAAATAAAGGAAAAATGAACTAAAAGAGAGCTGTTTGCTCCAGTTGGTGCTGAACTGGATTCAACCTGCTTGTTTTTAAATCACCCATGAGGCCTGTTTCTCCAACACAGTCTAACCTTGCATAGATACACAACCTCCCCCCCGTGTCTGTGCTGCTGCTCTAATTTTGTTGTTTCTTAAACACCCCTTGGCTCTACCCATGTGTGTTTCCACAGCACAGAAGTGGATGTATGGTGGTCTGGACAGTAACGTGTTCCTGCAGTACCTGGCCTGGGTCACTTACCCCGTGGTTCTTATCACCTTCTCTGCTGGCTTCACTCAGATCCTCGCTCCCCAGGCTGTTGGTATGACACACACACAGACGGACACACACACAAACAGGACAGGACAACGGTTCAGGCATTTCAAAACAAAAACACAAACATACAATGCATTTATTTACCACTATGTGAAGGTGTAGGTTTTCTTTAAATTTATATTTGACCCAACCTTCACAGCCAGTCAATCAGTCTTAAGATTTTGATACATTTCCAGTCATGATGAATATCCCATTGTTTTAGGACATTTAATAAATAATGACCCAACAACTCTATTTCTTTTTAAACCGATAACTTTGTGTAGAACCTGGAATGTATTGTTCGATTTCTCAAATTTACAGAGAGTCAATGAGAGAAACACCTCCACTAGCATTTGGATAGATGTCCCTTAGGAAGTTGGATCATAGAACATTATGTTGCCATCATCCAGTTTCTGCCTAGATATTTGACACGCTTATTAGAAATGGCAGATCCCATGATGTGTCATTTTAGGCTAGAATTAATGATCAAATTAGATTATGCTTCTTTTGAAACATCCATGATTTTGGAAGTAGCCCTCGGTCATTGTTTCCTCAGCTCTGAACAATACAGCAGTGACACTGGCAATGATGCTTTTCCTCAGCATAATGCTGACCCCTCCTTGTTGTTAGAAGTATTTTTTGTAGTGGAAGATGCATTCTTTGCAGCAAATCATCAAGCATGCACTAAAGAAATGCTATGTTTAATTAAAATGGAATTTAATTAATTATTTATTAGCATATTTTAATGTTTTTCTGATATTGAATGAAAGGGCTTCAGCGGTTAAATGAAAAAAATTGCAGGATGAGCCAATTATTTTTAGATGAATAATTGTTGAAATAATCAATTAGCAAAATGATTGTTAGCTGCTGCCTAATAACAGTTTTTTTTAATGAATAAAGCAAGTCTTTTTAAAAATGAAAAAAAAATTGTGTGTATTAGTACACTGTAAAAAGCTTGTTAAAATGCATTATTAAGGTTTTCTTTAACATTCATATTTACAATAACTGAATGAGAAACCTCTGCCCAGAAAGTAAAAACTTTTTATCAGAAGACCTCTCATTTGTTCCCTAGCTTGCCCTCTCTGTTTGTCTACAAGTTTGTAGACAAAATTCCACACTAGTGTCTTGAATACATCAGTACTTCCTGCCATTCAGGTTTGGTTTATTTGAATGCAGCAAAGCACAGTATGTAAGTACACTCTGGCAGGTCAGGAGAAGACTTGACTGTCACTAACAGAAGCTAAGGATGGGTGCACTCCTACAAATTTGAAAGCTTATCCAGCAGAAATTTGGTAAGTTTTTTTTCCCTCCATTCCTCTGAAGAGGAATACAAGGATGGGCTCATAAATATGTTGTCCAAAGATTCCTTAATCAAAGCTGGTGAATTAGAGAGACCCCTTCTTTTCTCAAGCTCAGTCGCATTGAATGAAGCGTGTCTGAACAGTTTCAGGTCTCCTCTCAGACTTCGGTCTGGACTTTGACTCCGAAGATATGCATTAATTTGTATGGGTCAGGTTTGTGTTTGTAGTGTGACAACTACAAACTAATGATGGGTCCCAGTCACCCCAACAACCCACTCCCAGTGGCCCTGGGCAGGTTGGTTGGATAAATAAAGACAACTTGTTAGATATGTGTTAATATTCTACAATTCTGTCATAAATATGTAAAGTCATGTATCGGCTCTGACTGAAATGTCAGCTGCTTATCACTCGCCTTCTGTCCTGCAGGTTCAGGCATTCCCGAGATGAAGACCATCCTGCGAGGAGTGGTGCTGAAGGAGTACCTCACTTTCAAAACTTTTGTGGCCAAAGTCATTGGGCTCACCTGCGCCCTGGGCAGTGGCATGCCTCTGGGCAAGGAGGTAACACACACACGCAAACGCAGCAGCACCAATATTCATCCCCCACCCTGCCATAATGCCTGCATCAGTTTGTGATCTGAAGACAACCAGGCCAGTGAGCAATGTAGGGGCAGCACACAGTGACCCACACTCCACAAGCTGGCAACTTTGTGGTTTAAATGCCACTCTTAATCATGTTGAGGAATGTGCAGCTGCATAGTTATTCAGAATTATTCATATGTGCAGTTATGAATTTGCATTTGCATTTAATTGCATGAAATTTTCTGACTAAATGGTATTTTTAATACAATCATTGATCCTTAATGGCAAAAGAGAAAATGCAGTATGACTAAGACATTTGGCGTTTGAGGTGAACATTCATCAAGGATTTTTCTTGGAACTTTTGAGCTAAGATTTTTCAAGAAAACTTGTACATTTTTCAAATTTCTCTGATCATATCAGTCAGTTTTTTAATCCCACATGTAAAGACAAATATTCAATCTTTCTTCATCAGGACTGTGCATTGACTTCCATTCATATCTATGAAATGAATTAAATCTGGAGGAAAGAACTGGGAGGAAATAAACCCACTCAGTTTATATGGAGTGTCTTATAATCTGATGAAATTATTAATTTACTTGGAAGATGTGTTCATATTAACTGAGTAAATTTTAATTTAGTCTATTGTTTTTGAGAAAGTATTTTAAGCAGGGATTTTTAGGAATACACATCTCCACTGAAAAAAAAATGCCTCATCGGAAATCTTTTTTCTCACATGTAAAGACAAATATTCAATCTTTCTATCTTCATCAGGACTGTGCATCAACTTCCATTCATTTCTATGAATCAGTTTACACCTTAGTCCTAAACCTAGTCTGTAACCCAGCAACAGTACTTCTTCTTATGAGGCCCCATAATAATTAATGGGTCCTCACAATGTAGTACATGTTGGAAAAATGGGCTTTGCAATGTGAGAAATGCTAAAACAGACATGTACACAGAAACCCCTGAGGGTCTTTTGCTTACACAGCTCTGCAGCAGCATCTGTAGTTTTTGATTCAGCATGGACCTCTTCCTCATCTTTATCTGTGCACCCCTTCTAATTCTCTCACATTTAATCCCATCATTTATGCTTTGACATTTTTTTTCATATAGCCCCTGCATGTTGTCACATGTGACTTAGAGTAAATGTGGAGGGGGAGTAAAGTGGTGCTTAACCTGAAGTGATTGCAACTGTCTCATCACTTCAATATTTCCTCCTGTCAGGGTCCCTTTGTGCACATTGCCAGTTTGTGTGCTGCTCTGCTCAGCAAGTTTATGTCTCTCTTTGGAGGAATCTATGAGGTGAGTTTCACAGATAAGGATTCACTATTCCTCATTTATGCTGAGTTAATTTCAGTCTGTTTCACAGGTGGCTCTAGCAATATTAGGATGTTTACTTTGCTGTTAGCGCCTTGCAATGTTTCACATTTCATTTCTTTGTATTTTGTTAAGGTTTACAAATTAAAACCACTAATTAGTGCATATTTGTAAAATAGAATGATAAAATATTCACAGATTTTTAAAAAGTATTTACAAATGAAATGCTTAGATATTCAGAGTGGATTAATTTTCAGCCCTCCTTAGTTTGAAATCCAACAACCCAGAGGTTTGACAAATTCTGAGAAGATCATTACCATGTAGACGTCATCCATAAAGTTAAACACTCCCCAAAAATTAGGCACCACATTCGGACTATAGTTTCAAGGAAAAAAAAACTATGGAAAAAGATTTTCTGTTCAGGTGGGTCCAAAATTAAATGCTTTAGTTTTCATGCAAAATTTTGGTCTTGATCACATAATATGTCAGTAAAATACATTGACATTGATGATTTTTATGTAAAATAGGAAGAAGTTCAAGGGGAGTGACAAGCTCTACAAGACACTGTGGTTTCATGTGGTTACATAATACACAAAATTATAAAGGTTATTTACTGAGACTCAAAATCCTGATTTTCTTCCCTTCTCTGTCATTCTCCAATAACTTTTACACAAAGTTAACATCCATCAATAACTTATTTTATAAATGCTTATTTGCCCTTTATTTGTCAACAAGCTGCACAGTTTCCAACAACTTTGTGTTTCATTGGGGTTGGAGTTTTATCCATTGGGAGAGCAGTGTGGGATCTTGCAGGAAGCAGAGTTTCTCTCTGACTCTTATCTTTCCTTGTAATGAGATGTGAGCAGCGCTCTCTGGAGAATGAACTGTGAGCGAAACTGGAAAACAGCACTGAGGGCATTTCAGTTGAATACTTCCTCCCCAATGCATCTATGGTCACAAAAATCACAACAGTTCTGGAAAGATTTATTGCTGCGTAAATCTAAATAGTTGGCACAGACAGAGCTGGAATGTTTTTCCAACTCTATCTGCTCTCCTGGTTGACAGACATGGCTCCACTACAGTTGTAAAAATACTGTAATTTCTAAGCACGGAAACCAAAACAGCAATATTATCTTTTTTTTTAAATCTAGCTTTGATATTGTTTTACATAACTATCTGACTTCTGACAGATGAGTTTTGTTTGTGCTTTTTGTCACTCTCAAATGTTAAGATAAAAAATAGAGACATTTACGCAGAATCAATACAAAATGTAGCTTTTAAATAATGACTTTATTTCCTAACAAGGAAAATGTTATCAACACCTAACCTAAAAGTAACTGCCTTCCTATGATAAATCATAAATGAACTATGAAAAAATGCATTTTAGAAAGTGGAGTTGAATTTCACACCCAGGCTTGAATTTTGCCAGACCTGTGGAATCAAGATTCACTTGAGCAGAACCTCTGACAAATGAAGTAGGCTATTTTTAGTGTTTATTTCATCTAAATAAATGAAAGAATTAATAAATTGAGCATCTCTTATTTGACATACATCTTACACCACTTGTCACATTTCTGACTTCATTTAAAATCTTTCATTCTACCATTTTTTCTCTTTTTATTTGTCCATCTTCACATGCATTATTTTTTATTACCATTACATTGTTTCCATCTTATGTTCTTAGTGGCTCCTTATCCCCGGAGAGCCATGTGTTGCACTTTATAGCACTTTAATAGATAGAGTGATGCATGAGTGAAGTGCCACTGCAGCTATATTCGGTCCTCTCCACAGTTTTAAGTACAGTTTGCTAATGTAACTTGTGGGCTGTGAAAAAGCAGCTTTTCTTTCCAGAGTGCTGTACTTCACTGCAAAAAAAGGGGATGAGAGGCTTATATGCATGTGGAGAATGTCATCATTTGTAGAGGGCTAGTTGGACCTAATTGCATAACATGTTTTTATTCAGGTCTGTGAATGCGAGGTGATGGAGTGTAAATGCTAAAACATTCAAATGGCTGTGCTGATTCACACAGTTGAATCGTTTGTTCTCTGCCTGTTTAACGCTGTCTCTTGGTCTCCTGCTACACGAAGGAGCCGGTTCTAGTAGGGATTAAGGTAAATCAGCTACACATTTCCCAGCATGCTTCCCTTCCTTTGTCCTATCAAAATAACTACCACTGTGAGAAAGTTGGATAGTCTTAAAAACAGTATCCAACGGTAAAGAGTTTTACAAGATTGATCCAATATCACTGGGACCAAAGTCACTTGTTGGACGCCATAAGAAAATTGTGTATTTTTTGGTACAGAACAGACCATACACTTGTCTAATATTCAGTGAAATAAAAAGAAGGAATTTTTATTTTCAGAATCCACTTTAATTGACGTTCTCTAAAATATTTGATTAGACCCGTCTTTCACATTACAATTTTGCTTGAAGGACTTCAGTCTCCTGGGAAGCAAGGAAGATAAATTTAAAGGGTTAAAGAAAAAAAAAACTCAATTTCTCAGAATGCACCTTGATCCACTTTCTCCTACAAAAATACAGAACAATCTTTTGTCCTTTGTTCTTCAAAAGTCTGGTTTATTATGTTTTACACTGATCCTCTGTACCCAAAGTAAGAAGTCGAGTCATTCTTAGTAAGAAAAGTACTGAACTGTATGTGCCTGATAGTCTATGAACTGTTTTGTCTTGATGGTCCTGTTTGGGTTTTGTCAGTCTTTTCAAGATTTTTTTTTTTTTTTAATTGATGCAATTTAATGCTCCCTTTTTCTGGTACTTTCTGTCGATATGTAATTGGTTTGTAGTTGACTGTAATGGTAACCTGTCAACAAATTGAGTGACTTGCTAGAATGAAAGAAAAATAATCCTTAAATGCTTGGAAATTCTAACTTTGCTTGAAGTCGATTGTCTAACTTTACACCTCATCTCCCATATCATTATTAAGTTTTTTGTTTTGTTTTTTAATAAATTTATCATTCTGTACCTGTGTTTCAGAATGAGTCGAGGAACACTGAGATGCTGGCAGCAGCTTGTGCGGTGGGAGTTGGCTGCTGCTTTGCTGCCCCCATAGGAGGTGAGTTTGAAGGACAAATTAATTGTTTTGGTTACCGTAACTCTGATTTGAATTAATGTAATTAATTCTAATTTTAAAAACAACTGTTGGCCATAGTACATAAAAATAAAGGTTAAGTATGTTACCATAACCTGAAAAGATCAAAGCACAACTAATAAGAAAAGGGGAAGACAATGACGAGAAGTATTGGCCATCACTCCAATTACATTGAAGAAATGAAAATAGCCTTAATGAAATGTCTTTCAATAGCAGATCAGTATTTCAAAGCTGTTACAAGATATACTTCATTTCAAAGTTTTACTTTATTTGTTCTTACTATTGAACCAACTTTTGTATCCAAGATCCAAATCTTTGATCAAAATTCTTGAGAACACATTGAGCTACTTTGTCCAACATACGAGATCTGGGGAGACTTTCTCAAAGAAGCAGTTTTTACATCACACACCATACTGAGATGTTTAACCATCACACATTGAAACAACTCTCCTTTGTTCCCATCATGTTCTAAGATATGTCTGTAGGAAAAATATGTCACAATTTACTGTTCTGCCTTGTGTTGCAGGTGTGTTGTTCAGTATTGAAGTAACATCCACATTCTTTGCTGTGAGGAACTACTGGAGAGGGTTCTTTGCAGCTACCTTCAGTGCCTTCATCTTTAGAGTGCTGGCTGTCTGGAACAGAGACGAAGGTAACATCATTGTGCTCAGATAATTTCAGGCTGTTAACCAACCACCTAAACAGCTCAGCAATTTAATACTGTACTTATTGTACCACACATCTTCACTAATCAGAGCAAAACACCATTTACTAAAACTTAAAAAATGTAAAAATGGTAAAATAATGTTTGTCCAACTATTAAAAATTAGTGTGCATGTAAAAGATTGGAAGAGGTTTTACCTAAATATTTTTTGCATCTCTGGTTAGTAACTTTTTTTAACATTCAGACTTTTAAATGAACTTTTTTTTTCACATTGCTCCAGTTTGAAATCAATAACTATGGGAGTTTCACTCCAGCATCATAAATACCAGCAGCCTCAATCGTAAGCTGTTGAAAACCGTTTGGAATAATATTCGCAGCTTGTTTAATTATACTGCAATGACTAATAAGTAACTTATCAAACAGCAGAAAGAGCCTGAACTGTTTGACTCAATATTTACGTCTGAATCCTCTCTTTGTATTATGGGAAATGTCATTAGCTTTCTGAGAGGTTAACATTTCCTGTTGGTGGGAATAACATCTGAATTCAGCAGAATATAAGAAACTCTGGTGGCAGATTTAAATATATTACCACTGTCCAGGAAAAAGAATTAGTTTTTAGAGCTGCACTGCCAACTCACCAAGCTGCTGATCCCCAGTGATCTGTTAGCTTCTAACATGTATTTCCCACACCTAATTTTCTCTAGCCATCTGTCTGCTGTGCTGGCAGGAGTTCTGGTCTGCAGGGCAAGCTTGCTTTTTGTAATTAGAAACAAAGTATGAACTGTAGTTGTACATCCACAGAAAACTGAAACACCTCCAATTAAAATCTTCAATTTGGACCTCACATTACCAGTTTTGTGTGTTTTGTTGTGGTTTGTTCTATCTTATAACTTTCTATGTATATGTTTCTGCTTATTCAGAGACCATTACGGCACTTTTTAAAACCCGTTTCCGTTTGGATTTTCCCTTTGACCTTCAGGAGCTTCCTGCCTTCGCTGTCATTGGGTAAGTTTTCCCCCAGGTAGGAAGTCATCGATCTGTGGGTTTTTGGACCTTCCACAATTACTCTTAATAACATTTAAAAATACAGAACAAGTGTAGGTTTTAGTAGTTTTACAATTTTTTAATAACTACATTTTTTAAAAATAATTACACAAAACTTACACAACAGTACAAAAAATATTTGTTGTAGAAAATACATGGTTTTAAAAAATATTTTTCACATAATGTTCCACTAATATCAACAACCCATAGAGGAAACTGTATCTGTTCTCTTTCTGCAAAGGTTTGAGGATTTTCATTGTTAAAACTTAGAAATCGAAATCGAAAATATCTACTAGATATTTATCAAAAATAGACTTTCTTGCTCCCTGTGCCAAGTGTGAGTGTGGAACAAAGTCCTTGTCCATCCATCTCCCCTCACTCGGATCCATGTAGCACGGAAAGTCGGTCATTGTTTCAGTCAACTAGGTCAGGATCGGTTTGTGCTGCGCTACATTCTACCAAGGGCACGTCTTTGAAGCTTCCTATTCCACTTGCTGTTTGTTACACATTCAGACATCAGAAGTAGCTCACTTGGTGAGACTTGACCTCATTACTGCACAGAACAACATACATATGGAGATGGATGCACCCAGTGATGAGCTTTAATGTAGCGTTTATTTGAACTTAATAGAGGAGAGTATTTTACCAACAGGCTGTGTTTGTTTTCTGAGAAGCTTTGAGGTTTCCAAGAGAGAATGAACTGAATGTAGTCCTGAGTAGTTTATGTGTACAATGACCCGATTTAGAAAAATTTAAGTCTGAGAACTTCTTTGAAGGTTCAGATGAACGTAGCATCTTATGAGCTCTTCTTCAGCTTCTTCTCTTCCTCTGATCCAGTAAAGATATTTGTTGCATATTGTTCTCTGAGCCTTCTTTGAAGGAATCTCTGTGGAATTTTGTTCAAATAATAAGTAATAAAAAGATTAGGTTGAAAGCTTTACTCAACTCCACCATTACCTAACACCCCCTCAATCAGCACCTCATGAGGCCTAACACTAATTTTGCCCAAAACTGGAATTAGACCAACAAAATTGATTATTTTTGAGGAAAAAAGGCGACCAAAAGCATACCTGCTATTATCAGGGGATTAAAGACTACCTCAATGTCCTGGTAATTATTTATTCAAACATATTTGATGAAATTAATACTTCAGCAACCATTATCTACACATACTCACTTATTTCTTGTTTCTTTCTTTTCTTCTGGCATCCATAAAGAGGTCTCCCACAGCACTACTTCTCACAGTACTTATATAAACATCTCCTTCGGCTTTTCTCCAGCTCCCACACTTCCTCAGCTGACGGCGCGCTCCGTCTGTCTCACTCTTAGCTTTAGTCTCTTGTTTTTAATGCCAGCAATTTTCTGCATCCATTTTGTTTTTGTTCTATTTTTCTTCTCTCGTTGATTTCTGTATTTACATCAACGCTGCTCCTCCCTGACCCGTAATCATTTTATGGCTTCACTGAATCACATTTGCACTTACTCCTGACACCCGCCTCCAGTGCATTAGAGCCTCATTACATTCCTATTGTTTTTATTGTGGCCAAATGCACTGAGAGCAACGTATGGAGGTGGTGCAGAAGACTTGATGCGCTGCTTTGTTTACTCTTGAACTAATTTATTCCATTTAGTTTCACTTTGATCATGCAGAGTGCTTCATCACACTGAATAGGGAAAAAAGGACTAACTTCCCTATTTCTCTGTCTGCAGTATTGCCAGTGGATTTGGTGGTGCTTTATTCGTTTACCTGAACCGACTGATTGTCCAGTTCATCAGGAAACAAAAGACCATCAACAAATTCCTCATGAAGAAGTGAGTACATGTAAAATATGTCATTGATGTCTGAGGAGAAACACGCACCCTTTCCCAGCTTCAATCTTTCTGCATTGTTTCATATGCGTCATACACCAGGATGTGTTTGTGGGCTCTGTGCTCACAAACATATGTATAAAGCAACTTTTTGTATTTTGAGAAATTCAAAAATGAAGAAATGGTAAAATCAACCCAAAGAGTTCCAAATGTTTGCTTTGATTAAGCAACTTTTAAGCCAAGTTTGAGGAGACGTCAACTCCTTCATCCATCAGGAAATGACATCACAGAAACAGTATGCAGGACTCATACAGTAACAATACCATTGCATGAAGTCACAGGCTAAAGGCAACTGAAAAACAGTTTGTAAAACAGTTTTAAAGTGGTATTTCAAATCACATCCCTGAAAATCTATTGTGGTACTTTATTATGTTACAATAATAAAAGGGTTTTACATACAGCTTTTTTCAAACTTGTATTTCACTGAAAACTGTGAAGACATGAAGAAACACAAATTGTATTTTATGTTTATTCACTTCAACACATTCTAGGCTATTTATTTAAAGCCAACAGTAACAGCTAAACATACATCTCTTGATGATAATTGCACATTTTAAATTTGTGTGATAATTCACTACTATGATAATGATGACCTCAAGGGTTGCTTTTTTTCAACATGGCTGCTAACTGAATTTACAGCATGTTTACTCTTCAATAAGTGAAGTGCAAATATGAAAATAATTTATTTTTCTAATTTCTTTTCTTCTTTTCACCTCTTACTCTTTCAGGCGACTGCTCTATCCAACACTGGTCACTTTACTGATTTCAACGCTGACTTTTCCACCCGGATTTGGGCAGTTTATGGCTGGAAAGGTATAGTCCCGACATCTTTCAAAAGTTAAGATTATGTAAGAAAAATAGGCCAAATAGGACTTCAATGGTTACATTTTCCACTTTATCCACTATGACTGAATGGTTGGAAACATCTGATATTTTGTCCATTAAGCTAATTGAAGAATCACATTTGTAAAAAGTTGAAAGATAGATGTATTTTCTGGAGGCAACCCAACAGATCTTTCAGACTGCTTCTAGAGTTTTGTGGTTCTTTGGTTTGTGTGTACTGATAAGGAGCCATATGCTAAAGGCTGTAAGAGTATTCTCTGTTTACAGCGAGAGGTTGATAGATATGATTGGAGCAGACAGGTTCAAATTGTCCAATAACCAAAAACTTTTTACTTTCTTTCTTTTTAAGCCTCTGGTCATAATAGCTTAAAGGGGCATAAATGTACCTGTGAGTGCTAGTTACACATCAGTGTACACTGGAAACATGGACGAGCATGTTGTGCTTTTGCTCCAGGGATGACTCATGAGCATGTGTTGTGCCTTCTCCGGTTTTATCCCCTTCATCCGGTTAATAATTGGAATTAGAAAAGGAATAGATTCAATACACACACGCCCCCACCTACACACGTATACACGCACACACACAGATTGACTCCCTCTCTTTGCCTTGGCTCCAAATAAGAACGTGTTGAAGACTTCAGAAGCACTGCCCATGTTGGCTTACTCCTCTTAAAGCTCCTCTCTTTGGAGTACCCACTCAGAAATTTGTATCTGTGATCCCTTTGTCTTCCCGGCACACTCTTCATCATCATCTCTGCCGGTGGGAACTTTATCTCCAACGCTGTCTGCAGCTGATGTGACTTTTGTACGGCTTCAGATGATTTTGTCACACCATAATCCCTGACGGATATTGTAAAATTTAAATCTCCGGTGACATTTTGTAAAACCTTGAGCTCATCATCTTTCCTCTGCTCACATTTAGAGGAGGCTTTTCCATTAAAACCTGCTGTGAATCTCGGCCCAAAACATCAAATTTTCTAAATTCTAAATGTGTTTTAGATATGCTCTGAGTCACAATTGTCACTTTAACTATCATGGAGAGCTGTAAACAAGCAGGTGTGAGCATGAGTAAATAGCAAGAAGATGAAAATCATCTGGAATTCAACTTGAAAGATCCTGCTTACACTTTGTATATTGTGTTTGTTCTGAGCCCTGGAGGAGACATTGGAGGTCCCACAAAAGTTCTCTTTTGTCTATTTGTAGATCACCTAGAAAGTTTCTTCCAGAAACATTTGACATCTATAGGGGTTAATTATTAAGAAATCATGTGAAATCAGTGATGGGCGGTTTCTTCTTTCCAGGTGCAACTATCTCTCTTTTCTTTGTCTACAGTAAGCGCAGTTGTTTAGTTCAGAGAAAGTAAAACTGATTCATTGTAGCACCATGTTTCCCAGTAACATGGTGCTACTAGCAAAGCTCATGTTTGCTAGTAACATGAGCTTTACCACATACCTGGCAGATGGACTGTCTGATATTCTTCCTCTTGAAGTCAGTCCATCTCTGCACAAGAGACAGATCTCTGTGGAGTTTGACACAAGAGGAACAGAAGATCACAAAGCTGTTAAGAGTTCAAACAAGTTTTTCTGGTTGTTTTTCTGTGGACATAGCTCAGCAACTTGTATGCCTCCAGGGACTGAATATTTTCTATCTTCTCATGTTTGCTAGTAACATGAGCTGCCTGGGTCTAAATGTTAGGAAATGGAAAGGATTCTTACACAGTCTTGAAAAGTCTGGGTAAATATGGAATATTTCAGGTCTGGATAAATATTCGAAAAACACAATCTTATATAAAAACGGTTTATTTGTTTAGATTTGGTTACCTTCTCCATGTTAAGAGAGACATAATTCCAACAGTATTTTTTTTGTCCTGATATATAAATGGCAGGTTTCATTTTTAATTTGCCATGTCACAATTTCAATTTAACAATTTACTCATCAGTATTTCAGCTTTTGATTTACAAACAGAATGCACATTATTTAATAATCCAAAAAGCTGCATAATTTGTTATTATATTACAAATGATTAATGCAAAAAGTTCTGCTACCTGCTTCTGACTTGTAATTATTTCCTGTGACTTCTAGTTGACTCAGGGGGAAACTCTGGTAACTTTGTTGGACAACCGGACGTGGGCAAAACAGGGAATTGCTGAGGAATTTGATTACATTGGAAACTCCCAAGCCTGGAAACACCCACAAGTCAACATCTTCGTCACACTGGTCATCTTCATCATCATGAAGGTAGAAACAAAGTTTAGGAAGTTTTACAGTGTATAACACTTCGGTAGAGAACTGAGTTGACAACCTTAAAGCTGGTTCATTAATATGCTTTTAATGTCCTAACATTGAATGATTGGTGTTTGGAAAACTAAACTAATGGTTGACCAAGATGTTCTTTTTCGACTGCTAATATACTTTTTTTTTTTAAATCCTGGTGACTACCAGTGTTTTATTCCAATGATATTTCTTACATTATTTTTCAGACCGTAGCTGGAAAGATAAAGTGGAGATTGACACATTACCATAAAAAAAATATTAATCTGACAAAAATATTTTTTGATGCACCAAAAACTTTCTTCAGGTTTCAGAAAATTGTTGTTTTTCTTTGTGTGTGTGGCTTAATGACCACAGCCAACCACAAATAGCTGAAATCTGGTAATATTTTCATACTGTAAAAACACTAACTGGCTTTTTT
This sequence comes from Poeciliopsis prolifica, assembly GCF_027474105.1. NCBI lineage: Eukaryota > Metazoa > Chordata > Actinopteri > Cyprinodontiformes > Poeciliidae > Poeciliopsis > Poeciliopsis prolifica. The sequence continues at coordinate 11,239,328 of NW_026562379.1, forward strand.
TGTTCCAATTCTAAAAATACCTTAATATACACGGTGAAAACCATTTTAGCATTACCACGAAAGTTAATTTCAACAATTTTTTTAATCTCTTCTCTGCCAATCGGTTGCAAATAAAATCAATGGTGCTCCTCGATTGTCTGCTTTGCAATCACCAGCTAGTACCATGTGAAGTAACAGTGCAGTTAGATATTTCTGCTTCCAAGCTTCAGTTTCTTTGGAACATTGCAAATCTACAGTGTCATTTTAATGATGATGATGATGATTATATCTAGACTTCAAAGCTTTAAAAAAATTATATCAGGGGTTTGATTATTAAATTTTAGTTATTGAAAAATGTAAAGTTTTTGAACCATAGTAATCAGCACATTATGGGTAAGATATGGCACACGTTTGGAACTTTAACAGAACCCATGGCCTCAACCTTAGTTCAAGCTTTTATTATGAGTCCAGAGATTCTTCAATATGCCGTCTTTCTTATTTGTGTTTCACTGTCTGGGTGGAAGAGATGGAAAGGGGAGTCTGAAGAATCCAGTGTCTTCTTTATTTTTCCCCAGAGACTCATTTAGTGTAATCAAATGTTTGTGTGTCTGGCAGCATGGAGCTTTGATTCTCGTCACAGAGTATGTGCTATGATGTGTCCTGTGGGGTGTACGAACACCTACACACATATGTGTGTTTGCTTGAGGTGTGAAAATGGTTGCAGTTCAAGGTTGCAGCAGGAGATGCGTTACGTCACCATGGCAGCCGGCCTTAAATACTACTAACTATAGACTGAGAGAGGAAGGAGAGAGCTGAATTAAAGAGAGAGTAATTAAAAAGTCCGTTTGAAACCATTGGATTAATACAGCAATACAATTTTCTTGTATAATACTCCAGTTTACATGCTGCACTTTGTAAATGTTTAATGTGACAACCTCGCAATTTTGTGTGGCTTAGATGAATAAGTGACATGCCCCATATTGAAGCAGGAAGTGAATTAATAAACCAAACTGACCTAAATAGTCGAGGAGTATTTTCAAATCATCTCACAGGCTGACTGTAGACAAAACATTACCTGCAGTTATTTTAGGTTCATGGTGGGAATACAAAGAACTGGTGCAATGGCTTATGCAGCACCAGATCTGGTCTTGTTATTTTTGCTTTGTTTAAAAATACAATTCATGAGCCTGTCCTCCCACTTTTCTCCAAATAAAGCATACTAGGAAACCTGGTTTTAGCTGAACTTTGACATCATGTAGGCAGTGAAAGACTGAGTCAGCATTAAATGTAGCACTGTCCATTATTGGAGTTGTACTCCAACAGTTTAAAACTAATCCACAAAATGAAAGAAACTACAGACGGAATAGAGCTGTGCCTAAAGCTGACTCAAACAGAAGGGCAGGTCATCCAGTACTTGTTTACATATGGTTTACTTTCTCTACTTCTGATCCACCTTTTGCTCCATTTGTATATTTAAAGCAATCATTGTTGAACCTCAAGCTAATATTAGCTTTTGGCTAACAATTGATTATCCATTTCAATCTTCCTTGGTGCATTTGCTTACTTCAGTGTCAAGGATGTAATGACTGATTATGTATTAAAACTGATAAATGTTGTGATCATTGAGTGGAATGAGGTAATTAATACCTCATATTAATGAGATATATTATGTAATATCTGTGTAGTGACTGTGGACTAAATCTGTTGATCATTTTAAACACAGGCCCACCTACACATCTGGACATCGAGCAATGCTTACACATAGTCAGCGCTGACATTTCCCTTTTCTTGCCTAATTAGCTGTCCTTTCCCCTTGCCTGCTGTAGTGTCAGCCAATCGGCGCAGGCCACTCATTACACAATCTTTATTTCAGGGTCTTTGTCAAATGAAGAATGAATGTGACAGTTCAATCTAACCTCGGCAATAAACCTCGCATGGCTGCCCCTTCACTGCTGATTTGAGATTCAGCTTAGCTATCATGTTTGGGCACACTGCATAGGACTTGGATATCTAATTGAAATGCCATCCAGTTCTTTCATTTTATGTCTTTATCTCACTTTTTTTTTTTTATTTCTCTTTAGTTTTGGATGTCTGCCTTGGCCACCACCATCCCTGTGCCCTGTGGAGCTTTTATGCCTGTGTTTGTCATTGGTAATGAGCAATTAACAATGTGTGTTTTAGAACAGTGAGCTCCAGTCTGTCTTTTTTGGAAATGGTGAAGTTTGACTGTCATTTAGGAAGTCTAATCAGCCCCATCAAAGTCTTGGTTCAAAAAAATCAAACAGGAGAGACATGACAAATTACACAGAATGTTTTTAAAAAGTCTTGTTACAGCATCAATTTATCTTATCAAGTATTTGCTTCTGATGCAACCAAAAGAAAGTAGCGACTGAGAGGACAGCCCCTTTCCTAAAAGCAATGGAAAACGCATCATAATTTCATATAGTTCAGAACTATTATGGCAGAACCTTGATTAAATCCTAATCGTAATAAAAAAAATCAGTAGGATCTGTCTCCTTTTTAGTAAATGTCTGCAAAATGTGAAGATATTAAGACACACAGTGATAGTCTGTGTTTTTCTAAAATATCAGCAAATGTGAATATTTCATATCAACTATAAAAGTACTGAGAAATACAAGTATGGTAAAGATTTTTTGTACAATGTAATAAGAATGCAAATGTGGTGAGGAATATATTTGCTCTCCAAGCAAGATAAAAAGTATAAAATAAGTCTCCAAAAAGCCTAAGATGACATCTCAGGATCATATATGCGCAACAAAAAGAACCTTCTTGAGTTTAAGTTTAATAGAGGTGTACATGGGAAAAAACATTATGGACAAATGAGTCAAAATTTGAAGTATTTGGACAAAAGAATAAAGAGCATGTTTGACTAAATGCATCATTCCAGGAAATCACTAATGGCAATACATCGTAAAAACAGAAAAAAGTATCGACTTCATTATCAAATGAATCAATTAAATGGATCAAATGATGCAACAGATTCAAATTAAATACAATAATTGTGACTCAACATGTTCGTTTTGCAGTAGCTTTACAAATAGTGCTGCAGGAACAAAGAGCTGCGTTTAAAAACGTTTTTTCTTAATGGAGACATCAAACTCCTTACGGACCTCATATCAACTGTGAAGCATGGTTGAAGAAGTGTTAAGGTTTGGGTCTGCTTTGCTGCAGCAGGTCTTGTCTATCATGACCGTCATGGAATTCACCATGAATTCAGTTGTATGTCAATGTGAGAGCATCTGCATCTAATCAGAACTGGATCCTGAAAAATGATTATAACACAAAACATCCTTGTTAAAGGGATGAATATTTGATAGGATGACCTAACTTTATTTTAAGATTTAGTCTAGTTCAATATTAGAAAACTTAACACTAAAAACTTTCATGTGTTATTTATACAATTTTAATCAGCAAAATGAGCAGTATGTTTTTAAGAAATAAGTTTCTACCTCCTAAAGGTGGAGATTTCTGTGGAACCAGATGTGTCACTGTTGCTGGCTTTCCACCTTAAGACTCTAATCCACCAATTTAAGCCTCCTACATCCATCAGATGGAGGTGATAGTCATATTTTTACCTCAGTTGTAGCAATCAATCCTGCAAAATTAATTTACAGCTGTTGTTACTCTTCTAGAGGAGATGTAGCACTGCAGAAAGAAATGTATTACATGAAGTATTTATAGTTTGGAAAAATAGTCATTCCATTGTACAGAAATTCAGGTTTCTGACCTCTCTGCATGTAGGCAGAAACCTGAGGTCTGACTGTTTCTTTCTTCATCCATGGTTTGGCCATTGTAGGAGCAGCATTTGGTCGTTTGGTTGGAGAATGCATGGCAGCCTGGTTCCCAGATGGCATTCACTCTGATGAGTCCATCTATCCCATAGTGCCAGGAGGCTACGCTGTTGTGGGTATGTTGAACACTCATCAATTTATTACTGGATAGCTTTTCTTTTTTTCTTTTCTTTCTAGTTATGCTTTTGAATTTGATTTGATCTATTGGTAGCATTCATCTAGTTTTATTCTTCTTAGTTTGAGCTCCCTGCTCAAGATCAAAACTCGGATGCACCACAAATAAAAATCATAAAATACTATGAGGATAGAACATAATGGAAACAAAAATGACCCAACAAAATCAACCAAATGCAAAAGTACTTTTTTGAAAGACGTAAATCATAACACAATCATCACTTGTTGGTGAACATTATTAGCAAAGATTCAATGGATTTTTTTATATACTGTAGATAAGTGGTAGAAATTATTAATTTTACTTTGTTTTTTAAAACTATAATTACACATCCACAATATTTCTTAAAGTTGTGCCTATAATGAGATCCAGTGTTGCTGCAGTCCTACTTGTTGACAGCAGTGCCTCTGCTGCAGCCTCGGCGCCTGCTGTTTTCCCTTTTTTTCTTCCCTTTTTTTTCTGGGCTTGCTGATGCTGTTGTGCCTTGCTGTAGCAGATGACTCAGCGCTATGCAGGCCCGACATTCTGATGAGCCTCTTTCATCTCACAGCAGAGCTCGCTCTAAGGACTGAGCATTAGGAAGGGTGGAGAGAGCAGAAGCAGCATTTATCTGAGGAGAGGGAGGCAGACACGGTTTAATTAAGTTATGAGAAAGAACAATGAAACCTGCTGGTGTGAACGCTGCCATCTAGCATCTGTTTGTTCATTCTCTCCTTGTATTGCTCTCTCTTTAATTTTCTCATTCTCCATTGTTCCTCTTTTTTCCACTGTTTAAAATGGACTCATCCATTTTCTATGTCTGTGTGAAGACTCATTCACACCATGCTGCTCTGTCTGTTTGGTCCCAGATTTTACACAACTTTTTCTACATCAAGTTTAAGAAAGGAAAAAAAAAAGGAGTTGATGCAGAGATTTCCTTCAGTATTAATTTACATGTGTGGGTTAATTTCTACTTTCTGGGTGTTTAGAAAAAGAATGTGAATTTATATAGCTGAACAGAGAGTTTGAAGAAGAGTTTTAGATTTGCTAAATAAAAGTTATAACAGGAGAATGACTTGGAATGGTTGACTAAGTAGATTGGTGTTTGGTTTTTAGGTTTCTTGTAGAGTTTTTTTTAAAAAGTTCAGTGTATGATTTTCATAGAGGTGTACCAATTTGTGATCTTTTTAAACGTCTTCTTTAGACCATTTTCATCAGGCATTGCGCCAGGCTTTTGTTGTCTGTCATTTTGACTGACAGGGTCAAATGAAAACAGTTATAAAATACATTTTCACCTGTCAGTTTTTAAAACCTGACAAGTTTTAATACATGACATGAATTTGTCATGCAGTTGATGACAAATTCAATTACATTTGTTTTTCATTCAGCTTACCTTATATTCAGAACAGACACTCCACATCTTGCCATCACACATCAAGTTGACAAATGCATGTTTAAAACCCACGGTGGCCCACAGTGACGAAAACCCACATTTGCCCTGACTACATATCAATAATTAAATTAAGTAATTGCACTTATATTAACTGGACCAGTCTGTAACCTGGATACTCTCTAAAGCGTCTTCAATACGACAACGTGTCAAAGATAAAGAGATACGTTGAATATGTCAGATCAGAGGTGATTTTCAGATGAAAGTACTTTTTCAGGTTTTTGATTGATTGATAGATTTAGTTTCCTCCACAATGTAATCTGTGAATAAAATTGAAAACATCTACATATCTGCACTAAGAGGTCAGAGATGTGAAATGCAGTTTGTCAAAATCACACATAGCTTTCCAAAATTTCCACCAACATTTCAGAAAACCATTCAGAAAATATTTAGTTAACACGACCCTTAGTGTTTCAGAGCTTACCGTGACACTGACAGTCTCCTGTTTTGCTGTTCTCTCCCATCCACAGGTGCTGCAGCCTTGTCAGGAGCGGTCACCCACACCGTTTCAACTGCGGTCATTGTGTTTGAGCTGACTGGTCAGATCTCTCACATCCTGCCAGTCATGATAGCTGTTATACTGGCCAACGCCGTGGCTCAATCTTTGCAGCCGTCGCTCTACGACTCCATCATCAGGATCAAGAAGCTTCCCTACCTCCCAGAGCTTGGCTGGGGTCACCATGAGTATGTACAGCCTATTATATTGAAGAACAACCTAAAGCAAATATGCAATAGCACCTGTCTTTTAAAAATTACTACGTACAACTACAGTAGGAGAACTACATTTACTCAACAGTGTACATCTACTTCAAATTTGCCAAACATTTTTAGAGCAGTTTAAGAGTCCTGACTCACTTCTACATGTAGGAACTATTGCGTAATCTTTCTCATCACAGCTCGCTTGTCACCTCTGCTTTTTTAAACACTTTCTCACCTCATCTCAGTGTGAAACCTTAGTCTTGCTGCATCTTGTTGATGTTGATTAGGCCATGAATAATCGTCACTGCAAAAACGGAAAAGTTGCAGAGTATTCATTTAATCAGGATTCCAAGGTGTCTGGCTTATTTGACGTTATTGGGGAAACCAAGTGGAGCAACCTTTCAGGTTATACAGCTTATACAGATTGCAGGATCAGATTCTGTTCCCAGCTATTAAATGAAAACTTGGTTGAACTAAGAGGGAAAACATTTACATGTCTTCCACCTTTGACACCTCAAGGGAAATTTACCTTGGCAGCTGCTTTGGCCAAGCAGCTGCTTGGCCACGTGATGTAAGTGATTTAAAGAGAATCACTTACATCATACTCTCTCATCCACATGCAAATTAGAACGCTGTCAGCAAGCACAGTGCATAGAGAAAACTTTCTTTTTGCCGTTTTTCATATTTGGGATGATACAGTTGTCTTGTGCTAGAAGAACCATTTCTCTTTTAAAAAAAAAAAATATATATATAGTGTATGTTTCCGTTTTTAGATTTTAGGGAAGCCAGGAAAGCAGAAGAATTAGTAGTTTCTCTTGAAACCCTTTTCAGCTTTCTAAAACCAGAAAATCATCCCCTACAAGAGGTGAGAGAAAGTTCATTAAGATTTGTTTTGTGGTCCATCTGGCAATAGAGAGAAGGCAAGTTTTAGGTACCTAAATTCAGGGAGCTGGACCTGTTAAGAAACCTAACAAGACCTAAAAAACCTAAAAAGAAACCTAAAAAGACTTTACTTTGAAACAAAGGTAAAGAGCCTTTCCTACCTACCTTTGAGTCTTTCCTCAGAGGTAGGTAAATGAACCTGACAATTGTGTTGACAAGTCAGCTGAAAGGCTGTGCAGTCAGCATATCTGTAAGGGCAATAACTTGGAAATATTACGGCACTTGTGTAGTTTAAATTTTTAAACATGAGTGTTGAAGCATTTTCAGACAATGAATAAAATACCGTTCCAGCTGTCTTCTTTCTTTGGCCTCATCTGAAATGAGGCCAAAAAAATAGACACTTGTACATTTCATTTACTCTTCTTTCCTTCCATGCTTATCTCAGGAAATACAACATCCGGGTGGAGGACATCATGGTGCGAGATGTGCGGTACATCACACTCAACTGCTGCTACCGAGACCTACACAACGTCCTGATTTCGGGACAGCTCAAGACTCTGGCTTTAGTGGAATCTGCTGGTGAGTTTAAAAAAAATCTACACATCCCTGCAAAACACAGAATTATGTGTAAATAAACTGTTTCTGGTGTCTTGTGAAACCACTGAAAGACACAGTGAGGGTAATTTTTAGCTGATGGTAGTTTATCTCCATACAAGAATCCGTTTGGTCCCTCATCTAATTTCTCTGCTCACATTTTCCTTTGGTAGAAACAAATGAAATGAAAACAATTCAAAATCTCTATTTTACCGTTAACATGTTGGGATTTAGTGCACCCATGCTGCTACATGGGTGCTACATATTTATTAAGTGGTAAACCCAATCCCAACATACACAAATATGTCAGTTCTTGGAGTTTAAAGTAATCAAAGTGTCTGTAAAAATATTCACTATTCACTACCATGCATCTCTGTCTCCTAACCCAGAGTCAATGATCCTGTTGGGCTCCATAGAGCGTGCCCAGCTGCAGTCGCTGCTCTCCCAGCAGCTCAGTCGCAGCAGACGCATGGATTACATCAGGGAACGAGCTGCAGCAGAGAAAAAATGCCTGTCTGATTTGTCAAACAGTGATAGTGAGGATGGGCACCAGCGGGCCAGCCAGGAGGTCCGCTTCCAGGTCAGAGGTCCTTTTTGACAAGTGGAATACATCTAAAGACAATGTGTAGAGAATTTATCAATCAATTTAATAATTTGTACTATTTTCTCTGTGAAACCATCTCATATTTCTTTTTTGTTTCACTAACAAAGAGGTGCAGAGTTGATTTTTAGAGGGCAATATCTTCATTACGTATTCAGTGCATCTAATAAATACTTAATTGCTGGTTGTTTGAAGTTACACCCATACATTTTAACACAAAATAACACCTTAAAAAATAGTTTACAGATGCAAATATGAAGAGCTTTACTTTGATGTCCATAACTAAAATCCACTCCCCACAGAAGCCACCTGATTACTAAATAGACACCATTAAGTTTGTGACAATATAAACCCAGTTCTTCAATGTAACCTTGAAATGTTTGTTAGAGAAGGTCAGAAAGCAGATCTCATAAAGACCAAAAACACAGTAGAAAGTTGAGCTGAAAATCTTGTTTTTATTTTTATTTTAGCAGGCCAGACAAAGAGAGCATTAGTAATTACAAAAAGTTTAAGTCCATGGAAGCTCTTGAAGACGCAGAAGTCTATTGACAGGACAGTTATTAGTTATATTCTACAAATCTATGGAAGAGAGACATGTAAAAAATAATTGCTGAAACAAGCCAGGTCATTTAGAGTTTGCCACAAGCTCTGCAAGATATTTAGCAAACCTTTGAGAAAGATGCCCCACTCAGATGAAACAGAAATTAAATATTTTGGTCCTACAAAATGATATGCAACATAGAAAAATTAGAACTGCACATCATCCCTGAAAACAGTGTTACCCCACAATGTGAAACATGCTGTGAGGACACTTTTATTCAGCATGACAGAAAAGTTGGTTAACATTAATGTGAAATGTGATGGAACTAATTGAAGATAAAGAAAACCATATTATTTCTCATCTCTCAGTAGTTTCAATTGCTTTGAAATTGAAAGTAAAACATGTAAAGCCAAAAAGCTTAGAATTATGAGTTTGCTTATTTATTCTAGAAAAAGATGAGAAAATGCCATTTTTAAGGCAACAGACTACTTATGATGTAAGCATTCACCTAGAGACAAAGAATAAAGGCTTTCAGGGTTGCAACTCTGGTCCTAATGGATTCAGCAATTAGAAGTTTGTTTACTCTGCAACGCTTGGTGTCCCACCAATATTACCCACGTAATGCAGCTAATCAGAGAAACACTTCTGTCTTTTAGTGGAACTCTCAGAAGATTTTGTTGAATCATGCATTCAGTTAGAGGGATACAGACACACAAGTGTAACTACCTTATATAATGGAACTGGAAACTTTAAAGATATTATTAACAATGAATATTATAACTTTTATTCACGTAAGCAATCACTTCTTTATGGCTGAAACTAGATGTTTTTCCCACTTTCTGAGCATCAATAACATAGCTAAGCAAAAATGTCTTCAGGTCATGAAAATGGCTGAAAGAAAACCCACTGCAGTCATGAAATTTTAAATCAAAGCCAACCTCACATTCAGCCTCTGAACTTTATTCCTCCCACTGGCTCTGCATGCTTTCCTATTTTTTTGTCTTGCTGTAACAATAAGCAAACTCAGCCAGAACCCAAAACGCAGCCAACACAGGAGTAAGTTTCACCAGATGTTTTATTGGCAAAAATAATAGTTTAGACGGGGCTGAACGGGGTGGGATAAGACAAGCAGATAAGGGAGGAGGAATCCACAGAGGACAGGGATCCAGCCAGGGGTGGGACGAAATAGGAAGAATGGACAATGGAAAGTCTTGGGGGCTCAGGGAACAAACGGACAACAGGGGCAAAATCCACCAACCAGAGACTGAGTAGTGAGACGATCCGGGATCATGCACGGGAGAGCCACAGGCAAAGAAAATCCAGGAAACGGCAAGCAGGAGGCAGGGTCAACGACAGGCAGGGTCCTTCAACAGGAGGTCAGAATACTTTTAGCAGCCGAAGGACAAGGCAGAATCTGTGGTCAAAAACGGGCAGGATCAGAAAACGCTTCGAAAAATGAAACACTAGCTTGAAAGCTGTGACTAGAGTAACAGACGATCTCGCACTGAGCTGGTCAAAATCAGCTGTATAAATAGGGAGCAGCACAGTGCAGGTGAGAGTAATGAGCAATCAGCACAGAAGGTGGAGCAGAAAGACTGAAGTCATGATACTTGCCTCCTTCACTCCCTTGATTTGTTTCCATCTCCTCACTCTGCTGATAGCACATTTATTTATCTAATGTGTTCGATGTTGGTGAGAGTGATGGAGCGTTAAGGGAAGATTAGATGGCTTAGATTTCCTGTTTGTACTTAGATTTCTACTGAGGAGTCCACCTTCAGTCCAACTTGTCCAGCTAGTCAGAAGCCTCTGAAACCTGCATTGAAAAGACCATCTGTTGTGGAAAGACCCACTAAGCTTCCCACAAGTAAGTAACAACTAAGGTAATGGTAATTTTTACATCCAAGTAATACTTGAAGACTTGTGAGTGGCTGAACATAAGTGGCTTAAGCACTACTAGGTTCACTAGGACTTATTCAAAAAATGCAAAGGAGGCATTCTTTTCAAAAATCAATAGCAAAAACATCAACAATCCTTGTGCCTTATTTGCTAGAGTTGATAGGTTGACAAACCCTCCTGTGACTGAACTCTATATGAGCCTGCAGTGACTTTGCCAACTTCCTTACAGAGAAAATATAGAAATAGAGGGTTAATTTGCATAGTATCATCAATTTCACTTCTATCCCTATTCCAAAAAATTATAAATGCAGAGAAAATGACTTAATTTCACCAACTCAGCCACAAAAACCTAGATAAAATAAAAAATCAACTACGCTCCTCCTACCTATAGCTCACCACAGTACTGAGAATGCCCTTGTCAAAGTGTTCAGTGACATAAATACAGTCTGTGGAAGAACCACAGTGCTGGTTCTGTTGACTTTCTTATGAAGGCGACTGGCAAAATGGGTTGGATTCTCTGGTACAGCAATCAGTTGGCTCTTTGTGACTTAAGACCTCTCATCATGCTAACTGTCTAAGAAGCCTGAAAAAGTTTTTAATTACTGAATGCTGAAGTTGGCTTCGGAACCTTCTTCCTATCGGTGCTAAATCTCTCACTTTGTAAACACAAACAAGCAAGTATTTTTGTTGTTCCTCCAAATAGTGTTGTAAAGCCAAAGATGTATATCACTCATGTTTTTCTATATCTTCATCAGGCAAAAGTTGAGCCAAATCTGATGATGAAGTATTTAAGCTTTTCTTCAAAGGAGGGATAGAAGCTCAGCAGTCTAGGAGACTCTCAATAAAGAGAAACTATTCTGTCACATTCTTGGAAAGGTGCTTCAAACATGCCAAAATGGGAGATGGGTTTTGACTGACAAACTGAGAGACATTATGTCTCTCAGTTTGTTAGAGAGACATAATGTCATTTTAGGTCACAGCTAGGAAGAGGTGGCTGATGAAGAAAACTTTGGGGAGATTTAGTGCAGACTATTATCAGATCAATTAAAGTAATGGGAACATTAGCAGTTTGAATACTTATCTACTGATCAAACAATCTCAAGCAATGATTGTGAATGTTTCTATTTTCCCCTTGTAGGCCCACAGGACCATTCCGGCATCGCATTGAAGAACCTGTTCTGCTCCAGTCCAGATGTAGAAGCTCTGGAGGTGAGAGAACCATGTCCTTGAATGCAGCCAATCAACAGGGGCACAGACTCAACACACACACACACACACACGCAACTCACATCCTCCCGTTCACACAGTCCTATCCTAACTCTCACATATAGTCCTTCACACTTTACAGTACAGTACCTCCCACTCTCTCACACACACATATTCAGAAAACTCTCACACACAATCTTAAGTGGCTTCCATTTAAAATCTTTCACTTTGTCTCAGTCTTGTGTCCTGTCACACTTCATTTTATCCTGTAAATGGATTGTTTTACTACATTGAAGTTTTGTCATGTCACTGTTTTCCAGAGGCTTTAAAAAAATATATTAATGTATTTGCAAAGTCAAGGTGACATTCAGGTTGTTAACTTTGTGTGCTTGTCTCTGGTCACCGTGGAAGAAAAACAACAATATGGAGACCTCAGTGTCTCCTGAGCAAAGGAGGCCATCCAAACGAGTCAGAATATCCATTGTGGTAAGAGCCACCGTTCTGGGCTCCCAGCATGCTTGGAATCCGCTCTCCAACAAGTCCATCTACCGATCAATCAATTGTCATACAGCCATCCCATTTCAGGGCTAATCCCGAAGCGATCTGGGCTGAGCTCAGCCATAGCTGTCCTGTCCTTCCAATGTAGAGCATCTTCTTTCTGAACCATCCTGTAACCTGACCATGGATTTTTCACCGCTTCCAATTGTTAATATAGTAGTTCTAGCTTTGATCCATACAGCTTAACCAGTTTCTATTGGTCTGCTGGTCAGGAGACACACAGAACACTTGACTGATAACATGTCACTATTGATTACACTGCCTAAAAGTGTCCTTGTACCATCAGTTAAAAATTTGTCTTTTTACCTTGGACAATGGACCACATAAAAAAGGGGGGAAAAAATCCACCTCTTGGTTAAAGATATTGGCATGCTAACATATACCACCAGTAAGATGCTTCCAACCTTTAACTATAAATGATAAGCAATTATAACCCATAATTAGTGAGTCATAATTAGTTTCTTTGTAGACCTTACGGTATGATTCCTAAACTCAACCACATTTTTAACTCTGAAGACAATTTTTTTCTGAAAAATTTTATAAAATTTAGGAAGCTGAGCATGTGTTTGAACTTTTACTCATCTTGATATAATGACGTCTTTAACATCAGAGCACCTTAAAGGCGAGACATTAGCTTATTTTCTATATGTGGGAAAAGAAACCACAAACTCGATGCATTTTGTTTTAAATATACAGAGACATTACAGAAAGCTCTTCATCTTTTTTTACAATATGGTCCATTTGGCAAAGACTACAGCCAACATTCAGTGGAGTTGTGGTCAAGTGTTCTGCATATTTCAGTCGAGCATGCTGACTTTCATCATGGATGTCACCCGAGGTGTCCAATCAGTGACTGCCTCCCAGAGCAGGCCCCATCCTGTTTCTGGAGTGACCTAATAAAATAATCCTTTACACTCTGTTGTAACCATTTCTTTCACCCCATATATTTAACTGCATAGAGCAACATCAGGTTGAATTCTTGCATGTAGCATTATATTTAATATTATATAATTGATAAAGATCTGACGTCACCTCAAAGAAAATTATGCATCCTGGGATTTTACCCATCATTCAATTACTCAAGCAGCTATGCATGTTAATCAGTAAAATGAGCACCTAAATTGGGATTTTTTTTAAAATTATTCCACTGGATCAGCCGTCTTCGCATGACAATCAGACAATTTCAGCTGCTCAAATCAAACACAGTTTATATTAACGTAAATCCGTCTGAATGCATTCACCTATTTGAAAGTATCAATGAGCATCTGGTAGTGCTGCTCTCCACTCATCACATATCATTTCATTCACTAGGAGCCACCTCCCAGCCTAAAGGGTTTCTCTGTGGTGAGCACATTTGTTTCTCAAACATTCCTGTATGGGTCCAGTACTAAACAGCATAGGCAGATATTTGAGGTAACAACTCAGTTCAGATTGTTGCTGATTGCCAGCTGTAATCTTCTTCTGATTGGATGGACGGTAACACTTTATTTGACGGACACTTCATTCATAAACATGGCACAACACTTATCGTGAACATGAGTAAGTCTTCATTAATATTTATGCTTGTTATCATAAAGTGTCATTCGGTAAATCATGACACTTTTAATACAAAGTTGACATTATTCAAAATGTCTTTGTATTGAAAACTTGACATAAACCAAGAAATTATAACCTGACATAAATCACTGATTAAACTTTAGCTTCAATAACATAAAACTAAATTTAATCAGAAATACTTGTACAACAAATTTATGTCAGGTCATAATTTCTGGGTTAATGTCAAGTTTTCATAACAAAGACATTTTGAATAATGTCTTTATGAAAGACATTTCAAGCTTGCTGAAAAGTGTCACAGTTTTACCAAAAATTGTGACACTTTTTGATAAGTGTCACAATTTACCAAATTACACCTTAAAAGTGTTAAAGGAACCAAGGAGCATGTTAGTCATTTATGTCTTTCAGAAAGACCTGTTTGTGGAATCATTTGAGGTTTTGCATCCCTGCAGCAGATGGTAGATGAACTTATGGATTCAGCTCTGACCCTTCAGCAGCTCTATTCTCAGTTCTTCTGCCATTCCTTGATTTGTGCTCCCCATCGCACATCTTTGTCATACTTGACGACTTTTTTGAGTCCCTCCTCCAGTTTTTTTAATGCACCTGCTTTCCCTTCATTGTTCTATTGTGACTGAAATATTAATGCAAGGTAGATGACATCAAGAACTTGTTGCACAGATTGATGTTTCCTTCCTCGCTGTTTTCTCTCATTATTCTTCTCCCATTCTTGCTTCTCTTGTGCTTAATGTTTTTTTGTTTTTCCTTTTTGTTCATTTTTGTTTTTCATGACAATTTCCATCTTTCTCTTGATCCATCTTTGTGCCAAAAATTGCCATCAGAAGACTGAGTACTTTCGTAAGGGGCTGTAAAAGCAATTACAGTTGTGTTGGTTAAATTTTTCAATGTTTCTGTAAAATAAAAACTAATGAAACCAGTGGCTCAAATTAACAAATTGTAGAAACGATTCTACATAATTTTATTAAAACGGAGAATGTGGGATTCCAAAACTGGTTTGACATGTTCATCCAACATTGGATTCTCAAATAATGGAAAATAACTTGAGATCTCAACAATTATCTCTGAAACAGAGCCACAATAAACAAAGTCCCCACGAGCTCTCTAGCCTTCAACCCCTGAGTTTGATGATATACATCTCCATATTTTTGCATCTGGCTTCATAAACTTGAAGGCGTTCCACTAAAAATGCAGTTTGAAAAGTGAGTCCAGGCTTCTTTCTTGCTCTACTTTACAACTCTGCTATCATTTGTTTTGTTTAGTCTGCATAGAAATAAAAATTGATGATCTTGGCTCACTAAAACTGATTACAGCAGCTGTTTATAACCTCACATTTGGCCTAATTAGAATGCAAATGTTTGCAAAGTGGAAGTTTACTGACTAAGAAAGTGAAAAGGCTTGTTCTATGCTTTCTATTTATTGTGTAAAGTTTAACAGACATAATTATATATCAAACAAAGCGAGCTGTTTGTACAATATAAACCTGAACATTGCAACTTAAGCAGCTTTGCACTGCTTTTTTGGTACCTCTTTCTGAGGGTGAATTTTTCAAGAAAAAATTAATATACATAATGTCATGATGACTGCTTTGCACAAATTAATTTTAGAAAACTTACAGAGATAATTTTTTCTTTGCTTTTGGGAAGTTAAATTTTTTATTTACTACACGCAAGTTTTAATATAAAGACAGAAAGTGTGCTGCTCAAAATCTGAGAGCATCTCTTTTTCGAGGTTTGAAAAGCTGGCCTGTTAGCGTAGTCTTCTGTTGCCTTCGATTATTCATAAAAGACACTCAAAATTCCTTTTTGGATCAAAAACAGCCCGTCAAAAAAATATGGTAAAACTGAACTGCAGCTCAATCATTTTGCTCTGGCACACATATGTTTTTCTAAATTCAGTCTTGTAAATACCTGCATGCAAGTAAATGAGTAAATGACTTTTCACTTTGCAACGCACTGCTTATACAAGCTCATATATAGGTTCTTGTGGTGTTAAAAGCCAGCAGTGTAGCAGCATGATCACACAATAATTATTATTATTTTTAAATCCATCTTTCATTTTGAGAACCTGTACTCAATAGGGAGAAAAATTACTTGTCAAAATGGGACTTTGTAAAATTCAATTGGGGTGTCTGCAAAGTGTGTGTTTGCTGGTTCGACTCAAACTTGTCAAACAACGATATCAGGCTTTTTATTGAAACTTACCACAGTTTCTTCTTTATAATGATCATCTACTATGACATCTCATATATCAAATTTTGCACACTTATTAAATGTGCTCTTGTTACTCTTAGTCTCTCGTTCCATTTCTGTCCATTTGTCACAAGACCTTGGTGCAGTATAACATTCTTGATGTTCTCCATGTGTCTCTGCCTTCTGTTCACAGCTGTGGAGGATATGAATAGAAATGAGGAATATTTAATAAAATAACCCAGAAACCAGGACTCTCCTTTATTTACTTACCATGTGTTTCTGATATTCTTGGTTCTTCATGTTTTAACAGTTTTTAGCTAAAATATGAAATCACCAAATTTTTTGTTACTGACTGCTTTTCTATTGCTTCTCCTCTACAGGACGATGGAGATGTGGAAGACGACATGACACTTCGTGAGGTAAGACCCACAGTTAGTGACACAATGTTTGTATTGTGGCACAAACTTTCCAACTAATAGGAGGTCTCTGGCAGATATTATACTTTCAGCTGTCAAGATATTATACATCTTGACAGCTCTTAAAAATGTCCCTGATGATGTATTTAAGGTAATCTGAGTCAGTGTTTGAAGAATTGAGCAGTCCATTTAGGAAATTGGAGCACAGCGGTTGTAGGGGCACCCTCCAGACACGACCATGAGGGAAATCATGGAGGTGAGGTTGCTCTTTCTCCAAAACAGTAAGCATGCTGCAGTCCCAACACAGCTGAGGATCCACCTGGCATGTGGGAGCTGCATTGCTGCTCAGAATAGAGATGTCAGAACCCCCAGGCTTACAGAGTGAGGATTTGCTGGTTTCTTCACTGACCTTGAGACAAACCACCTTAAACGATGGAACCCCTTTTTAGTTAGACTTGCCCACCATCCAGAATTAGGGGTCTAACACTCTGCAACTTACAATGACTGAGATGTTTCCAACTGGGTTTTTCTCCGATCTTCACAGGGGTTGGTGTGGTTATCAGCACTTAGAATGGTCCTTCCCACTGTGGGCTGGCCCCGTTCTTTCCTAGTTCAAGCACTAAAATATTAAAATAATCAAATCTGTCTCAGATAAATACAGAAGACATTCACAGCAAGACATTAATACAATTTTTACTCAGTTTACAAAAATACAAATGAGACATTAAGGTCATCACAAAACAAAGAGAATCATAGAATCCACAGTAGATGGGCTAGTCAACCTGAATAACTGAAGACCAGTTAGAGTTCCTGTGATTTGCAAAACCTTTGCATTATTTGAAAAAAAAAAATAAATAAAAGGTGATAATTAGTTTTCTCAAATACATACCTCCATCCTATTTTGTCTCATAGTTGAGAACCCAATGTAGTATATCATTGTGTACACTGGTTGCATTGCTACATCTCTATTTGGCAACCAGTTCTGTAAAATTTGAAAAATACTCATAAGAGCAAGACTTAGAAAATCATTTTCCCCTAAAAATCTTCCATTCTTCCAAGTGTTCATTCTCTCCAAATTATCAAATAAAATCCTCCACTTACTTTTCTATGAACAGAGTTCTCATTTGTAGAACAGTACACACCATGCCTGGCAGTTTATTCATCACAACCTTGAAATTTAACTCCTCTTTCATTATTGAAACTTTAGTCAGAGACAGAAAGGTAGTAACCGTAACCTTTAGTAGGACAAGAAAAGAAGCAGACATGACCCCCCTCAGACCCATCCACACGATTACAGCACCAATTTCTGGTGGCAACTGATGAACAGGACCGCACACAAGGGGAACTCAATCAACTCAGGACTCAGACCTACATAAAAAGAACCGCAGACATTGTTTATTATTTTTCAGCCAAGCTTTCGTAAAAAGGAGAAGACACAGTGAGCCGCTTCTACAAGCTGCTCATCCGAGTGTTCTGCCTATTTTCAGTTTGAGCTTGCCTTTTATTTTCAGAGAAGGGAGCGGTAAAAAGGAAAAGACACTTTTGTCTCTGCACACAGGTCATCTAGTCCTTTCTAATGAGAGTGAGTTCTCATGAGGGCGGGGGAATGATTATCTGTTGTTGGAGATAATCATGCTGCAGACACATTCTCTCAACATAGCATCAGTAGAAAGTTAAAACCTTTAAATGAAAAAACAAATTAGTAATATAAAACTACTAATATAGGAGTGGTAACACATAATTCTAACAGCTGCATTTGATTGTAACAAATGCTGCAGTTTAAATCTCTGTTTTGTTAAAAGAGTGTGCAACTTTTCCAAACAAGCATACATGCAGCTTTTGAAGAAAGTGGTTGTTGAAATTATATGATTTTAGTTATTATTTTGTAGATGGGATTTATATGCTGATTTTGAGGGTTAGGGTTGATGCTGGTGTCACACAGAGGAACTTCTTTCAAGTCTTTTCATTCAATCTGTTCTCATTCCGAAGCCTACAGTATGTTTGTCTAACTAAAAACTCTGATGACGCTTGATGTCATCACAGTCTGACAAACCTTGGTCCTTCACTTTTTTCAATATGCCCAGATGGGTCACTTATCCTGGAGTCGTATATTTTTGGATATGACATCATTCATAATTCATCCATCAACAGAACCTCTCATTTCCTTTCTGTCAGAAACATATTCCTCGCCTTTTTTTTCTTCCCTTCGTTCACTCCAGTAACGTTCACCTTTCATAAATCTGCCATGTCACCGCTTCTGTCTTGTCTCTTTGTTTGCCTCTGGGCTGAGCAGCATTGCAGTGTAGGTTGCCTTTGATTTATAATCACTCAGCGTTGCATCTGCGCCACTAAATGGATCTGATTTGTCAAATAGTGGTTTGGAAAATGTGATGCTTTTGTCAGCTGATCACAGGCTGATATTAGTCATAAAGACTTAATCTGTTAGTTTTTCTAAACACACTTTTTTTCACAGCCTAATCACAAAGATGTACAGTCAATAAAGACAGACTTTAAATGTGGCAGTTAGTTTTCTTTTTTTTCTGCGAATAATGTCTAAAATCCCATTAATCGAGTATTGACCACTGACACTACTGCAAAGCACTTCACTGTTTTTGTTGTTTTTCTCTCTTTAATTTTTTCTGATCATCTCTGATCCTTCAAATCTGTGTGATTTACAGATTGCAGAGTGGGAGGAGAGGCAGCTTGATGAGCAGGTCGACTTCAATAACTGCAAGATTGACCCCGCCCCTTTTCAACTGGTGGAGCGCACTTCGCTGCATAAGGTCTGATTGGAGCTCCAGACGCTGTTTACCTTCTTTGTGCACAAAAGTTCATCCTTCCTGATGGATGTGTTTCTCAGTGTTTAGAGGCATTAACCAGTCGCCATTCTGAGCTGCACAAAGCCTTTCTGCTTTACATCCATCAACAGAACCTTTACCTTTACACAACCCTTGACTGTTTTCTCACAGTGTCATATTATAAACATCAATGCTGAGGTTTTATGGTAGACCAACATAAAGTACCACATTGTTGTGAAGTGCAGGGAAAATCTGAAAAGTAACATTTCACCATGACTGAGTAATTAATTCCATATTTCATCTCTCGTAGACTCACACCATTTTCTCCCTGCTGGGTCTCGACCACGCCTACGTCACCAGCATCGGCCGTCTCATCGGGGTGGTTTCCCTCAAGGAGGTCAGTCTGGTTTTTTCCTCCTTTTTTGTGAGAGTTAATATATAATCATTGCAGAATTGAATTCTGCTCATATCTGCGACATCCATTAGCACTGTCAGCACGTTTGTTGTTTTTAAAACTTTCTCATCATAAAAAAGATAATAATTTTATTATTATTTTAATTTTTATGGATTCCAATTTTCCATTGTAATCATAGTTATTAACCCAAAAAATGTGTATTGAGTGAATGAAAAATATTTCAACCAAATAACCAAAGAATTTCAGATGTAAAACTTGCTATTCACCTTTAACAAATGTAATAAAGTCCTGTTATACTGAATGCTTTTGCAAGATATTTAAAACGCATTCTTTGTACAAAACATAGTCTCACATATTTCACATTATAAAAAGTCTTCCTTTTGTGAAATCAAAATACATCAGAGTTTAACTTGACACAAAAAAGTGTTCCAAAGAAACAAACAGTAGAACTTAACCATATGTTGGACTGGTCTTGTTATTTTTCTGGTTTTCTTTTCCAACTTAGGATGAACATCAGCCAAAAAATTATTCCAAACTGCCTTTTTCCGTTCCTTTTTTTTCTAAACTGCTCTTTATTCTTTTAGCTACGCAAAGCCATCGAGGGATCTGTGACAGTAAAAGGCGTGAAGGTGCGCCCGCCTCTGGCCAGCTTCAGAGACAGTGGGACCAGCAGCAGCGAGACGGAGGCGACAGAGCTCCATAAGCTGTGGGACCGTCACAGGAGCGTGTCACTGCCAGGAGAACAACCCACGTCGGAGTCCGACGAGAAGACCCAGTGAGGGAAAGCCGAGGACAAAAAGGATGAAGAGGTGTAGGTGGGGGAAGAAGAGGTGGAGGATGCATTGAGATCTTTAATCTCCAAAGCTACAAACATGCAAAACTCCTCAGGGCTACAGATCATTATTTAAAGATAGAAAGTTCTCCTACACCGTTCTCCCTTCTCTCCACATCTGCCACTCTACCTCCTCCAACACCGCCTCCTCAGCTTCTTTACTCACCCAGTGCTTCTTCCAAGAGCCTTGCAGTGGCTCAGCCAGACACTCCACAGGAAGTGTCCGGTTCTCCATTTACCCTTGGGGTCCTTCAGTGTATCGTGTTTGTCACCTCCAAAGCTGGGACTGAGATTTTTAAAAGGGATTTTTTTTTTTTTTTTTGTAGACTTTATTTTTTTATTTTATTTTTCTTGTGTTTAGAATTGGAATCAAGGTTTGAAGATGCAAAATATGTTGAGCAAATCTTCCATTTGAGTCCTGAAATTCAACAAGGAAGAATACTGTAATGCTTTAGTGTACTGGGAATGTGAATGTATGAAAGGAGAAAAATGTGCACATGAAAAGAAGGGCAGCGTAGACTGTCATATAGGATTTTTTTTACTGCCTTTAGAACAAATTTCGGATTTTATTGTCCTCTTTGACGAGGTTCAGTCTTGATAAATCAGGAGTTCTGGAAGAATAAGTCTGTCCCTCTACCAAGCATTGAACTGAAGTAGTTTGTTGTTTGTGTCTTTTCCTGTGCATGCTCACCCCTCCACTGCGAGTCCTAGCGATTAGGCCTAGTGCAGCGAGCAGCTAGGCCTGTTGGCACTATAATGTACACTCCCTTTATTCTGTAGCTCTGGCCTCGAGTGACATGAGGCTGAAATGCACACAAACACTTTGCAGCAGTGCACTCTGACGATGGATGTTCTCTGCTTATTTAAATCCGACTCTGAGATTCTGAGAGGGTTAGGGAAGATGATGAGGACCAGAAGGAGGAAGGACAGGAATCACATGTTTGTCTAGAAGAAAAAAAAAAAAGCTCGGAATGTTCATCAATCTGAATTTAATTGCTATGTGAGCTGTTATTATATCATCTGAGACACAACACAAACCACACTTATATACTGGTACAAAATGCTGATAAAATATTAATTGTCTGCTTAAAACCACTGACTGAAATCTATAACAGACCAACAGGGAGTGATTTAGCTTGTTCAGTTGGACAAAATAACTAGAGTTTAGCTGTTGCATTATTGTTAGACTACTGTTAGGCATGAATGTGTAACAGCACTGTGTTTTCAAATTCCTGACATGACATATAACACTAAATACCTTACAGTTAATAATTCATAGCTTCCATAGTTCCTTCTGTTTAAGATAAAAACATTTCTTCCAGTTTTTTCTCCTGTCCTAAACATCCTAAATACTTGCTCTACAACCAGGCTAAGCTTTTTGCCACCATTCTATTGCCTTATAAAAAACACTCAGCCTCTCAATGTCTTCAGTGGTTTTAAGTAGATTTTAGCATCTTTTCTTGTTTGGTTCTGCAGAATAGGAAGCATCTGCAGCGACAAAGCATGGCTTTGCATGAGAGAAAGCATGTGGCATTTATTTTATATGATGAAAATTAACCAAAAGCAACACAGACGATTGGCCGGATGAATGATGTCTTGGCTTTGCCATCCTGTGCCTGTATTTTCTGCTGCGTCTCCCTCTTGTCCAGTAATCTTTATTCATCACCTGATTCATAACCAGGCATTGGGGTCTTTGTGGGTTCAGAAACTTGCAGATTAATATATTTAATATCATTCTTGTAATATGAAATCATGATTTTGTGTCTTAATCAATCTTCCTTGTTGACTCATCTCTTTTTGTTTCTGGGGAGATTTTTTATTTTTTGTATTTATCTTTTTGTTGCTTTTTTAATGATTTAAAATATATTTTTTGTATATTTAACATGCTGTCTGAAGCATTTCTACAGTGGAGATTTATTTGTGAAGTGAATATACTAACAGGGTGAAAGCTTGTGGCGCGTGTCTGACGGCAAACTGAAGAACCAGAACAATGAAGTTAAGGAATGAACTTGCTCATTCCAGAAGTGCCTCTTTCTGTTTTAACAGTGGGAATAAAATGGAGCAGGACTGTTTCACTCCTCATAGACATGTAGACCAGGCACTTCTCGCACTCGTCCCAAAATATGTAAGCGGCTTGATGGTGTTTCATGGTAGTGTGCAGTTGCTGCCATGGCAACCGTGGTGTCTGCTCACCCCAGGGGGGCTGAAAGCTCTCCTCTCATTTGGTTCTGTTCATTTGTTTGCACCTTTTCATCGATTCTCGTTGTTCTGGCGGGTCCTTTCACCTCGCCACAGACATCTCATCTCATCTGCTGCAGAGAGAGGTCTCTGGCTCTCTGGCTCTGGCAGCATTAATCACAGTAGAAGTTGTACAGTTTCTTTTTATTGATGGATCCGCCTGTGGGTAATTGATTTGTGCAATAACAGTTGTTCATCTCATTTTCTAGACCTGTTTTAATCGATGACATAAATGCAAGATAACATTATTTTTGTAAAGAAATCTGAAAAGAGAAAAAAGATTTAGGTATACAAGAAGTAGTAGCATGGTTAGGTCTTTGACTCTTTGTAGAGGAAGGTTTCCCAGGAGCCTCTGGAAATTGAAATTCATATTGCAACAGTAATCTGCACTCTTGGTGTCTCAGTTGGTCTTTTTGGAAACCTTATCTGCTTATCTGGAAGACTGTGTGGCGAAGCTGCTCCTCTCATTCGAACCTCCCCAGGCACACAGAGAGTTTTATCGTGCTTCCTTCCATCCTCTCCTTCAGTCGGAGCAGCTTTGATGAGCCCAGATCTTTTTTCCACTCCTTACGGGACTGTGAGTTACAGCAAACCAAACCAGAGCGAGAGAGAGAGAGGAGCAAAATTCCAGAGTTATTTTTCACATCAAAAATTAAAACATTGTTTGTTTTTTTACATCATGATGAATAAATATGATTTTAACAAATGAGTGTTTGTGTTGGAGTGTGTTTTCCGTCTGAGAGTATATCTTCATTTTGATTTATTTATTTATTTATTTTTATTTGTGCATAATATGGTGTGTGAGCAGAATATAATTCTGCTCACACAATTAAATTTTTCATGTGCCAAAGTGGATGTAATGCTGATTTGAGAACTTTTTCTTGTTTATTTAAAACAAATAAGAAGTAACCTGTATTAATAGTATTTTTTGGAAAAATATTTTGTTTCAGGGTGGTTTGGTTTTCAGCCAGCAGGTGGCAGAAGAGTGTTGCTTGTAAATTTAAAGTCCAAACAGCGTCTTTTTCTGTTCTGTGAGCAGAATATTGTTCTGCGGATCCACACACATTTTGCTGCTCACACACATTCTCAATAAATTAATATGCAAAGCTAAAGATTTCATTGCAAAGCTAAAGATTTCATTTAACAATCTCCAAACTGAGCTCTTTCACAGAATATTTATTGGACCATTTTGGACATAAGTAAGCAGCATTTGCACATGTTCTTGTTCTTGCCGTCCCTCTGCCCATCTGTTTTCTGCCCATGTGAACATTCACTATATGTAAACAATCATAAAAATCTGTTTTGCTGTTAGAGGAGAGCATCTGGATGTTGGTTACAGAGCATTGCTTTAAAAGCTTAATGAGCTAAACGTGTTCATTTGTCGTCCCTCAGGGGTTGAAGCAGGGAGCAACCGGATCGTCTCCTAAGGTTCTGTCTGTTTGTCGTCGATGTGAGTGTGGAGAATAATTTTCACAGTGTTTAAAGTCTCTGCTGCCTTTAATCTAAAACCCTCTGAGTAATGGGATGTTTATAGCAGATCTGACCACTGTGTAATTGAGCTGAAGGTGAGAGCTCTGAAAACATACAAATGACACTTTATATGATTTAGGATGTTTGAAGCAGTTGCTTGTAACACCATCTGTCCACGCTGGTGAAGTCTGCTTCAGGTAAGTATTAAATAAGTTTTCTTGCTGCTGTGCAGGATTGATTTGTAACTAAGCTGTTACAAGTTTACAGTATAATAATCCAGTGTGCAATGCTGGGATGGGAATGAAAAAGGTCTGTGTCATGCATCTTCATATAATAAGTAATAATATAACCCTTCCATAAATTATTTGACAAAATTAACACAAATTAATATTGTAATAGTGTGACTGAAAGTGTGTTGTCAGGTTTTATTTCAATTGAAACAAAACCCAAGAATCAATTGTGGACAGTAACATCAGGTTTGTTATAATATTTAATGACAAGAATAAACAAAAAGGCCAGCGCTACTAAAAGTCACCTGGAATCAGTACTCATTTAAATGAAAGCTACGATTGTCATCAAGAGGACACAAAGGTCAAAGGTGAGCCTCTTTGCTGTAGGTAGTGACTCCCCGTGGCTCTGGTCCACTTGCCTCTGGTCCGTCGTACGGTTACCCACAGAGTCCCTTCAGGGCTCAAGTTCCCTTGGACTGACAGAGGATCCATGTCCTCTGGGAACAGAGATTTATGGGTGAAGGTGTTACTCACGCTCCCATCATCCAAAACCTGAAGAAGAAAGACAGAACGTCAGAAAAAGAGACAAAATATGGTCCAGAAACATGAACTCTAGTTGGTCAAGAGTGGAAAACAGACAACAAGGCGAGAGGTAAAGTTTGTAGCTTTTAGATGTTCAGCACTTTTGTATGTACAGCAGAAAATTACATTTTCATCACTGCCTGATTAAGAAGGTCAACTGGAGTTTTCATGGTCATCAGTGATAAAAAAAACAAAAAACTACGTCATATCGAAGAGCTTTTTACTTCTACTGTCTGTCACTGTTCAGTTTGTTCTTCATGAGGAACTTTTCAGACATCTGATGATTATCTGCAAAACTAATAATGTGGAATGTGGAAAGAACAAATGGAAATATGGACAGAAGATTGAGAAAATGTATGGCCATGGCCAGAATGTTTAGTGTTGAGGTCAGAAGAACGAGCTGTGAAGTAAATTCAGTCGTTTTGATTCTGATCTCAGTTCTGGCGTTAAGAAGCGCTTCGTGCAGTTTCTGTAGTCGTGGAAACTGCAGGAAGGGAGACCTCGGCTCGGCCGTGACGCAGTCCCCTCCTCTATTTCTATGTTTCCCCCTCCTGTCTTTTGCACTTTCTGGCCATCAACCCCACTAGGTGTAGCTGTACGGCGGTAGAGTGATGCTATCACACATGCAGAGCAGCAAACAGGTGGCTGCTGTTCGCTGCCAGGCTGCATTGAGACGTGCGAGCGCCGGAGCTGCTGCTCGTTCTGGGTTTCTGAGACTGATGGACACGTCCTTACGCACTGCGTGACAAGGAGACGCGGAGACAGGCTGTCACAGTCTCCATCATGGGTGTGATCAGTTTGGATTAAACGGTTGTAGGCAATTAAAGGTCGCGGGAAAGTCAGAGAGAAAACAACGTCTGTGTTTGTTTATTATTAGATGGGAGCAATGGATCGATGATGTGGGTCGAGTCTGATGTTTGATTTCACGCGTGGAAGACAGGCGTGATCGTCTGGGTCTGGGTGACAGACAAAGGTCCGCGGAGAAACTGAGGTTGCCAGGTTGTTTCCTGGCAGCCTTCAACCAGTAGGTGCATAAATTAGGATAAAATGATGATATTTTAAAGGTTCTTAACTTAAACTCCTGGAACAACCGAGAGCGTCTCTAGTCCTATAAAACTCCGGGGATTTTGCATCAATGCAGGAGCAAAGACAGAAAAAAAGAAGAAGAAGCGTGGTCCTACCTTGCAGCTAAACTGGGTCAGCGCGGTCAGAACCATGGTGTCAGGATGCGCCTTTCACGAGCCTAACAGTCGTTTAAACAGTGCATCCATCCATGGTGTCAGCAGCTCCTCAGTGTGTGCGCTTCTCACCAGCGTGCTCCCCTAACAGCGTCTCGCAACTCTCGTAGCATCGCGATGCTTCGGCTGCAGGATCCCAGCCCCTCGATGCTCATCCAGGCACCGCAACCGTAAAAGCGCAAACCCTCTTCACACGCACACACACACCAAGTAAGCGCACACATAAGCGCACACACTAAGTAAGCGCACACACATGGAAATACGCGCTTCAATATAAAATAAAGTCCAAATCACACATGGTGTTTTACGGTACAAGAGTTGTTTTGGTGCCACTGAAGCCGAAAACTGCAATCGGACAAGCGCTTTAAATAAAAGGTAAATTAAATAGTAAATAAATAAACATAGAGGTATAATTCAAATGTTTATTCTAGGAAGCTTTGGTTTATTGTTTGTGAAAACTCAGATTTTTTTTTTTCCAATTCATAAGACCAGTTAAAATGTGTTTTTAAATTCAGAAATGTTGTTTCAAGACGGGAAAGACAGTTTTCCAGCAGACAGCCAATGACATCCTCCACAATGAGAGTAATCAACAAAACATGTGGAGACTTGGCCGGACCAGTTTCCTCAGTACTTCAAATGGCAAAAATCAGGTATGGTAACAAGCAGAAACCTCCCTCTGCTTTTTCTCCCGAACATCCTGTTGTTCCACGAATGCCTGAAAAATTCCATCAATATTATGCAAAGTTGGCTGCTGCTGAAGCTCCTTGTTGTTTTCACTTGCAGAGGCTCCTGCAGGCAAAGACAAAATCGAAGATATATGGATGGCAACACTTAAACAGCTTACAGATATAATGTCTCAGTGGTGTGAAGCTAAAGCTCTAAAAATAATCTGGTCATTTTAAAGTGTTAGTGTGGGCGTGTTTCTACTCTCAGAACTCTTTTTCCGTGAATCAGGCTTTTTCTCTGAGTGGCTAAGGTTGGCTTAAGATTTTTGTTTAATTTTTGGGATGCATGTTTTTCACAAAACCAGAGTTCTTCAAAAAATGCCACCCATGCTCATAAAAAACAAACTTCTCAGACAGTCCTCTTGTTGTGATACAACTTTGCAGTACGGAGAATTGGTTTACAATTCCACGTGCTGCTGGTGGTGCTGAAGAACTTCTGAAAACTTAGTGGACGTCTTCATATGGAAAAAGAAACTGTAATAAGTCTCCAAGTGCAGCATGCAGATAGTGTGATAACTTTCATTGCACCAGATTTTGAAGGATTAAGTCATTGATATTTAAATTTTTCAAAGTAAGAAATAAGCATTTTTATCCTGTGCAACAAGTTTGTTGTTTTTTGATCATAAGTTTAATTTACGAACGTATTATTTGGGGGTTAATATTATCATTTCTGTTAAAGTGTGTTACAAATTGTTTTTATATTAGGCTGAAATTATTGCAGCATTCTTTTTTGTTTACATACTGACTTACCAACACAAGGAATTCTTTTTTTCTGTGATACATAATGTCTCTCTTTGACTATAAAATTTTATCTGTGAAATGACAGCCTGTGTTTGAATGAGATTACAAAACAAAAGGTAAATTAACAATGAAATGGCTTTTAAATCAGTTAAATTTGCAATTACTGTACATTGTTTTTAATGACAGTGGAGGTTAGTCCTGTGTTATAAACCAGGCAAGTCCAGATGAAACAGCAATAGAACAGAAACCATATCAGTTTGACCCACATCAGTTTGAGTCTGTACTCAATCCATGTTCACACATTTGAAAAACTTTTACATGTCATACACACTGCTAGCAATGCACAATTGTACACACTGAATCTAAAGCAGGTAATCCTTCTTACGAATGTGTCATTGTACATTTCGTACAAAGCTAGTGACATGAGTTTACAGAGAACTTTAGGACTTCCCTAAAGTTCTCAGAAGATTTGCTGAACAACATCCTCGGCAAAACTCAACTGATGGAAAACATTTCCATATCGGCATGCAGGCATAATGTTTGTAATGTTTGCTTGGCAGCTGGATAGAGATGCTGTTTTACACGTCCAGTGGAAAGATGAATAGTATATTTTCTGCATTTTATTTTTAATGGAACAATTCAAGGACATCTCATGTCACGCAAAAGAGTTAACCAAGATGGTAAGGTAGGATAGCAATGTTTTTATTATTTGTAAATGTTCTAAGTTGCATCTCTAAAATGTAGCTTTTTGACACCTACATGCAAGCTGTGCATGTAGGTGTCAAAAGGTTCAAGTTTTCTGTACTGAGCTGATAAATGGTTTCCTCTCTGCATGTGTTGAGTGACAATATCTGGAGCCTAAATCACTTTATTGTACATAGAGGCATGAACAAGGCTCCAATAGTCACTCAAATAAAACAAACTGTTCTTCTTTTAACACTTTTCTCAGATATCCTGACCTTTCTCCCAACCCCACCTCCCCCCCAAATAAATATGTCCCTCTTCTTTTAAAAATTTAGATATCATCTTGCCTACAAATCTGATATGGATTTTGATAAATCATTATGCTGACCTAATGCAAATGAGTGTTTGTGGGGTAGAGAAAGCATGTCTTTATTTGTGTAATCTCTATTCATTACTGAACCTAGTTTCCACCATCACACCTGATAATGCAACAACTTTTGTTGGAGCAAATCGAGAGCTGAAAGAGAGTTTGGCTGAACGGAACCATGCTAAAAAAATCCAAATGCTTTTGTGCAGGATGGCATCAAATAGATCTTTAACATCCCAGCAGGCTCTCATCAAGGTGGCGTTTGAGAGCGTCTGATTCGTTCCATGAGAAGTATTTTAGTCTCAGTTCTTAAAGAACAAATTTTGGATGATGGACTTCAAAAAATATTTTGTGAAGTTGAAGCCATATTAAACGACAGACCCATTACCAAAGTTTCAGATGACTCAGATGATCTTGAGGCACTCATCCCAACCATTTGTTGTTGGTTGAAAAACAACCCAGTTTTTCCACCAGGACTGTTCAACCAAAAAGATCTTTATGTCAGGAAAAGGTGGAAACCAGTGCAATACATGGCATAGCTGTTCTGGGAAAGATGGCTTTCTGAATACTTACCTTTGATGCAGGAAAGACACAAATGGACAAGAACTAAAAGATGTCTCATTCCTGGTGATGTTGTCTTAACTACAGACTCTACATCTCCAAGAGGATCATGGATGATGGCCAAAGTCTCGAGTGTAAACCAGGATGCAAGACTTGATGCATTCTGTGTGATTACAAACAAAGACCAGTGTTTTGGAAAGACCTGTGACCTGTGACCTGTTGGTACCGGAAGCATCACCCAGAGGAATGAAGAACAGGTTTGAGGGAATAGATTCTTTTCCTTTTCAAAGTAATTGTGACAATACTCAGAATTAAGGCTCGGAGTGTTGGAGGTATTTATTCTTTATTTCTTTATCCATTTGAATTTTGTTAGCCATGAAGGCACTATCTTCAGTGCTCACCACGTAACTTTGTCATTCCCTGATTATTCCAATTTGAGTTTTTTTGTTTGTTTTTTTTCTTGCAATGTATTTTTTAAGAAATCAGAGACGATCAGATTTGCGTATAACGATGTAATACATTTTTATCCATACACTTTCTATTTTCATTTGAATCAACTGATGGAAAACAGTCAATTTTCAAATTACCATTTGAAAATAGAAAGTATATGGCACAAAATTTAAAGACTCAATGGAATAAAATCTTTAAGCAATAGGCAGTGTTACTGGGGAAAAGTGCAGAAATATCTTGAAGACAAAACTTAAAGGACAGGAAGAAAAAAAATCATGTGGTCAATTGAATCAGGTGTTCTGGAACAAAGACATAAAGCATGTAGAAAAGCTGATCTAGAGTTAGTTTGTGTGATGAGAGGTAAAGTTTTATTGTTTTCAGGTATTTAAGAAATTCTGAAAAAATGATTAAGAATTAGGGAAAAAAACTTGAAACTCAAACAGCTAATTAACAAATTCAATATCTGTTTGGAAGAAAAACAAAAATGATCTTTGCACAAGATTAAAAAAACTGAAAATGAGAAATCATAAAATGTGAGACATTTCCTTTCGTAGGGGTTTTAAACCCACTCTGCATAATCAGTGTTAACTGCAGTATAATGACATAATCAACAGTGAGCCAACAATAGTGAACTGACCACCAGGCTCACAAGACTCTAACATCCTCTCACTGTGTTTTCTGCTGAAGTGTCACATGGAGCGCTGCAGCCAGTGGCACATTATAATTTTTATTCTTTATTATTATGACTTGCTACAGGAGCACCCAGCTGTTCATCTGTCCTCACAGAAGGAGAGCAGAAACTATACAGAGACAGTCAGCAGTAAATCATCCATGTGACTCAGATGGAGTTGAAACATCCAGATGTGTTTGTTCTGTCAGTTCAGCTTTGTGTCTGAACAGAAACACAGAAAATAAAGTATCTTTCTCTTTTGCATACAGTAAGCCTGTTTCATCACCAACATGGAAAATATTTATCTGCTGTCAGACTGCAGCTTGTTTCGAGTATTTAAGATAACATAAATTAGAATCAAATCAAACTGAAAAACAACTCAAAACAAGATCCTAACACAGCAGACTTGTTCTTATGGCTGCAGCTTTGTCCACTTTTCAATTATGCACAATTTATGGTTAGTGTTTGACTTATAATCTCAATGAAATACATTAGGTTTAAGGTTGTAGCACGACAAAATAAAAGTTCAAGTGGTCTGAGTGGTTTTAACATTAGACAAGGTGCTTGGTGGCCATCTTCAATTCATTTTATTTGTCATTTTAAAACAATGGTCAGGATTTTAAAAATGACTGAAATCAGTTTTCCAACTTGTAGCACCGTAGACACCATGTCCCCGATTGGGTATCTGATGGAAAATGGCTTATTTGCTGATCTTGAGGCTGAGTATTTGTGTTTATCTCATACCTCCAGCCATTTTCCACTGCAAATAAGTAGCTTCTTGGAATCCTTGTTTAACCTTGAAACAGCTGCTCTAACAGAGGAAGGCTTGTTATTCCAATGAAATACCTACAATAGCACTATTTGCGTGTATAACTAAAGATTTTCTGATGTTACAGAGGATGCTTACAGCCTCAGTCTCTTTACCCATTGATTGCCTGTGTTCAAAGTTCAGCAACCAAATCTAGAAAACAACAATATCAAAACAACAACCACAACAGCAACATCATCCATTCCAAAAGCTTTTTATTTGATTCAAGCAATATTACATTTTTAAGTTAAGGCCAGATGTAAAATCTCAATAAGATAAATTTTCTTGAAGTCATGTTGGTGAACTTGTGGCATAAACTGTAGAGTTTCCACCATAGGTGTAAATCCCAGGTGAGTCTGGGGGGGTGGGAGGAAAGGGGGAGAAGGGTCCAGATCCCCGCAGTCTGGAAAAGTCTAGAATTAAAATTATGACACTCCCTATATAATAATTTCTATATGTTTATTTGTTCTTAGTCACCCAGGACATGCCAAAACTAAAGAAGGCTTAAAAATAAAGCAACTTAAGTTATAATTCAAACAGGCCATAACTTGTATTGGAAGCCATTTCAATAAATCACCGTTTATGAGAAATTTTATTAAGAAGAGTTACTCATTAAAACTTTTGTATTTAGAACCTTCAATTTTTGTAAAGGTGTAGCAGAGATTAGATTGTCAGACTGAACAAAACTCGTATCTAAGCAACATTTGAATTTTAGTTTTACTTGTCTGCAGGCCGCTTACAGAAAATAAAACATGTTTGCTGTCCATTACTTGTCATTTTTGGTCCTGCAGCTTGAATGTGGTTTAAAAACTTTTTAAACCACATTTTTTGTTACATTTCAATGGAACTTCACCGACCCCCCGAACCCACCATAATCCAATACTCCCTCCCAATAATCACATGGGATTTACACCCTTGACTGCCACAGAACATCAAACACTTCAGTTTCTTTTAATCAAGCTTCTCAAGACTGATTCAGTCAACCACAAACTGAAATTCAAAAAGAGCTATCCTTTGTTCAGCTGACCTGATGTCAAAATCTGATCTTTTGATATCAAACACTTTGAAGAATTTTCCACTTATTCATCCAAAATACAGTGGATTCACTAGAAACAGATTTTTAGAAGAAATCTTTCAGTAATGATGTACTCACATGGATGTGAGCTGTACACACATAGTAAATAGAGGTTTTGTTTCTATGCCCATAGGAACAGTTCTTGGAAAAATGCAGCAAGGAAATGGTTCTTCTAGGAGACAATGTAAGCTTTTGGATAAATTTATAATTACAAAATAAATCTCATTCAACAAAAAGGAAATTAGATTTTTTTTAATCTGTACAGTTGACATACAATTCAAATTCTGACACAAAAAAATAAATCAATTTTTTTTTTACAAAGTAATATTATGAAAAAAGTCAACATTGTCCTCAAAGTGAATTTGACAAGAGCAAAACTGTGATGGCAACTAGTCAGAGCATCTTGTACCTCTTGTGGAGTTTTAATTGGCAAAGAGCGCTATGTATTAAAAGAGATTAAAGAAATAGAAAGAAGAAAATAGGCATGTATCACTACTGATGTCCTAGCTGATATTTACCTTGGTTTTTGCCTTAAGATTTTCTCTATGTTCTGTAGATGGTTTTGTCTGTAGAACAAAACCATCACAAAAAAAAGTGATGGTTTTGTCAGGAAAAGGGAGACCAACACTCAGGTGGTCGTTGCGTTTTCTTGTAAATGTTGGATAAATTACATGAATATTTTTAAGGTATTGGAAAAAGGCTTGACTCTGAGCATAGGTTTTGCAGGGACAAGTTGCACTGTTAAATGGAAGGAGGCTGGGCTCCACGCCACTCTCAAGTCCCGCCTCGCGCGTGTTTCTTCCTAAAGCTATAAAATGAAACGCTTTAGCACGATAATAGAGTCGCAGCGTGAAGTTAGAGTTCACCTAGTGAACTGCTGTACGGACACTTGAGACAGACTGATGCTCTGACCAGCCAGCGCGCGGAGAGACGTCGCTGACCGGGTTTCTTGTCACTTCCAAGCCGACAATCCCTCCATCTAGTCGCCGGGTGAGGTACGGAGGAGAGCCATGGCGGGGGACGGTTCGGACCAGCGAGCCCTGCAGTATGAACAAACTTTGGTGAGTTTCACTTGTTGCATTTTGGCACTTTAGTATTTATCCACGGTCAGGGGCGCCTTATAGGGGTGGAAAGTTCTGACAAGTCCAAGGGCCCCTGACCGACAGCGGGCCCTCCACTATTTATTTATTTATTTATTTTTATCCATAGAAACTAAACAAGGGGCCCTGTCAATTTTCTAAAGTTGTTTTTAGCAGTAAAAATGAAATGTTCCCACTCCGAGATCAAAAAACCCTGAATCCCAGCTGGATCTGCTTGAAATGGTTCGTTCCTGCTTGGAGCGCTTCAGGTTCAGCAGCAGTCAGTACAAGACAAGAACGACTGTGGCAGTTACTATGCTGCAAAGAAAAATAATGAAGTAAAGTTTTCAAAAAAAAAAAAAAAAAAAAAAAAAAAGATAGAGAAAGAAGTAAAAGTAAAAGTGTCAATTTGTAACCCAGTTTTTCCTCCTAGAGGTGGGTAGACTGTGAGATCATGAACCATTCCACATACTTAGCTTAGCTACAGACTAATGTTTGCCTCCGTTTTACTAGCATTTAATGAATTAAGGGGAAAAATATTTATTTATTTATTTATTTACATATTTGTTAAAACTGTCATGTTGTGACTATGGCATGAGATAATCTGCAAAAAATCTTTTTCCTCTGCCTTCTTCCAGTACTATCTAGAAACAAATAATCAGAGACAGGAGAGTTTTAGTGCTGTCAATTACAATCTCATGAGGCTGCTCAACCCTCTGCTGCAGCTAGCATAGCCTGTTGTGATTGATTGTTTTCACAAATTATCTGTCTCATGACAAACTGTCACAACAGTGACAGTTTTAACAAATATGGAGAAAACATTTTTTTATTAAAGTTACAGACTGCAGCTTGAATAAAATGCAACAACATAGCATTTTTTGAGAAGTCTGGATTGCTTCATGTATATTTTGCATGTTGCTATGACTGTTGCTTGTGGGGAGAGACATTTGAGAAAATGAAACTAGTAGAAAAAATTTAAGCAACCTACTTGCATACTGTTGCATGTAAAATTCAAGAGCAGTAAATATTGTGTTAGTTATCAGTATTGACCGAATAAATCAAGGCAGTGGGAAGCCTTTAAAGTTGTGACGCTTTTGATAGGTCGTATAGACTCAAAAAATTGTTACAGCAGCTGCGTGGGGGGGCCCAATTTAATTTTTTTTCATGGGGCCCAAGATTCCTGGCAGAGCCCCTGATACTCATCACACATATTGGATCCACTTCACACTTGAGCAAAAAACTGATTAATACCAATGATGGTTGGTTCAAGAGGCCTCTATTTCTTCCAGTAATAGACTACATCACCAAAATTAGGAGTTTATGCATCCTGGACTGATGGATATGTCCATTCATGTCAGGGATAAATATGTCACTGTTCTCATCTGTAGATGTATGGGCGTTACACCCAGGAACTTGGGGTGTACGCCAAAGAGGAGGCAGCCCGACTGAGGGAGAGCGGGAAGAAGCGCTCTATCAGTGAGCAAAGCCGTAATCTGGACCAGCAGGAGTACAAGGGACGCTGCGCCAAGTGCCGCAGTAAGTACAAGCAAGCAACTCCTATTGGTCAGAATGTGGTCCATGTGAAGCTGCAGAAGTAATCTTTAAATTCAGAGTAAGTGTTGTAGCTTTTATCTACAGACATTTTTTTTCCTTTTGGTTAAAAGACAGTTTGAATTGATTCTTATCAGGGTCTTCACATCAGCACCTGCAGAACGTAGCTGCTCTGACTATCATGTTTCAATAATCAGCTCTGCTGTGCAAAGTGTGTGGCCTTCACAACTGAAAAAGCTCATTTAACATTATATTTAGAGAAACTGTCAGTCCAGTGATTGGACCACTCTTAATAAGATTCAGACCAAAGACTGCAGTGATGTCATTGAGGGTTTGTAATGAAGGCCTTTTAATTTCAACATACTGCCTCTTTTTAATAATTATTCTCTTCCAGTGTCAATATCACAGGATATTGATTATTTTTTTAAACCAGTTATTGAAAAAAATTGAGTCAAAAATGTGTATAAACACAAATTAGAGGATAGGTCTGACACTGCATCTCTCATCACTGCCTGATTGTTTTCATTACTTTGGTGATAAAAATACAATGCTGGAACCTCCTTTTTTTGAGTCTGAACTGGATGTGGTTCTCAAAGCTTATTGCTTAGGAAGCTCAGACTGTCCTGGACAACGGATCAAAAAACTATAAATTAAGCAGCATCAGACAATCATCATAACCAGAATTTCTTCTTCGTATAGTCTGTCAGCATCACGTGAACATTCAGAGCCCTGCAGTGAACAGGGGATTCACATGAATTGTCCTTCACCCTTCTCTGGTTTGTTAGTAGTGAAATCAAGGGTGTTTGTATGAGAGCAAGTGTGTGAGATTGAGTTACAAAATGAACTGCACCAAGGTTTCGTACAAATATAGTAACACAATCGAATAAACTGACAAAAGGAAAATAAAACTAAAACATCCCAACAGAAAAGTTAGCATATCAGGTCTTAATTAAATGCTAATGAATAAAAATAACTTTTT
This sequence comes from Poeciliopsis prolifica, assembly GCF_027474105.1. Classification (NCBI taxonomy): domain Eukaryota; kingdom Metazoa; phylum Chordata; class Actinopteri; order Cyprinodontiformes; family Poeciliidae; genus Poeciliopsis; species Poeciliopsis prolifica. The sequence continues at coordinate 11,275,367 of NW_026562379.1, forward strand.
AGAAGCTTATCATCAGCTTATCATATTAAGCTGATAATCATAACAGCTTCTTATATGAAGAATCTGTGATCAGCTCTGATCTGGAATAGAAGCAACAATGGAGAAAGCCCCGTTTAATTGACCTCACCTCGTTTTGCTAATTTTTCTAAATAAAGAAATCCCAGAGTTTGCCAGAATATACAACTCATCGGTCTGGTGTCACTTCTCATTCTGTGACAGTAGAGAGCCCTCTAGTGTCGTCAAAGCATAACTGCAGGCAGCTTGAACAGCATTTTGTCCCAATAAGCAGATTTGTGTGTATGAGTGTCCTCTGTTCTCATCTTCCTAATGAGCTTCAGTGTTGTTTTTCCTGGTAGCTGATGAATCGGTCTTCTATTACTCCAGCAGCTCTTGTACTCTTCAGATGGATCAGAACACCGGTTGAGGTATCAGTGATTTAATTGATTAGCTCTGCAGGCCGCCATAATTATGAGAGATGTTGTTTGAACAACAGTTTAGCCTTATGCTCACATGTATGCCTGCAAGAGAAAAAGGCAGAGATGAATACACTGCAAGGGAGAGCTGTTAAACATGCTGTAGAGGATGGAAGTACTTGGCAATCTGACACTTTCTGACTCATTTTATGAGCTGCAGACAATGTGTTGCATGCGTACAAACAAATAGAAACACATTTCTTACAGGAGGCCCATATGTATCTATATTTCATTCATAACACACACTCACACATGCACGCAGTCTTGCTCATTCATTGCGGTGTAATGATGCTGAATGCTGCAGCCAATGGCATTGTCAGCATATCATCAGCCATCTCTGTCCCCAAGGATGCTGGCATCTTTTCAGCTGTCTTCAGTGTATGAGAGAGATATAGAACGGGAGAGTGGGGCAGTACAAGCTGTACCAGCCCCACTCTAGATTTTCTTCTCAGTCAAACGCAGAGACAGTGGAGCAGCTTGAGCAACAGGTATCATGTCTGTAGTTATTGCCAGCTATGTCACAGATTGCCGATGAGTCACAGCTGACTCATGGCAGTTCACACGACTATCGTCTGTTAATATGTAAACACGATCAGTTTGGATATTGTTACTTTGGAGAAATAAATAAGAATATTCTGATTATTAGCAGCTTCTAATCAAAGAACTTGGCTTTTCAAGTGTTAAAGCAATAAGTCAAAAGTTTTCAGTGAAATTAGTCTATGGCTGCCATAAAGTCTAAGTAAACTTTTATATCTGCTTAAATCCAAGTTTTATTTTTGGCCCATTTTATTTTGAAAATAAAATTTACATTTTCTTTTTCATTTACTTCAACTTGTGTTGTGCACCTTTTTTGGTTTTTGATTTTTTTTTTTTTTGCAAAAAAAAAAAAAAAAAATGTTTTCACATGTCCAAGCCATCAAATAAGGCACATGGTAATTGACCAGGAAACATATTCTCTTTTTCTAATTTTTTTTTTGACCTTATTTCTGGATCAAAAAACTATAACTATAATGCAAGCACATCACTGAACTGCACCAATAATTGAGAATAATGATGATTTAAGGTTAATGATTGTGAATCTGTCTGAGCATAACATAAAAAAAATCTAAAACACCAAGTACAACCTTTGACTAGTTTTACTTTGTTTGGTTTCACTCCGTAATCTCAATTTCCTTGAGTTGCTGTATCCATTGTATCGTGAACCTGCAAACCAAATGGACCAAATTTCACCTGTAAATCCTTCAAGTTCTTCATTTAAAGTTCGGCTTCCCTTGCCCCACTGGTTGGATCCCACATCTTTCATTACCTTACAAGATTGGGTCCAGTCTTGCATCAGCAGCTGTGGCTGCACCTTTGACCTTTACAAGGGTACAGAAAAGCTGAGTTGGTCTTTTTTTTTCAGGAAACTGTTCATTTGTTCAAGAGCAGAAAGCAGAAAGCTCTGAGTTCATTAAGATTAACAAGCTGCAAAGTTGTAACTCTAAATTCTAAACTTATCTTGTAATATATCTGTTCTCACATGAGTGTTCTGCAGTTCAGTTTTCAATTTCATCAAATGTTTTTCAAATTGGCTGGAATCCAATTTGATTCTTATTGAGTTCATAAAGTATTACAATATAGTGACTTGTAGCTATCTCAGGGTTTATAACATGCTTTCAAACTTTTCACAGCATCAAGCTGCAACAGAAACATTCATTCAGTTTGACTTGCAAAGCACAGTTATTCACAACAAATATTCTTGAGGCAGAGAGAAAACTGGTAAAATTTCCATCCATCCACTGTTTTCATTGCAAGTTAAGTTTATATTAAAGAAAATCTAATTGAAGTTCTCTTTCACTTCTTCCTAAATAAACCAATTCAAGAAACAGAGTGCAATGAAGCAAAGTGAACCTATAAATATCCTGATTAGGTCAATGCATTTTAATTCAGTTGATCAGTCTTTATATAATTCTTTATTGTCCAATAGAAAAGAGAGAGAAGAGAAGAAATGAAGACTGAATGCAGTCTTTACTGTAGTGCTTCATTTTTAGTGTGCATGTGATGAAGTGTCATGGTGGAGACATGACCCTGAGCAGAACCAGACACTGGAAGGGTAGCCATCTGCCTCCATCAGCTGGGGGTTAAAGGACACACTCTCTGTTAAATAAAGACATGCATACATGCTGTTCAGTGAATGGTCCTATGAACGTTGATCAAGTTTTTATATCCAATAATTGAAATTTGAAAAATATAAATATATCATTTTTTTCATATATTATTCTTTCATGGTGAAAAATGTCATTTTGTCATGTATATATGAAGTTCAAATACAAGTATTGAGTTGGGGGATGCACCCAGCAGTAGTTTATTTGCATCAAAGTGGCAAAAGGCCTTAAATCAGCTCATTCCAAAAGGAACTTAAAATGAATCATTTTTATGCAAAAAATATAATCAATTTTTTTATGTAGCTCATAGACAATAGGTCTTCTTTTAAAGTCATTTTGTGGCTTTAGATATAAAAACAGATTGATTTTTTTCTGCAAAGTTGAATTATTCCCTCGTTGATTCAAAGCTCAAATAATGAAGCATTTCTTTGTGCTATTAAGTGGAAGTTTTCCCTTGAAACAGTCTGGCCTCATTAAATCTGGAAGTAACTCTCAGCTGCAAAGCTGAATGATTTTCATCCCCCTCAATGCCTCCATTTGGAGAGCATAAATAGGAAAACAAGTGCCGCAGGAGTGAGCATATGGTATTTTCACCAACTGTTGGCTGTTCAACCAGCCGGTGCAGTCTGTGGGGAAAGGCCTATTGCTGTTTGTGCATTGGACAGCAGGGGGCGGCATTGAACTTAACAGCACTGCATTGTGACTGAGGCAGCAGGTGGAGGAGCTCTGGCAGAGATGAAAAGTGGACTTCATGGAGGAAGTGGGATCCTGGCAGGGTTTCTCTTCCTCTGCGGATGAATTTTTTTTATTGGTGTATGTCTGAGTATAATCTCTGAGCATTCAGGAGCATCCACTCAGCTTTCCTTTTCACACTGCATCAATGGATCCTTCACAAATACTGGATATGAATTTAGATATTATTCTATATTTTGTGAAGAGATTCATCTTAAAGGGATGGCAGTATTTATCTGAGAAAATTGTTCAGTTTGAAAATCAGATGTGACTTTTTTGTACTTTTGTTCTAAAAGTGGAAGGCATGAAATTCTGAAGATACCAGGAAAAAATAGATCCACACACAAAAGGTAGAATCATTGCTAGTGTGCAGCCGTAGAATGTAACTCAACTCAACAAGCCTTTCTCAGGCTTGTTGTTCACTGTCCCCCTCTTCCATGCTTCACCTCCCAGGGGCAACACACTCTTAACACACAGTGTTAGCAGCTGTGTCCATGAGGTAAAAAAATCCACACATCTGCCGTTTCGTTTTCTGTCTCCCGACTCATTCCTCCTCTCACTTTCAATCCACCTTGCACTGATATGTCATATAATTGGCAAGATGACACGCACACACGTTTCACCTCAACAGGTGTGATGTCAGCAGGAGCTCAGCATGGCACCACATGTTGCCATGGTGACCGTCAGGCACCTAGCGACCAATGGCGCTCACATGCTTTCGTGTTCATCTATCCAGATTATTATTTTTTTTTCCTTGTTGTCTTTTTGACTTCATCACCTATCTTGTGGTTGTTGCTTTGTTCCTGTCTGTGTTCCTTCACCTATCCTTCTTTGATAATGATAGGAACTGAATGAAAATGTCAGGCCAGAAAACCACCTGATGAAACGCCTGGGCACAAACATTTTTCACATGCAGCCAGAGCTAACCAGGGAGACTTCAGCGTTCTCTTCTAGAGAACGCTTTATACACCACAATCTAATCAAACGGAGTGTTAGCAGTGTTTCATTGTTTCATGAAAGCCACGGTCAACATAAACAGAAGTGAATATACCGGTGGGAATTTTGGGAGGTGTAAGAATTTTGATGAAGATGCTTGTCACAGTGTGTCTTATCTTTCAGACTTGGCATTTCACTTAGAAAAAACAAAATAACTCCACCTTTCAAGAACATACCAGTGACAGCTAAAGCTCGACAGAATTTCCTTACTAATATATGAGAATGGGCAAAAATAAAAAAATGTAGTTTTCCAGGCAAAGTGTAGACTCCAGTGTGATTGAAATGTTGTTGTGAAAATTTTAAAGAGAAACTCATGTAAGCAAACATCAATTAACTGAAGCGGTATTATAATTGAGAGTGACACATAATTCCTCCTCAACCTCTGATCGAGTTGATCCTATAAACAACTTTGAGTTACTACTGTTGAGGCCTGTGAATGGGGGGCTATACTGCATCACAAACTTTGTTTTTGTTTAGTAAAGCATAAAAGGGAGGAATACAGTTGTTCTTTTGTGTGATTAAGACAAGGAAAACTGCAAGAACCATTTTTTTTAATAGGAGTGTAGTGCAACAAGATAATAGTGTGACAATATTCATGCAGACTGTGTCCGGTGCAGTCATGCGTGGTTCAGTTCACGCATGTATCAAATAACATTTGAACACAGGTGCAGCGTTTATCTGCAACACTAAGTTCACAAAGCCAGATTGTATTGCAACTTTTAAAAGTGACACCAAAAAAAAACTGAATTGAATTACTCTTCTGAAACATCTGATTGAATGGAAATGTTGATACTGAAGAATAATCAGTGAAAGTCCAAATCCAGCTGCCTACGTTTTTAAGCTAGTCCAGAATACTGGGTAAAATACCGCTGTGCTTTTATGATCCATTAAGTACATGTGATTAAGTGCTTGTACAGTCTTATTAAAAAATTAATTAAAAAATAAAGCTAAATTCCAGTTAGATCTAAAGTAGCAACTGTTTTTCTCTTGATTGAAACATACTGAACTGTGACTTTGAAACTGAAGTATGTAGCTGTAAAATCTCCTTTCTTTTACAGTCATAATGGAGGGTTTCCTGTGTTTTATGACTGTGAGAATAAATTAAAAGAAAGTTGATTAATTTGAAACTGCTTGTTTTGTGTTGATTTAAAGCCAGATGTTCTGTATTCATTTTTACCCATTTGATTAAAAACTAAATTCCCACACAAAAGACTTTGTGGCTTATTAAGTCATAGCTCTGATAAATGTCAAATGTGCGACAGTGCATGGGACATTTTTTCTTGTTTTGCATGAGTGGCAATTAGTTGATTATCTGATCTGAAAACATTAACCTGACCTGTGATTGAAGAACACATTTAGCTCCACCATGTGCATTCAATGAGCTTTTCAGCCACGTGTGTCCAGTTGATGGGCGTGTTTGTTATGCTCCGTCTGACGCGTGACCGGGGTGTTAAAGTGTCATTCACATGGAGGCACCAGCCAAGTCCAGGAAACAAGACATGTGACAATCACATACACAGAGAGTTGGTGGAACTTTCACTTTAATATATCAAGTAACCAAGGAGACCAGACCTGCTCAATATTTGATCTTCTGCCACTTGAGCTGTGTGTGTGTGTGTGTGTGTGTGTGTGTGTGTGTGTGTGTGTGTGTGTGTGTGTGTGTGTGTGTGTGTGTGTGTGGGGGGGGGGGTGTGGTGTGTGTGTGTGTGTGGTGGGGGTGGGTGTGTGTGTGTGTGTGTGTGAGAGAGATCTTGAGCTGCTATTACATTCCTTTTCCTATGCAGGTTGTGACCCTGGTCCAGTTGGTTTGTCAGTTGCTGACAGCTACACTAACTCATATTTATCATTGCCATCTTCAGGACGGGATAGATAGAGCTCAATAGAGCCAGGACTAATCACATGGAAATGTCATGTGTAACATTTGCACACCTTTCCACAAGGTGGTAAAGCCTCTGAAACAAAACAAAACAAAAAAAAACTCCAGCTGTGTATTAGTTTTTTTGTTTGTTTTTGGGGGTTTTTTGTAAAATTTGTTGGCTCTTACTCTTACTAAAAGCTCTTACTAAAAGAAGCTGATTATAAACTGATTCAAAATCAGTGAGGCACAAAATGTTGCTTAACATTTGTGCCTCTGCAAAGAAAATGGATTTAATTCATGTTGAGACATATCTGGGGCTCATCATTTAAGAGAGACAGAAACTCATAACAAACAAGGCTATTTTTTTATTATTATTATTATCTTACAACAGTGTTACTGTTTTGTTGTTTAGAGCTTTCAATCTCTGTTAGGAAACTGGATTTGAAGATCTTAAAAAATCTCAAGAGTAAAGTAAACACCTGCATTCTGTATGGAACATGTACAGTGACGACTGTTTAGTTAGTACAGTTGAACACTTCAAGCTTTGTAATCATTTGTCTGTTTTAAGATATTCGGTCTGGAGTAATCATGACTTATCAACGATAGTCCATGGAAGGAAAGCTGTTCAACAAGCACTGGGGTCATAGATGAGGTTTAAATGGATCAACTATTTGAACATATTGGCCTAAATATATTGTAATTTTCCTATTACCCGAAAAAGTTCTTGTTTGAGAAACATAGAATGTATAATTATAAATAGTAAAAATGTTTATTCTTACTGTATTTTTAACCGAGATGTGTTTTTTTTTTTTTTTTACCTGCAGATAGCATGCTAGGTAGGTTGTAGTGGACTCAAGCCTTTAAAAAAAACAATGCGAGACATCAAGGTGATGCAGGCAGCCTTCAAAACGTTTAGATTAAAGCAAAATGCCTTAAAGATTATTTTTGTGGCATCATATGTGTGTAATGTATTATTTTTACTTCTGAAATAAATGTTTCTCAAATGAAGACCTTTTGTGACAACTAGTTATGGATCTCTTTTAAAACTCAATTGTAAGAAAGGTTGGCAAATATTCCCATGGCTTGTTTTCTTTTTTACACAATGTACAGTACTTGTGTTCAAAATGTTTAGTCATGATAGAAATTAGGAGACTACACACAGCCTGTTTATTTAGTATCAGTTTTAACAGCACTGAAAATTTCAAATAACACAAGAAAAACAGTAGAAAAAAATCTAGATTTTTCTGTAAAATCTAATTTAAAAAACAACATCTGGCAAGGAACAAATTTGAACACCCCTACACATTTTAAATGGTTGAAAATACACACAAGTTTGTACTCAAATTTAGTTTGTTCTCCTTGATGAAGTGAGACTAAGGTCTTGAAATAACTGTCTGGGGCCTTTAGAGAGAAGATTGTATCAGCTTAGTCTTGTAATTTAAAGCAGACTAAAGGAATTATATCAACAATGTGAAAAATATTCTACAAGGACAGAAACAACTGCTAACATATTCATGGCTGAATGTCCAGACCAGTTCACCCTGAAAGCAGATCAGATGTGGGGAATGGTTTGATTGCTGGGGAAACATTCTGTTGGAGAATCAAAACCTCTGTTTCCTCAAAGACTGTTGTGCTTGAGCATGTTGCAGTGAACCTATCCCGATTACATTACATGGTGCTGCAAACAGCATTTTAACTCTGACTTTCAACATATATAATCTTCCTATGGTGTAATGAGAGGTTAGACCATTCACCCCAATAGTCGTCACCAGAGAGACTCACTTGGTCGCCAAAGTTATTGAGTTGCTAAAGCCACCGGGAGCTGTTTTAAAAAATAATGCTGCATCTTGGTAGAATTCCTCACAGTCTGTCAAAACAACAGGACTCTGAGGGTGAATAATGAGGGAGAGCAGGGTGAGATGGAGCATGCAGCCAGGAGGAAGTGTGGTGTATGGATTGTTCCTTTAACTTAATTATAAAGTGGTGAAGGGATAATTGATTTTGAGTTTAACCAGATTAATTTAGCTTTTAGATCAACTTCTGGAAATATTTTTTGTATCATGGTGTTGAGCTCAAACTGCAGTACTACCCAGACCAGCAGTTGGCAGGAGTTGCAGTGAAAACAAATTAATGCCTTGATTAAGTGCAGTTTGGGCCACAGATCAGAGGGACTGCAGTTTTCCAATGTGGCGCTGAGGTTACTGTAAATCACTTACCTCATTGCTGTTGATGGGCTTTATTGCAGCTGCTGCCATAAACGGTGGAGTTTTATTAATGCCATGATTAATTTTTATGTGTTTGGATTGTGATATCAGCAAATGGTTCATACAGGGTAATTCCTCACTGTAAAACTAAAGTGTATTCATCAAAGGCCTCAACTTAGAACTTAGATGTTACTTTGATACTAACTTTTTAAAGTCCAGTTTCAACCTTGTTCTATCTGTTGTATGTCTCATTTCCTAACCTTCCCCTGCTAAACTGATTTGTTTCATTAAATCTTTGTTTCATCTTCCTGATATCAGTAATCTTAATCTTAATCTCACTTTCTGTCTTTTTCCAACCTCACTGGCCTCTCCTTCACTTTTTCTTGTTTGCTCTTGCCACTCAGCTCTCTTCACTTCCCTCTTGGATGACAATCCATCAGCTTTTCTTTTTCCTCCTCTTAGGCTGTGTGCAAGCTGAAGCATAAGGGTTACTCTGCGCCTGCTGCTCCATCCATTTGAGTCCCATGTTTTGAGTTATTACTCTCTGATTCTCAGTGAGACCAGAGCCTGTACACAACTCACTTTCCCCCCATACCTTACTTTGTTTCCAGACTGGGCTGAAAGGTGCAAATTTTTTACCCTTTACATTTATTTTTTTCATAAGTGATGCCAGAGGGAGACGAAGTCTGAGGTTTCTATTTTAAGTCTTTATACATTAGATTTACAAGTAATAGGTTTGCTATTTTTTGCATCAATAATAACTGTACATTAATGATCTGATATTGTGATGGACTGGAGCACAGCCAGTCACTAGAGGGTGTTCAAAACAGCTTTCACATTTATTCATTTTTGTTCATGTATTCACAAAAATAACATGGTGTGCATGATTTTCCTAATACTTCACTATTTGAATAGGTGCTCCAGTTATTTGCAAAATCATTCTTACACCTGGAACTTGCATTAAACCAAAAATATCAATTTTTTGTTCATTTGTTTCCAATTTGGAATATGTGGCAAGACTAAAACATTTCTTCTTACATTCTTTCTATTAAATCTAACTGCACTTGAGCAATTTTCCACCAAAGCACTGGTGTACAGTATTTGCTGTGAAGCACAATTCCAAGAATATTGACTTGGAAGAGCTGAATACCAAAGCATGCCACATTTATAGGTTTTTGTTAATAAAAAGGGAAAATGCATGTCCCTTTCTTTCAACCTCACTATTATGCATTGTAAGAACACCAATGACAACATTATCTCTGTTCTCCGTGCATTGCCCCATCACTCTTTTCTGTTACCTTTTTCATTTGTTGAACTGCTGCATGTGAACAGGGCCTACATCCATCACAAAGTAATGACATTAGGTACTTCACTTTTTTTCCAGCAGTGACGAAATGAAAAATGGAATCATACCCAAGCTGTGTATTGTATAACAATTTCATATGGTTTGTTTGCTCTCCAGGGTCGGGGTACCCGTATGTTTTGGAGGCCCCAGCCCAGGATTTTATCTCTGGTAAACAAACAAAATGTATAACCCCCAATCTGCCTTCATCAACTAAAAATCAAACCCTCAATTTCACCTCTCCATTACTGTAGCTGCCATGCCACTTCGTCAATAATACGTACTAAATGGTGATTAAGTGTTTCTGCTCTGCTGTAGTGCTTCCAAACAGTTTCCAGTGCTTTGTGATGTCTTAATCCCCCCACCATTAATTACAGAAAAAGCTCTGCAGACTCGAACTCCAGTGACTGTCTCCGTGCAATAAAGTTTCAAAACACCTCTGTGAAACACACAACATTATACACTTACAACTTCAGGCTTCTTATTAATCAGCAACCAACAGGAAAATACCCCAGTGTGGTTAACATTGATATTTTGCTGCATCAGCAAAGACTAACTCCACCAGGCTGGCCTTATTGCTCGCCTCCAGTCCTAATGTATAGTCGGAAACAATGTCTTCATATAGATATGTGGGTGTGTGGCTGGGTGTGCGCGTGTGTGTGTGTGTGCGTTGGTTTGTAATACCTTGTGGGGGCCATTTTCCTGACACATACTACGTTGTGGGGATCTAAAGTAGTTGCTGGGGATTAGATTTAGGACTAAAATTCTGCATGTTTGTCCAGCATACATTTATTTTCATTTCCCCCTCCTTTTATTAGTTGTGTTTAGGTAATCATATATATGGTGCGGTTTTTAAATTCAAATGTGGTTTTACTTTATTCTTTTATGTGTGAACAAAGACAACATGGTTAACACATAGGCTATGCATTTTCCTGTCACTTTTGAAAGATGATGCAGATACTGGGTGTGCCATAGTTTTGCTCTGAGGCTTGGTACAGTAGGTTGTAAAAGTGGAAATCAGCACACTTCAATGTCTGCAGAGGCCTGCAGAACAAAAGTGCTGAGTCTGCAATAGAGAGTACGTGTGTTTGTGATGAGAAGGCGGGGCAAAAAAAGGGCAAACTATAGTGAAATAGAACGCTGGAGAAATGAATGGATGCAAAGCCGTAATGAAAGCATGATTTCAAATGGAGAGATTTGGGAAAGTTAACACAGGAAATGAAAGTAAAGAGATGAGTGGAGGAGTTGATTTCAGAAGTCTGGAGAGGAGATTGATTAACTGAATGGCGATGAAAAGAGAAGGGTAGAAGAGAGAGAATGAAAAAAAGAATTGGGGAGAGTCTGCAATCCATCCTGTGAGGTTTTGTTCACTCGGCTGGAGTGCAGGAAATGAAACGATTTCTTCATTTTGATCTTGCTGAACATGTCATACTCATAAGAGGGAGATTAGCAATTATTTAATTATTCTAGCTACGCATACACAAATCTGCCCAGATTTGCATAGTTAAAAAATCTCAAGATTTTGATGGAGTTTCCTTCTGACATCAGGAAGGACAGATGTCAGTTTTACGCGTTTTAATACAATTTCAGAAGGATTGAGTCATTTAGTCCTTGGTGTAAAATAGCACCCATAAATTGGAGAACATGTAGGAGCATCACCTAGCTGTACTCTATCAAGATTAGCTGCGAATCCATCTGTTGCACGCTTACATAAACTGCAAAAACTCAAGAGCTCCAACTCAGACTCGACAATCCTTGATGAACGTAATGAATGTGAAAGGTTATGGGAATTCAATTAAGACTGGTCATATATGGCTTGTTGGTGAGATTTCTGGGAGACAAGATGTCAGATTTTCTAAAATAATTTCAATGTATTGGTTCAAGATGCATTTCTTAACGCTAAGTACACAGACTGTGGGGCTTGTATTGATGCCACTGGACCAAGGCTGAGCCAACATGAACATGAAGTCTTTTGTAAACCAGTTCTCTCTTCTTTAAGGTTGTATCTTGTACAAGACTGTAATATCCATTTATAGTAAATGAGAAATAGCTTGCATTTGTACAGCATTTTACATGACTGAAACGTATCAAGAATGAGTTTGAGTGATTCATCTTCTAATCATAACAGTTTGAAAACTGTAAATGAAAATGGCTGCATACATGCAATAAAATTAATTGACAACTGCATATAGTCGATTTGGGCCTTTTTACTTTCTAGTTATTGATCTTTAGCACATCACCATCCCTGGAGCGAAGGCAGCCTCAGAAATCAAAGGGTCAGGGTGAAGTTGGTTGTTATAGTCATTTTCGTAGACTTGGAGGAGACAAAAGAAAAGTGACTTCATGGAAAGACAGAAAAAAAAACCCTAATGCATTCATTAAGGGTGGTGTAAGGGCCACCATATTGATTTTGTGTTTATATGGGACTGACAGTTAAAAATTAATCAATGACTTCAAGAAAAATCAGAGCTCCAGCTCTTAGTGTAAAAAGAAACTGAGATGCAGTAATGAGTTGGACTAAGCCCTTTTATTCATATATCCCTTCATCAAACCAAGTGTAACAAAATGCCTTCAGAAGTAACCCAATTAGTTAATAGAGACCTTCTGTTTGCAGTTAAATAGTTGTATTCCAAGAGTTTGAAAATTTCAAGCAGATATCTGAAAACAGATTATGACGTAACTGCAGACACACAAAGACTTGACCGCTGACCTAAACCGATAGACCTCCATTTCTTTGTTATTGAAGAGCATTGGTTATGAGCTATGTAGGATTAATGGGGTGTTACAAGTAACTGCAACAATGCTCAAGGCCTAAAAATCAAGGTTTGGTCAACTAAAATAATATTTCCATAGTTTAGCTAACTCCCAAAGTACAGTGTGCAATTGTTTAACTGACAATGGCATCTACAACCTTGACAAGAAATTTATTGATCAGTTCCTGTTATCTGCTGTAAATGTAATCTTTAAGTCAGTTGTATTGCTCAGGAGTGAAGGTCATTTAAATTAAGCTTTATTTGTCATGTTTTATAAGCATTCGCAAACTCCACACAAAAGATCAATAACACTGCAGCTGAATGTGGGCAACAATTTAATGTGAGATAGCAGAGTAGCACTGTGCAGTAGTTCTGTGCTTATTGCTGGAATAATTGTTCTCATCAATAGTTGAGTCGATTTGTAATCAAACTCCATTCCTAAGCATTAATTTTGTCCTACTTGACAGACATGAAATGTCAATGTGGTCGACCCTGAGATGTTAAAGGATGTAAAGGAAACTTTGAGGGAACACAGGCAAGAAAACCTTTCCAAAATGTACGTCTCATTTTAGCAGTCGCCTCTGGCAAAATAGGAAGAAAATTCTTTATTCAAAGCAATATTTGAAGGTTTTAAAATATTTATGTTCTGCAGTACAATCCCTATTAAATCATTAATCGATTTTTAGGAGACGAGGCCTCTCAGCTGTTGTTACTCTGTGTGATTAATCCTTTATTGAGTTATGCTTCTTAGGCATTATTTATTGAATATCTGTGAACATAGCAAACTTTATCTGATTTGAAGACATTATGGTACAGTTTTAGACTATAAGGGCTGTAACATTAGCGGTTGGACCTGTAGCTTTTCATGCTGACTGTGTCGGCTCTGCTGTTGCCTCAGAAGTGATGGAATAGAAAATTGTCTCACAGCCACATTTTCTCCTTTTAAACAAACTTGTATTTTTGGAGGCAGATAAGCCACAAAAGTACATATTAATCATTGAAGTCTTAACATTTCAGTTTAAAGTTATGCAGAAGTGGTAAGGCGCTCCTCAACAAGCAAAATGAGGACCAAAACTTAGATTATAGCATTTGGTATTTAGCATGTTATAATCCTCCTTTAATGAGAATTTGGATCCAGAGCAGAAACTGTTTATTTCTTGAAAGCATCTCTAATATGTTTTGCAAGGCATTTGTCATCCTTGCTCTGCTTAAGCTTTAAATTGAGGAAAAACGACCTGATTTGGTTTAATGTTACCCTCCTATAGACGACTTAAACACACACCCTAAAGCCTGCAATCAGGAAAGGATACCCAAGCAGTTTATGTATCATAATAAGGTGGCGGATTTCTCCCAGCCTCCGATCTGGTGGTGCATGTGTGTCCATACAGACACACCATTCCACCTCATTAAGCAGACATTGTTCTGCAGCCATAAGACTGGTGCCACAACAGTCGTTACTCGCCGAGTGATTGAGCGCGAGACGAGACGCTTTGCTGCTCGCTGGGGACCGACACAGTGGCTGCTACAGAACATTTACATAAGCAGCCCTTCCCTTTTCATCTTATTAGCATAGAGAACACATCAACACGAAATAGGGAGCGGAGGAGGAATGGATAGAGGGATTAATGGAAAGACGAGTCAGGAGAACGAGATGTTACAGTTGCAGGGTTCACAGGAATGACGATGGTCTCATTAAGTAGCAGAACAAACATTTACAGATTCATATTTGTTTATTTTTTATCTTTATTTCTTTGACGACTTTTTTTTGTTGTCCTTAGGGATCAATTTGTTTTGTAAGCTCTTTTCTTTATTTAATAATCTCCATTCTTCTGCATTGACTCATTTACAGAATTAGTTTATTTTTCACTGAAATTACATTGATTCTTTGATTTATTTAGGATGAGCTAGGTTTTGAGGAATCTTTAAAGAGGCAAACACTCTGAACCAATCTGGGTTCTTGTTGCAAGATCTTTCAAAGAATATTTTCAAACCAGTCCATGCTTGTAGTTTTTAAAATCTTCTTCAAATCCTTATGTTGAGCTGCTACTGGTTACTGCAACATGAAGACTTTATGATGTAAATTTTGTCATCTGTATAGAGACAGTGATAGTGACCCACTGAGCACATCTAGAGTCATGTGCAGCTTAGATGCTTGTGAGCATGCAGGTTGTGCAGACGACAGAAATGACTGGTCAGATTATGAGCAGAATAAGAAAAAAATACATGCAGAAGAGATCTACTTTTTAAAATGTTATGCAAGTGTACAAAAGTGATACATTCTGAACATTCTGATGAAATCTTCTTTCTTCTTTTGTTTGTGGACATTTTATAAACATCACATTATGTTCCCTGATAAGGCTGCCGTAAAAAGCTATTTATTTTTGAGTGAAACCTGGACATGCTCAAAAATGGTCTGAATAGAAGTGCATGTTTATCCATGAGCACTAAGCAGCTGATGTAACCTTGGAGGTATATCCAGCCCTTAAACAGTGGAGTCCAAAGTCCGATTTCAAGTTCTGTCCTGCAAGTTTTAGTGTTTTCCTGTTTGAGCACACTTTGCTCAACTGATAGTTGGCATGTTGCCAGAGAACTTGATAGCATGCTGATGAGCTAATCATAATTTTTTCCCCTTACCTTATATGACAGTAGGCTGACAGGAAAGGGGTAAAGGTAAAGAGGGGGGGAAGACATGCAGAAAATATCGTTGGGTCTGGGAGTCGAGGTGAGGACTCAAGGCCTCCAACTGTGGGTCGCGCTATCCCCTACACCACCACAGCACGCCCGCTGATGAGCTAATTAGACCACTGTCTAAGTCAAGACCAGAAGAATAATGCATTTCTTGCTAGTTTTGCAGGTCTTTTATTTTGAACTGCTTATTTCTTTTACTTGCACTTGGTTAATTTAAAATCTGATCCAACTCAGATAGGACACTGTTTGTAAAAATTCTGAAAATAATTTGACAATTTATGTAAAATCTTTAACTTATGTATGCATGTGTGTGTGTACACCGATTGGCGGCAAGCATCAGTTTCAGTTGAATCCATCCAGTATCAGTCAGCATTGGCATTTAAAACTCAAATGATGTGAACGGTGGCGTTTGTCTATCTGTGCTCCTCCTGATCTAATTAAGCAGGTGGTTTTAAGCGCAGCGAGCCGTTTCTAATTGAATCTCTGCCTCATGCATGAAGCTCCATAATGAATGTGGAGCCACATAGACACGAAAAGGGGGCATGCCTCATTGCCATGACCGAACAAAATTGGTGTATTAATGGTCAGCCTTTTAGGCCTTTTACACCCTTAGAAAGCTGTCACCTTGCATAATACATAAAGGGGTGATTTGAATAATTGGGTTTTCAGTGGAAGCAGTAATGAGGAATCTGTACCGGTAGTGTTGGTCTTCAAAGGCGTGTGTTCACTCTGCTTTTCTATTCTCCTCATTTTCACAGTAAAATCACTGCAGAATGGAAGCAGTGTTGGTTTCCAAAATGGTTTTGTTCTGCCTAAAGGTCATGCAAACGCAGTCTGCTGTTGTTGCAAAGACCCATTTCAGGTGTGCAGATGTTTACATGCCGCATTGAACCTGTGCCTCACAACTTTATCTGAAATGCCCAGATAAATTGTCAGCAATTGTTTTATTGAAGATGTTTCAGTCCAGCCATAGTTTTTTAATTTGACAAAAAAATATATAGACGGGAGTGACGCAGACCATTCTCTAATGCAGTTCCCTAATGTCAGACCGAGGAGCTTGATGCACTGTGTATCCAAGACAACCTAAATTAGTCTCAGCAGGTTTGTGGGCACTATGTCTCTTGGTGAGGAGAGATTGAGCCGTGCGCATGTAAGACTAAAAAAGGAATAGAAGGAAGCAGTGCAGAGAAAGGAAAGACAGCATAAAAGAGGAGTGAAGAGTTTCAAATAAGACCTGCAAGAGAGAGAAAGAGAGGGAGATGTGGAGCTTAGAAGCCAAGTCAGAGGTTGAATGTGATTACAAGATGGATGAAGGTAAAGAGGGAGGATGCATGGGGTGACTCTGGTGATCAGAGTCACTGTGAAGGAACATGCTGCTTATTGCATTCCATGAAGAATAAAGGCAGCAACTAGTCTGTTGAACCGCTGTGTTTCTGTGCCTCTAAGATCAATTGCCCAATTTGGGATACAAATAAATCTGAAATATTTGCTGAAAAGCCATCAAGCACTGTAAGCTAACAAATTTATACATCCAAAGAGCCCAAATTCCACTTGATGTTGTAAAGGCACATAGACACTCTGCGCAGAAGCACAAGGAAGTCATGCCTGCATGTGTGCATGCTGACACACACACACGCACACACACTTTTCTTACATTGACTGGATGACAGAAGGGGTGTAGGAACACAGACGGCCCGTGGGTGAGATGACGCACAAGCATGCACACATGCACTCACATAACGCATAAAGCTAAATATACACATGTACAAGTCCTGTTCCTCTGATCTGTCACAAAATTGGAGATGGAGTGATGGAAAGCACAGGCAAATCTGTGCGATGGGGGAAGCGTTTCTCACAGCTTTTGCCTCAGTTCACAGCTCAAGGTGTTAATTGGAGAATGTGTGCATGTGGTTTTCTTTCCAATCCCTGCAGTATTTTCTCCTCATCTCATGCATTGCTTCAACGGCTATATTTTCCCTTCTCTACAATCAAAATGACTGCATGCACAGGACCTTCACATGTTTTTTATGTTGTTTTTTTAAATTTATTTTATTAACTTCTGATTTGCATTCAGAAAAAAAGAAAACATTTCTTTAAAATCATTTATACATTTCACAAAGGGGCATCCTAAGGTGCTTCAGTCCCATTTCCTTCAGCGAGTTTGGACCGCCAGAAACAGGACTCGCGACGAAGAAGACCTCTGGTGGAGTCCAATCTGCACTGGAACCACGTCCAACTCTCTGACAGAATATGGTCACGATTCATAGTTTGGTTATGCAAGATCAAAATGGTCCTAACAGGCCTTCTCAAACCGCAGCAGTTCCGTGAAAATAAAATCTCAGTTTAAAGTTCCCCAGCTTGGACAAGTAAATAACCACCATTCATTAATGAAAGGTCTTCTCTTGGTTAAGTGAAAGAAATTAACAGCAAGGTTTATTTTGTTATTTTGCATCACTATAATTAATTGATTGGCATCATAATTTCCATGCAAGCAGTATCTCACAAACGTTAACAAATTTAATGCAAAAAACTGATGTTGATGATATTGGCTGAGGTTCTAACCCCTGAGAGAGGAGGTCTAGGAGGAGATTCAATATTCTCCTAGAACATTATCATTCAATGTTTTTTTTTTTTCTCATGATGTGCAGTTCTGCTGCATCCTTTGTATTTGACTGAATGAATGCATCATGAATATTATTATAGGAAAGTAACAAAACTGTAAAAGTCCAGTTTGTTTGATTCAAATGGACTTTTTATCTTATCTGATTGAAAAGCATTGACACAAAAGCATTTAAATTATCCAGTCATGATCACAGAGCAAATGGTTGCAGAGCAGTGGCATGGCTTAGAGAGGAAAAGAAGGAGCAATAGCTCTAATAAATTATAAATACTGCTGCACTCAGACTATTGATTTTGCCATCTTCTTCTACTGAGGGGAGTATGAAGGTTTTTTTTTTTTTAGATAAGTGAAAACCTGCTAAAGATGCTGCAACATTTTTCTAAATGTCATTTTTTTGGGGGGTGTCTTTTTGTCGTGGATATATATATACATGCTAATGAGACTGCTCTATTTCACAACCAAGGTAATGTTCAGCAACCACAATTAGTCATGATTAGTATATCTGTTAAACAGTGTACCTGAGCTGAATTAGTTGGGTGCAGCATATTTAACTTTGTCTTAAACTATCAAGCCTGGCAAAAATCTTCACACTCCTTGAACTTTTTACATTTTGTCAGGCCACTGAAACCTGGCTCTAATCTAGGTAATGCCCCTTAGCTAACATGTTCTATTGTCTTCTTGCAGTTTGCACCGTTTGCTGCCAAAAATTCCTGATCTCACTAGTGAGAGAGGACTGGATCTTCCTGATCCTGCTTGGACTGGTCACGGGCCTGCTGAGCTGGGTGGTAGACATCTGCATTGGTATCTTCCTACAAGGTGAGGGAGCAGAGGAGGCTTTCATCAGCAAAATGCCCTACTTGCCGTTTTTAAAGTTCTTGTTCAAATCTGATGTCTCTGATCAATATATTAAGGCTTGACAACCAATTTGAAAGACTTAGATTTTACTTTTTGCCTAACAGAGAGCAATTTCAGGCCTTCCAACACAAGTCATCTTCACTTTGGAATATGTTGCAAGCCTCTGACTTTATTGCTGAGTATGTAACAGGAATAGGCTTAAGGTTGATGGAAATCAGTGTCTGGATCACACCTGGATCAAAACTCATATCCATCATGGTTATGTGATGTGAAATAAAAAGATGAGTTCGTAGAATATTGTATTCACCTTGGAGCCTTTTCAAAACCCAATGGAAGTAGATGCCTAGGATAAAAATGTGCTGATAAATGTTATTGCACATATCTTGTTGGAATACTGCACCATTGGATAAGTTAAAAAAAGATAAATCAGCATAAATTAGGAGAAGTCAAAGGTGAGTGAGCAGAAATATTCGATTAGTCATAAACATCAGGATGGATACTGGGAGATAAACACTAGAAAATGGAGGTAAGATTGTAGACCTGATTTGAAATTTATCAGGATATTATCTAATTAAAACAAACTTCTAAATGAAATAAAGGTAAAATGAACTAACAGAGAGCTGTTTGCTCCAGTTGGTGCTGAACTGGATTCAACCTGCTTGTTTTTAAATCACCCATGAGGCCTGTTTCTCCAACACAGTCAAACCTTGTATAGATACACAACCTCCCCCCGTGTCTGTGCTGCTGCTCTAATTTTGTTGTTTCTTAAACACCCCTTGGCTCTACCCATGTGTGTTTCCACAGCACAGAAGTGGATATATGATGGTCTGGACAGTAACGTGTTCCTGCAGTACCTGGCCTGGGTCACCTGCCCTGTGGTTCTTATCACCTTCTCTGCTGGCTTCACTCAGATCCTCGCTCCCCAGGCTGTTGGTATGACACACACACAGACCGACACACAAATGAATACTTCCATGATTTTGGAAGTAGCCCTCGGTCATTGTTCCCTCAGCTCTGAACAATACAGCAGTGACACTGGCAATGATGCTTTCCCTCAGCATAATGCTGACCCCTCCTTGTTGTTAGAAGTATTTTTTGTAGTTTGCATCAAATGATCAAGCTGCAAACTACAAATGGATTTGCATTTGCACTAAAGAAATGCTATGTTTAATTAAAACAGAATTTATTTATTAGCATATTTTAATGTTTTTCTGATATTGAATGAAAGGGCTTCAGTGGTTACATGAAAACATTGCAGAATGTGCCAGTTATTTTTAAATTAATAATTATTGAAATAATCAATTACCAAAATGATTGTTAGCTGCTGCCTAAAGACAGTTTTTTTTAAATTAATAAAGCAAGTCTTTTTAAAATAGATAATTTTTTTGTTGTATATTAGTACCCTGTATAAAGCTTGTTAAAATGCATTATTAAGGTTTTCTTTAACATTAATATTTACATGTTTTAACATTAAATATTGTTAACATTAATATTTCTGGGCAGAGGTTTCTGCCCAGAAAGTAAAAACTTTTTATCAGAAGACCTCTCATTTGTTCCCTAGCTTGCCCTCTCTGTTTGTCTACAAGTTTGTAGACAAAATTCCACACTAGTGTCTTGAATACATCAGTACTTCCTTCCATTCAGGTTTGGTTTATTTGAATGCAGCAAAGCACAGTATGTAAGTACACTCTGGCAGGTCAGGAGAAGACTTGACTGTCACTAACAGAAGCTAAGGATGGGTGCACTCCTACAAATTTGAAAGCTTATCCAGCAGAAATTTGGTAAGTTTTTTTTCCCTCCATTCCTCTGTAGAGGAATACAGGGATGGGCTCATAAATATGTTGTCTAAAGATTCCTTAATCAAAGCTGGTGAACTAGAGAGACCCCTTCTTTTCTCAAGCTCAGTCGCATTGAATAAAGCGTGTCTGAACGGTTTCAGGTCTCCTCTCAGACTTCAGTCTGGACTTTTACTCCCAAGTTATGCATTCATTTGTATGGGTCAGGTTTGTGTTTGTAGTGTGACAACTACAAACTAATGATGGGTCCCAGTCACCCCAACAACCCACTCCCAGTGGACTGGGCAGGTTGGTTGGATAAATAAAGACAACTTGTTAGATATGTGTTAATATTCTACAATTCTGTCATAAATATGTAAAGTCATGAATCGGCTCTGACTGAAATGTCAGCTGCTTATCACTCGCCTTCTGTCCTGCAGGTTCAGGCATTCCCGAGATGAAGACAACCCTGCGAGGAGTGGTGCTGAAGGAGTTCCTCACTTTCAAAACTTTTGTGGCCAAAGTCATCGGGCTCATCTGCGCCCTGGGCAGTGGCATGCCTCTGGGCAAGGAGGTAACACACACACGCAAACGCAGCAGCACCAATATTCATCCCCCACCCTGCCATCATGCCTGCATCAGTTTGTGATCTGAAGACAACCAGGCCAGTGAGCAATGTAGGGGCAGCACACAGTGACCCACACTCCACAAGCTGGCAACTTTGTGAATCACTGACTCACTCGTTGCAGTGCACGACTTGTAGGTTTAAATGCCACTCTTACTCATATTGAGGAATGTGCAGCTGCATAGTTACTCAGAAGTATTCACATGTGCAGTTATGAATTTGCATTTGCATTTAATTGCCTCATCGGAAATCTTTATTCCCACATATAAAGACAAATATTCAATCTTTCTATCTTCATCAGGACTGTGCATTGACTTCCATTCATTTCTATGAATCAGTTTACACCTTAGTCCTAAACCTAGTCTGTAACCCAGCAACAGCACTTCTTCTTATGAGGCCCCATAATAATTAATGGGTCCTCACAATGTAGTATATGTTGGAAAAATGGGCTTTGCAATGTGAGAAATGCTAAAACAGACATGTACACAGAAACACCTGAGGGTCTTTTGCTTACACAGCTCTGCAGCAGCATCTGTAGTTTTTGATTCAGCATGGACCTCTTCCTCATCTTTATCTGTGCACCCCTTCTAATTCTCTCACATTTAATCCCATCATTTATGCTTTGACATTTTTTTTCATATAGCCTCTGCATGTTGTCACATGTGACTTAGAGTAAATGTGGAGGGGGAGTAAAGTGGTGCTTAACCTGAAGTGATTGCAACTGTCTCATCACTTCAATGTTTCCTCCTGTCAGAGTCCCTTTGTGCACATTGCCAGTTTGTGTGCTGTTCAGCTCAGCAAGTTTACGTCTCTCTTTGGAGGAATCTATGAGGTGAGTTTCACAGATTTTGGTATGAGTCATAAGGATTCATTGTTCCTCATTTATGCTGAGTTAATTTCAGTCTGTTTCACAGGTGGCTCTAGCAATATTAGGATGTTTACTTTGCTGTTAGCTCCTTGCAATGTTATCCATGCCACTCAAACCTGTTTCACATTTCATTTCTTTGTATTTTGTTAAGGTTTACAAATAAAAACCACTAATTAGTGCATATTTGTAAAATAGAATGATAAAATATTCACAGGTTTTTAAAAGTATTTATAAATGAAATGCTTAGATATTCAGAGTGGATTAATTTTCAGCCCTCCTTAGTTTGAAATCCAACAACCCAGAGGTTTGACAAATTCTGAGAAGATCATTACCATGTAGATGTCATCCATAAAGTTAAACACTCCCCAAAAATTAGGCACCACATTCGGACTATAGTTTCAAGGAAAAAAAAACTATGGAAAAAGATTTTCTGTTCAGGTGGGACCAAATTAAATGCTTTAGTTTTCATGCAAAATTTTGGTCTTGATCACATAATATGTCAGTAAAATACATTGACATTGATGATTATTATGTAAAATAGGAAGAAGTTCAAGGGGAGTGACAAGCTCTACAAGACACTGTGGTTTCATGTGGTTACATAATACACAAAATTATAAAGGTTATTTACTGAGACTCAAAATGCTAATTTTCTTCTCTTCTCATTCATTCTCCAATAACTTTTACACAAAGTTAACATCCATCAATAACTTATTTTATCAATGTTTAATTGCCTTTTATTTGTCAACAAGCTGCACAGTTTCCAACAACTTTGTGTTTCATTGGGGTTGGAGTTGTATCCATTGGGAGAGCAGTGTGGGATCTTGCAGGAAGCAGAGTTTCTCTCTGACTCTTATCTTTCCTTGTAATGAGATGTGAGCAGCGCTCTCTGGAGAATGAACTGTGAGCGAAACTGGAAAACAGCACTCAGGGCATTTCAGTTGAATACTTCCTCCCCAATGCATCTATAGTCACAAAAATCACAACAGTTCTGGAAAGATTTATTGCTGCGTAAATCTAAATAGTTGGCACAGACAGAGCTGGAATGTTTTTCCAACTCTATCTGCTCTCCTGGTTGACAGACATGGCTCCACTACAGTTGTAAAAATACTGTAATTTCTAAGCACGGAAACCAAAACAGCAATTTTATCTTTCCAATTTTTTTTTGTTTTTTAAATCTTGCCTTGATGTTGTGTTACATAACTATCTGCTTTCTGACAGATGAGTTTTGTTTTTGCTTTTTGTCACACTCAAATGTTAAGATAAAAAATAGAGACATTTACGCAGAATCAATACAAAATATAGCTTTTAAATAATGACTTTATTTCCTAACAAGGAAAATGTTATCAACACCTAACCTATGTGGAGAAGTAACTGCCTTCCTATGATAAATCATAAATGAACTATGAAAAAATGCATTTTAGAAAGTGGAGTTGAATTTCACACCCAGGCTTGAATTTTGCCAGACCTGTGGAATCAAGAGATCTGGAATAAAAAGATCCCAAGAAGCTTCACACCACATACAATGGGTGCGTTTATTTCATCTAAATAAATGAAAGAATTAATAAATTGAGCATCTCTTATTTGACATGCATCTTACACCACTTGTCACATTTCTGCCTTCATTTAAAATCTTTCATTCAACCATTTTTTCTCTTTTTATTTGTCCATCTTCACATGCATTATTTTTTATTACCATTACATTGTTTCCATCTTATGTTCTTAGTGGCTCCTTATCCCCGGAGAGCCATGTGTTGCACTTTATAGCACTTTAATAGATAGAGTGATGCATGAGTGAAGTGCCACTGCAGCTATATTCGGTCCTCTCCACAGTTTTAAGTACAGTTTGCTAATGTAACTTGTGGGCTGTGAAAAAGCAGCTTTTCTTTCCAGAGTGCTGTACTTCACTGCAAAAAAAGGGGATGAAAGGCTTATATGCATGTGGAGAATGTCATCATTTGTAGAGGGCTAGTTGGACCTAATTGCATAACATGTTTTTATTCAGGTCTGTGAATGCGAGGTGATGGAGTGTAAATGCTAAAACATTCAAATGGCTGTGCTGATTCACACAGTTTAATCGTTTCTTCTCTGCCTGTTTAACGCTGTCTCTTGGTCTCCTGCTACACGAAGGAGCCGGTTCTAATAGGGATTAAGGTAATTCAATCTGGATCAACTCACACAGAGAAAAACAAGCAGTTAGGAGATTTTAATGAACAAATCTTTGGCGCTCGAACCGGCGGAAGACTAGTGAGCGTAGATCGCTGGGGGAAGATGCTGAGTCCGGCGAAGCTCACTAGTCTTACCCCCCAGTCTGAATACTGGTGATGGAGCGGAGCCTTGGATGGAGGAGCGCGTAAGGCGCCTGGAGAATGGTCATCGGGCTGAAGGTGGAGATGGGGAGGAGGTGGGCGAAGCACAGCTGACGAGCAGGCAGATCCCTGGAGGCTCGACTTCTTGAATGGACCGGCTTGACGTTGATTGGCTGGGACGCGCAAGGGCGCCGATCCTGATTGGCCGCAGCGGGGTGTGACGTGATTGAAGTGGATCAGCTGTGTTTGTAGATCAGCTGTGTTCTGTCTCCCAGCTTGAATTTACGCCTTAGCTCCATATCAGCTACACATTTCCCAGCATGCTTCCCTTCCTTTGTCCTATCAAAATGACTACCACTGTGAGAAAGTTGGACAGTCTTAAAAACAGTATCCAACGGTAAATAGTTTTACAAGATTTATCCAATATCGCTGGGACCAAAAGTCACTTGTTGGACACTATAAGAAAATTGTGTATTTTTTGGTACAGAACAGACCATACACTTGTCTAATATTCAGTGAAATAAAAAGAAGAAAATGTTATTTTATCAGAATCCACGTTAGTTGAGTTTCTCCCTCAGATAAAATATTTGAATCCATCAATATTTGGGTCAGAGTAAGCTTTAGTTGCTTTCTGATGTGAGATGTGTGTGCGAGTGCGTGTATGTCAGAAGTAGCATGACATGCAAAAGCAGGCTAAACCTAAGAACAATGAGAGAAATACAAGTACCTCTAACCTGTCTTTCACATTACAATGCTGCGTGAGGGACTTCAGTCTCCTGGGAAACAAGGTAGGTAAATATAAAAGGTCAAAGAAAAAAAAAACTCAGTTTCTCAGAATGCACCTTGATCCACCTTCTCCTGCAAAAAGACAGAACAATTTTTTTGTCCTTTGTTCTTCAAAAGTCTGGTTTATTATGTTTTACACTGATCTGCTGTACCCAAAGTAAGAAGTCGAGTCATTCTTAGTAAGAAAAGTACTGAACTGTATGTGCCTGATATTCTATGAACTGTTTTGTCTTGTCGGTACTGTTCGGATTTTGCCAGTCTTTTCAAGATTTCTTTTTTTAATTGATGCAATTTAATGCTCCCTTTTTCTGGTACTTTCTGTCGATATGTAATTGGTTTGTAGTTGACTGTAATGGTAACCTGTCAACAAATTCAGTGACTTGGTAAAATGAAAGACAAATAATCCTTAAATGCTTGGAAATTCTAACTTTGCTTGAAGTCGATTGTCTAGATTTACACCTCATCTCCCATATCATTATTAAGTTTTTTGTTTTTTTTTTAAATAAATTTATCATTCTGTACCTGTTTCAGAATGAGTCAAGGAACACTGAGATGCTGGTGGCAGCTTGTGCGGTGGGTCTGGCTTGCTGCTTTGCTTCTCCCGTAGGAGGTGAGTTTGCAGGACAAATTAATTGTTTTGATTACTGTTAAGTTTGATTGAATTAGTCAAATTAATTCTAAAGTCATTTTAAAAACAACTGTTGGCCATAGTTCATAAAAATAAAGGTTAAGTATGTTACCATAACCTGAAAAGTTCAAAGCACAACTAATAAGAAAAGGGGAAGAAGATGACTAGAAGTATTGGCCATCACTCCAATTATGAAGAATTATGAAGAAATTAAAATAGCCTTAATGAAATGTCTTTCAATAGCAGATCAGTTTTTCAAAGCTGTTACAATAAATACTTAATTTCACAGTTTTACTTTGTTTGTTCTTACTTTCTCAAAAACGCAGTTTTCACATCACACACCATACTGCGATGTTTAACCATCACACATTGAAACAACTCTCCTTTGTTCCCATCATGTTCTAAGATATGTCTGTAGGAAAAATATGTCACAATTTACTGTTCTGCCTTGTGTTGCAGGTGTGTTGTTCAGTATTGAAGCAACATCCACATTCTTTGCTGTGAGGAACTACTGGAGAGGGTTCTTAGCAGCTACAGTCAGTGCCTTTTTCTTCAGATTGCTGCCTGTCTGGACCGGAGACGAAGGTAACATCATTGTGCTCAGATAATTTCAGGCTGTTAACCAACCACCTAAACAGCTCAGGAATTTAATACTGTACTTATTGTGCCACACATCTTCACTAATCAGAGCAAAACACCATTTACTAAAACTTAAAAAAATTTAAAAATGTTAAAATAATGTTTGTCCAACTATTAAAAATGTGTGTGCATGTAAAAGATTGGAAGAGGTTTAACCTAAATATGATGTTACTGAAGTTTACTGTATCGCAATTTTAAAATTTTTCTGTTAAGTATATTGTATCTATTATTTATTAGTTTGGAAAGACATTTTCAGCTCCTTTGAGGTCCAGCTACAATAAATAACAACATATCATTGTTCAGCAACATGAAATATGATGAAACATTTTCAAGAGCACGAAAATATTTTAAGCTGCTATATTTTATTCTTTTATTGTATATAAATACATCTGACTACATTTAAACGGGATATATGCAGTCTTACATGACACTGCATTTGAATTTAATTTTCTTTTTTTGCACCTCTGGTTAGTAACTTTTTAACAGACTTTTAAAAGAACTTTTTTTTTCACATTGCTCCAGTTTTAAATCAATAACTATGGGAGTTTCACTCCAGCATCATAAATACTGGCAGCCTCAATCGTAAGCTGTTGAAAACCGTTTGGAATAGTATTCGCAGCTTGTTTAATTATACTGCAATGACTAATAAGTAACTTATCAAACAGCAGAAAGAGCCTGAACTGTTTGACTCAATATTTACGTCTGAATCCTCTCTTTGTATTATGGGAAATGTCATTAGCTTTCTGAGAGGTTAACATTTCCTGTTGGTGGGAATAACATCTGAATTCAGCAGAATATGAGAAACTCTGGTGGCAGATTTAAATATATTACCACTGTCCAGGAAAAAGAATTAGGTTTTAGAGCTGCACTGCCAACTCACCAAGCTGCTGATCCCCAGTGATCTGTTAGCTTCTAACATTTATTTCCCACACCTAATTTTCTCTAGCCATCTGTCTACTGTGATGGCAGGAGTTCTGGTCTGCAGGGCAAGCTTGCTTTTTGTAATTAGAAACAAAGTATGAACTGTAGTTGTACCTCCACAGAAAACTGAAACACCTCCAATTAAAATCTTCAATTTGGACCTCACATTACCAGTTTTGTGTGTTTTGTTGTGGCTTGTTCTATATTCTAACTTTCTATGTATATGTTTCTGCTTATTCAGAGACCATTACGGCACTTTTCAAAACCCGTTTCCGTTTTGAATTTCCCTTTAACCTTCAGGAGCTTCCTGCCTTCGCTGTTGTTGGGTGAGTTTTTCCCGAGGTCAGAGGTCATCGATCTGTGGGTTTTTGGACCTTCCACAATTATTGTTAATAACATTTAAAAATACAGAACAAGTGTAGGTTTTAGGAGTTTAATTTTTTTTTAATAACTACAATTTTTAAAAATAATTATATAAAACTTACCCAAAACTTACTCAATATTTTATTGAAACATTTGTTCAATAAAATATATATTTTTAAAAAATATTTTTCACATAATGTTCCACTAATATCAACAACCCATAGAAGAAACTGTATCTGTTCTCTTTCTGCAAAGATTTGAGGTTTTTCTTTGTTAAAACTTGGAAATCGAAATCAAAAATATCTACTAGATATTTATCAAAAATAGATAACCTTTGCAACTCTAAATGTGTTGCAAAGCTGGTCTGTGGGCAAAATGGCTCCTTTGATTGTAAAGGTTGTAGTCTCCTGCTCTACGTTGTCTACAACTTGCAATCAGTGATTACTGATAGAATTGAGGACAAAGCAGACCGACAGCATCACACATTCTGGAAGAACAAAAAACACAAATGCCTGTAGCTGCTCTTTTTATGCACTTGAATAGTAGTTAAAAATAACCAAAATATTTTTTGGTTGCTCATAATTGCTAAGCAGACATTAGGAAAATGGTGGAGTTACCACTCAACAAGAGTTGCTTAATGTGAACCGTATCATTGTTTGATTGACGTGTGATGACGCAGAAGTGTGCAAAAGTTGCAGAATACCATCCCTTGAAGAACTGAAAAATGTTGCTCAACACAAATTGTACCTAGTCATTTCCAGCAAAAGATCCATTTTTAAACCATAAAGGTGCAAAAGTCAGATAAACAACCAAAATGCAGGTTTCCTGAAGTCGTGACATGTGATCCCATTTATTATGGCAGAATATTGACTTGCATTTGGAGGGTGTTTCCTCAGGGTGGCCTGCATAAATCTCCTGACATGGATAATTCAACCCTTTTCAGCAGCTGCCTGTTCTCTGAGGGATGTCCTATTTTATTCTGTCATAGCTTCAGGGCTTTTCCTAGCTGTGAATGATATAGAAAGCCCTAACAAAAAAGAAAAGTTGGTGCAGAGACATGAGGGATGCTCTAATTTCTTCCTTTTCCTTATATCCCTCACTGTTTTTTTAATTAGCTGTCAATGTGCTGCTGAAGAAAATGACTTATTGTTCAGTTTTTACTCTCACGCTGATGGTTTTTGCTCTAAATATTAATTCCAGACTGGACATCAACATGGCCCCGTAGTCTCAGTCTCACTTTCTTACTCCCTGTGCCAACGTGAGTGTGGAACAGAGTGCTTGTCCATCCATCTCCCCTCATTCGGATCCATGTAGCAAGAAAAGTCGGTCATTGTTTCAGTCAACTAGGTCAGGATCGGTTTGTGCAGCGCTGCATGCTACCAAGGGCACGTCTTTGAAGAGCTGCTTTCTATTCCTTTTTGTTACACCTTCAGGCGTCAGAAGTAGGAGGTCGGCTTAGTGAAACTCGACCTCATTACTGCACAGAACAACATACATATGGAGATGAATGCACCCAGTGATGAGCTTTAATGTAGCGTTTATTTGAACTTAATAGAGGAGAGTATTTTACCAACAGGCTGTGTTTGTTTTCTGAGAAGCTTTGAGGTTTCCAAGAGAGAATGAACTGAATGTAGTCCTGAGTAGTTTATGTGTACAATGACAACTATTTAGTAAAATGCAAATCTGAGAACTTCTTTAAAGATTGAGATGAACAAAGCACCTTATGAGCTCTTCCTCAGTAAGATATTTGTTGCATATTCTCCTCTGGACCTTCTCCGTAGAATTTTGTTTTAATAAAAATAAGTAATAAACCAACTCCACCATTACCTAACACCTCATGATCAGCACCTCATGAGGCCTACCACTAATTTTGCCCAAAACTGGAATTAGACCAACAAAATTGATTATTTTTGAGAAAAAAAGGCGACCAAAAGCATACCTGCTGTTTTCATTATGCGTCATTAGGGGGTTAAAGACTACCTTATCATCCTGGTCATTTTTTATTAAAACATATTTGATGGAATTAATAATGCAGCAACCACTATACCCCCCCTCCACCCCCACCACCACACACACACACACACACACACGCGCACACACCCCCACACACGCACACACACACGTACACACCCACACACACACACACACCCACACACACACACACACACACACACTCACTTATTTCCTGTTTCTTTCTTTTCTGCTGGCAGCTATAAAGATATCTCCCACAGTGCTTTTAAATGTGTACTTATATAAACATCTCCTTCGGCTTTTCTCCAGCTCCCACACTTCCTCAGCTGACAGCGCGCTCCGTCTGTCTCACTCTTAGCTTTAGTCTCTTGTTTTTAATGCCAGCAATTTTCTACATCCATTTTGTTTTTGTTCTATTATTTTTCTTTCTTTCTTTTCTGTATTTACATTAATGCTGCTCCTCCACATCATCTCCCTCCCTGACCCGTATTTGTTTTATGGCTGCACTTACTCCTGACACCCGCCTCCAGTGCATTAGAGCCTCATTACATTCCTATTGTTTTTATTGTGGCCAAATGCACTGAGAGCAACGTATGGAGGTGGTGCAGAAGACTTGATGCGCTGCTTTGTTTACTCTTGAATTAATTTATTCCATTTAGTTTCACTTTGATCATGGAGAGTGCTTCATCACACTGAATAGGGAAAAAAGGACTAACTGCCCTATTTCTCTGTGTGCAGTATTGCCTGTGGATTTGGTGGTGCTTTGTTCGTTTACCTGAACCGACTGATTGTCCAGTTCATCAGGAACCAAAAGACAGTCAACAAATTCCTCATGAAGAAGTGAGTACATGTAAAATATGTCATTGATGTCTCAGGAGAAACATGCACCCTTCTCCCAGCTTCAATCTTTCTGCATTGTTTCATATGCGTCACACACCAGGATGTGTTTGTGGGCTCTGTGCTCACAAACATATGTATAAAGCAGTTTTTTTGTATTTTGAGAAATTCAAAAATGAAGAAATTGTAAAATCAACCCAAAGAGTTCCAAACATTTTCTTTGATAAAGTAACTTTTAAGCCAAGCCTGATTAGAAGTCAACTCCTTCAACCATCAGAAAACTCATTTGCTTTTGTACTATTAATAAAAGCAAATGACATCACAGAAACAGTATGCAGGACTCATACAGTAACAATACCATTGCATGAAGTCACAGGCTAAAGGCAACTGAAAAACAGTTTGTAAAACAGTTTTAAAGTGGTATTTCAAATCACATCCCTGAAAATCTATTGTGGTACTTTATTATGTTACAATAATAAAAGGGTTTTACATACAGCTTTTTTCAAACTTGTATTTCACTGAAAACTGTGAAGACATGAAGAAACAAATTGTATTTTATGTTTATTCACTTCAACACATTCTAGGCTATTTATTTAAAGCCAACAGTAACAGCTAAACATACATCTCTTGATGATAATTGCACATTTTAAATTTGTGTGATAATTCACTACTATGATAATGATGACCTCAAGGGTTGCTTTTTTTCAACATGGCTTCTAACTGAATTTACAGCATGTTTACTCTTCAATAAGTGAAGTGCAAATATGAAAATAATTTATTTTTCTAATTTCTTTTCTTTTTTTCTCCTCTTACTCTTTCAGGCGACTGCTCTATCCAGTGCTGGTCACTGTACTGATTTCAACACTGACATTTCCACCCGGACTTGGGCAGTTTATGGCTGGAAAGGTATAGTCCCGACATCTTTCAAAAGTTAAGATCATGTAAGAAAAATAGGCCAAATAGGACTTTAATAGGTACATTTTCCGCTTTATCCACTATGACTGAATGGTTGGAAACATCTGATATTTTGTCCATTAAGCTAATTGAAGAATCACATTTGTAAAAAGTTGAAAGACAGCTGCATTTTATGGAGACATCCCGACAGATCTTTCAGACTCCTACTAGAGTTTTGTGGTTCTTTGGTTTGTGTGTACTGATAAGGAGCCATATGCTAAAGGCTGTAAGAGTATTCTCTGTTTACAGCGAGAGGTTGATAGATATGATTGGAGCAGACAGGTTCAAATTGTCCAATAACCAAAAACTTTTTACTTTCTTTCTTTTTAAGCCTCTGGTCATAATAGCTTAAAGGGGTATAAATGTACCTGTGAGTGCTAGTGACACATCAGTGTACACTGGAAACATGGACCAGCATATTGTGGTTTTGCTCCAGGGATGACTCATGAGCATGTGTTGTGCCTTCTCCGGTTTTATCCCCTTCATCCGGTTAATAATCGGAATTAGAAAAAGAATAGACCCACCATCCTTCGTACACTCAAGACACACATACACACACGCCCAAACCAACTACACACACGCGCACACGCACTTTGCCTTGGCTCCAAATAAGAACGTGTTGAAGACTTCAGAAGCACTGCCCATGTTGGCTTACTCCTCTTAAAGCTCTTCTCTTTGGAGTACCCACTCAGAAATTTGTATCTGTGATCCCTTTGTCTTCCCGGCACACTCTTCATCATCATCTCTGCCGGTGGGAACTTTATCTCCAACGCTGTCTGCAGCTGATGTGACTTTTGTACGGCTTCAGATGATTTTGTCACAGTATAATCCTTGATGGATATTGTAAAATTTAAATCTCCGGTGACATTTTGTAAAACCTTGAGCTCATCATCTTTCCTCTGCTCACATTTAGAGGAGGCTTTTCCATTAAAACCTGCTGTGAATCTCGGCCCAAAACGTCAAATTTTCTAAATTCTAAATGTGTTTTAGATATGCTCTGAGTCACAATTGTCACTTTAACTATCATGGAGAGCTGTAAACAAGCAGGTGTGAGCATGAGTAAATAGCAAGAAGATGAAAATCATCTGGAATTCAACTTGAAAGATCCTGCTTACACTTTGTATATTGTGTTTGTTCTGAGCCCTGGAGGAGACATTGGAGGCAAAAAAGGTATTTTAAGGTTCCACAAAAGTTCTCTTTTGTCTATTTGTAGATCACCTAGAAAGTTTCTTCCAGAAACATTTGACATCTATAGGGGTTAATTATTAAGAAATCATGTGAAATCAGTGACGGGCGGTTTCTTCTTTCCAGGTACAACTATCTCTCTTAGTTGAAAGAAAGATGTGTCTACAGTAAGCGCAGTTGTTTAGTTCAGAGAAAGTAAAACTGATTCATTGTAGCTCCATGTTTCCCAGTAACCAGGCTTTTCCAGATACCTGGCAGATGGACTGTCTGATATTCTTCCTCTTGAAGTCAGTCCATCTCTGCACAAGAGACAGATCTCTGTGGAGTTTGACACAAGAGTAACACAAGATCACAAAGCTGTTAAGAGTTCAAACAAGTTTTTCTGGTTGTTTTTCTGTGGACATAGCTCAACAACTTGTATGCCTCCAGGGACTGAATGTTTGCTAGTAACATGAGCTGCCTGGGTCTAAATGTTAGGAAATGGAAAGGATTCTTACACAGTCTTGAAAAGTCTGGGTAAATATGGAATATTTCAGGTCTGGATAAATATTCGAAAAACACAATCTTATATATAAACTGTTTATTTGTTTAGATTTGGTTACCTTCTCCATGTTAAGAGAGACATAATTCCAACAGTATTTTTTTTGTCCTGATATATAAATGGCAGGTTTCATTTTTAATTTGCCATGTCACAATTTCAATTTAATAATATACTCATCAATACTTCAGCTTTTAATTTACAAACAGAATTCACACTATTTAATAATCCAAAAAGCTGCATAATTTGTAATTATATTACAAACGATTGATGCAAAAAGTTCTGCTGCCTGCTTCTGACTTGTAATTATTTTCTGTGTCTTCTAGTTGACTCAGGCGGAAACTCTGGAGACTTTATTTGATAACTGGACATGGACAAAACATGGAATTGCTGAGGAATTTGATTACATTGGACACTCCCAAGCCTGGATACATCCACAAGTCAATGTCTTCGTCACACTGGGCCTCTTCGTCTTCATGAAGGTAGTAACAAATTTAAGGAAGCTTTACAGTGTATCACACTTCTATAGAGGACTCTGGTGGAAGTGACAATCCTAAAGCCTTCTTTTGCGGCTAAAATGCTCATGTTGAAGCTTGAAAGCTGTAATTTCCGAGGAAATATTTTCTAAAAATTCACAAAGTTTATATTGTTGTAAAATATCAACATACAT
This sequence comes from Poeciliopsis prolifica, assembly GCF_027474105.1. NCBI lineage: Eukaryota > Metazoa > Chordata > Actinopteri > Cyprinodontiformes > Poeciliidae > Poeciliopsis > Poeciliopsis prolifica. Next base: position 11,309,098 of record NW_026562379.1, read on the forward strand.
TCATATTAGTATTGTGTGAGTCTTTTAAAGCTTCTGTAAGTAGGACCCTGATTCCATACCTGGGATTGGATTGGGACATCCTTGCTGTGAAACCTCTTTGAATCAATAATTTTTCAGAGTATTTTTTGCCATACATTTCCTAAGCAGCTGTCATGCTTTATGTTGTCTCTCAACTGTAAGAGCTGAAAACGAATCTGCTTGTAGAAAAGCAGCAGAATAAGAAGGGACTGTCTGTCTCTGTTCAATTTGAATTGAACTCATTTGTGCCTTATGCTCAGCTGGGGAGCAGAATAGCAGCAAGTCTTCTCTGCTGTTGTCGTAACATGATCACAGCCTTCGATTATCCCACAGTGCTGATGACAGAGCTCACCGGTGATAGATGATGAGACAGATGGGAGAGATGTAAGGAGCTGCAACTTTCAGTAGATTATAATTGTCAGTTATCACCTCAGCTGCACAACTCTGGAAAAGTTGGAAAGTATGAATACTTGAGGTGCAGAATGTGAAAGACCATTTTTGGATCTAAGCAGTTTGCTCACGTAAGGAGAGTTAAAAGATTAACCCTTTGACTTCTTTAGATTGTAGTGTGTTGGAAAGGGAGAGACTAAGAATATTAACAAAACAGTCCATTGTACTTGGTGAGAAAAAAAGTAAATTGGATGACTTATAGTACTTTTGCTTACCTTCCACTGTCCTATTTCTATTATACTCTGTTAGAAGCTTTGTTATAAAGACTAAATAAGTACGTTTAAGCCACATGTCTCGCGGTCATTCCCTTATCTGTGAAAATGCCTATGCTTGTCTCCCAGTTAGATTTTTTTGCTCCTGTTAAGAAGAAATGCACTTTCTATGATCAACAACAAATGACATGGATACAATGTCATCCATCACATGGACACAACTCTACGTGTGAGTTGGTGTTCTGAATTTCACCCAGCAAAGCACTCACAGAAAGTAGGGGAGATAGTTTTTGTTTTTTTTAAATCCTGGTAACTACCAATGTTTTAGGCCAATAATGTTGATTATATTTCACTTTTATGATTTTCTCTTTCTTACTTCTCCTTTACCCAGCTGGCTGAAGTGAGCTAATTCAAACAGTAGCTTATTTTTCCTTCTGTAATTCCAATTATGCAGTAGTGCAGACATTTAATAATTTGCATATTTGCACCTTATGTTCTTGAAAGACTTCACAGTCAGTGTTGAGCACCAAAGAACAAGTTTACTTTGTTTTTAAAGTATATTTGAATGTAAATTGGATATTTCCCTGTTAGAATTATTTTAGTCTTTTTATAACTATGAGTTTCACTCTGGTGCAATCAGCATTTTAAACATTAAGTTTCACTTTAATCCTTAACTGTAATACTGCTTGTACACACTCTTGTGCAGGCTTCATCCACTGTATATTATAAACAGTCTGTACACAAAGGCAACGTGTGTGGCGAGGTTGCAAACAAGTTTTCCTGTCGCTTTGCCAGTGATGCACACATGCATAACACAAACAACTTGTGTCAGTGTGTGCATAAAACTGAGTGTGTCACCATTCTTGAAGAAGTAACATTTTTTAAAAAAAGTTAGCATACACTCTAATAACCTCTGTTCTCTGGGGTCCAACCTCCAACTGGAGGGCGCTGTGTTATCGCAGTGGCAGCAGCAACTGTTTGCATAAATGTTTGCACTGTCAACCCTGATTGATTGGTGACACTATAAACCAATTAAAATATTGACATATATGATCCAAAACATTTAGGCATGGTACAAAATAAAAACAGAAGAAAACTGTAAAAGGGCAAATAATTTTCAAGGCACAATTTTAAAGGTTTTTGTAGGATTAACAGTAGATAAAAGATTATCCCCTTTGTAGCTCCTGTTGATCACAATGTCCAGGAAAAGGAGGATAAAACAACACAGTGAAGTGAATCTTTAAGCTGTAGTACAGTTGCAAGCATTTTCTCAAGCTCAGACCTGAGCTGTAGTTTTCAGCTTTTGCAGTTCTCAGTCCAACTGTTCAGTGCATTTGAGCAAATAATTTGTGTCCAAATTCACTGCTTAAGGCCTTGTATTCTGTCTTTTATGTGTTCCCTTGATTTATTAATAGGTTATTACAAATATTTTTAGGCAAAACTGATTTATTTACTATTCAGTAGTATTAAGATGTTATTATAGCCCCCATCCCACCTCCATTCATGCCTCCAGAACTTTCATATTGTACGCATTCTTGTGCAGAATCATTTAGTCTCATTTAATCTCACTTTCTCTGCTCGGCACATATACTTCATTGCCCCTGTTTGGAGCATCCAACACACTACCTGTCACCTCTGGTTTACACATCTAATGTTGTTCCTCTTGTTTCTTCTATTTTAAAACATTTCCATTCACTTTCACACTTCCTGCATTTGATGGTTCTCACCCAAGTAATTTTCTCTTTGCATTCATCATAAACTGTCCAGATTCTACAAAGTTTCCCACAAGAGGACAAACATGTTTTCCTCATTCGTAATTGTAATTGCAGAACTTTCTGACATATTAAAGAGGCAATTCAGCCTGTAATTCATGTCCATGCTATGTTGAAGCATGGACACATCTATCATACCACTTCATTTTATCCCTGGCTGTATGTTAAGAGTTGTTGTCAGGCTGGAAGAGTTGTTAAGAGTTGTTGTCAGGCTGGAAGATGATCCTCCACTCCTGACTAAAGTCTGTAAACTTTCTCACAGGATTACCCTGTGCTTTATCTCCAGGCACATTTTTCTGCTGATTGAAAACAGAATAAATAGGATAGAAATAGTATGTATTGTACAACTGTGGAAAAAATTATCAATTTATTTTTTAGCTGTGTCATCCCAAAATATTTACTAATTTGTTGACCCCTGTGAAATATTTCTGTAAGCACCACTGCAAAGGATATGATGTATAAAACACCACCTGAACAAACCTTGTTGAGCATGTATTTGTTGCCATGCTCTGACTAATGTCCTCTCTCTATCTCCCTCACCCTGACTCGACATGCAAAGCGAGGCTGTAATGGCTCGGTCTAATTACAGCCTTGGGTTTTGCTGTGTTCAGCCTGATGATTTTCAAAGGCGAGATTGCTCTCACTCCCGCTTCTTCTCTATAATGACTGGTTCTTTTATTCAGCCTGGCAGCCATCTTGTCTTGATGCTCCCTTTTCATCCTGAAACTTATGAAACACTCTGTTTCCAAATAGAAAAGGCATGTGCACAGTTCTCCATCGGCTTCAGCTCTGCTTACAACTTACCCTTATTAAGGAGTGACAGTGAAATGTTAGCACTTTCTATGAAGATGCTAGTTTCAGCACAGCTCATTGGTTAGCAGCTTTGTGCACGCAAAGCTGCTAACCATTTTGCCATTCTTAATAATTCATTGTTATTTTTAGTCTTGTGCTGTTATGAAACTGGTATATTAATGCAGGTGTATGTCCTCTGCTGTCTGTCTGAAAACAGCAGTGTGTGTGCCTTATAGTGTCAGAGCTGACTGGACTGTAATTGGAGTGGGAATCGAGGAGGGGCTCCTGGGAAGAAGCTCTGTCCTCTGAAAATGGTTTACACACAGGATCATACAGCGCTTCCAGCTGATTGAGTATAAATGTCCTCCATGGTCCATCATAAGTGATACCAAAGACATTTGTACCCCTTAGTTCTTGACAACTCATGTAGTCTTACACTTTTTGTGGTCATTTTTCTTTGACCTGAATAACAAAATGAAAATCCACATCCTAATTAAATAAAAGAGGATACGTGTTTTCCTGTCTCACTTTCAAATTGCTTTAAGTTGCCCTTAAACAATGTAATTGCTGTCAAATAACACACAGCAATTCAAATAAAATACTATTTCTTTGAGTACTAAATTAGCAACCAGATACATACAAGACTGCTCCAATCTGGCCCAAACACAAGGAAAGTTTTTACTTTATAACAGAGTCACAGTGTAACCTTACGCTTGACAAAGTAGTACCAACCAAAATACAGCAGTGGCCATGATTGTACAACACATTTATTAAAACCTGGATCATTCTCCAATCTCTAGTGTTGTTCATTTACTTCAAAAACATTCAGTTAATTCGAGCTACATATGGTGCAATGTTCTTAGTTAAAAGTTTGTTGATTTTACGAAATGAGTTTTTTGGAAACAATATTTGTTGAAGAGCTGTAATAATTTATTCCATCTATAAAGTATCAATTCTACCAATATAAATTCTCTTTTTTTGTATTGGTAAATGTTAATTATAGTACTTAGCAATGGCTCTTTCTGTAATCTGAGAAGACATGTAAGTTTTCCCTCCTTCACATTCCTAATTAGTATATAGATATAATGCTTTCTTCATGTATTTTCAGTGCATATAGGAGAAGTTCCTACTTCAATAGATTTTAATAAATTTGCAACACATTATGTAGCTTTGATGTCAGTTCAATGTTTCATCAAATTATAGTGAAAAATATAAAGTCAAATGACTGGCATCTAAAAACACACAACCAGAGTGAGGGTTTTATGACTGCACTTGTCATTGAGGTCAAAACAAATATAGGCAATTTTCCTAGCTTAATCAGCCTTATGAAGTTCAATACAGAATGTAGTTGGTCTCATTTTTAAAACATAATGTCTTTTGAAGGAGAAAAAAGTACAGACCACATTTCAAACATGCCCTGCCACTAATGATACATAATAGTTAAGCTGTTTCATAACCATTTTGATATTAAAATAATTATTTATGTAACTTATAGCTGTTCTTTTCCAACAGCTTGAAATGGGTTATATTAAAGTATTCAAGGGAACACAAAACTGGTATTGAGGATTTTGTCTTACCATGCCATGAGGCTAATTGGGGAGACCTTTAATATATTGCAGGGGCTTTGGTTTTATCAGTGTGTTTCACCCACATTGCATTTGTTCAAACACTGAGTTATTTTGAGAATGTGTTACCCAAGTAGCTGAAAAGGAACCACAAGGGTTTTGTTTTTCATTAGCACCCATTTGTAGCCATTACTTGTTCTGTTGCTTGACATGACCTTAGCATATTTTTGTCATGTTTGGGATTAAAGTACAGATTCAATTTTAGTCACACTTCTTCAGGTGCAGATTGCCTTGATTAAGATAGAAATATCTGCTTAAGATGAAGTTTTGCACACAACAACTTATTGAGAGACTGAGAGAAACAATAATAGGAACATTAGCACCAATGAGACTTTCACAAACATGGTAATATTTAAAAATAATCCATTGTTTTATCGAGAAGTGTAAAATGTGTGCAGATCTTTGATTTTCTTTTCTGTGGCTGTAGTGGCTGCTAAAAAAGATGAAATTACACCTTCATCAGTTTTGCACAGAAGAGCCATTGGTCTGGCCTCTTAATAGACCAGCTGGTCTCCTATAAACAAACAGCCTATTTTGGATCTTCCACAGTATTCTGCTTACATAAGTTGGCCAACGCACTCCAACTTTATTTGGATATTTCAATATTAGACATGAGCTGAGAACATTTTAGTATGGTGACCTTGAGTAAAAAAAAACAACCCTCAATTGCATGTCTTTTGCAGATAAAAAGTATATATGTGGTTGCCTTCTTTCAGCATGCTGACCAGCAATGTGTGCTGACCAGCAACAGAGGGGAGGGGCTAGTTTAACATCATCTCTGTTTGTACTATCAGAATCAAATCAATAATTTGACCTAAAGTGTTTTTTTCAGTTTTAAATAAAAAAAGAGAAAATTAAAGTTTGACATACCTTGATAGGGACAAACTGTCTCTTGACTGTTTTTATTGCTCGACTGAGGAATAACTTGTTTGTTTTTGAGGTTGTTGTGTCCTGGGACTCCTGGTATTGTTCACTGTTCCAGCTAATGTTCTAGATACAAACACAGTACTGTTCAGACATGTTTCTGGCTGCTTAAATCTAGCTTTGCATTCCTGTCCAGACTTTGCCAACAAGTTTAGAAGATGTAATATCCGTATTTGAATTGAATACAATAACTACTTCCTCTTCCTCGAAAATAGTATAAGCCTGAAGCAGCTCTATAAATAATACGTCTTATTAAAGCCACCTTCAAAATTCATGTGGTTCATTAGGAATATTCTAAATGGATTTTAATTTAGGATTCCTTCTGTGTTTTCTGGCTGCTCCTTGGAGATTTTAAGACATCAAAGCTTTTCATGCTGTAGAGTTATTTTCTTCTTCTAAAACCTTGGTTTACTGAAGTCTCCATTCAGTTTGTGATTGGAAATCCTCATAATTATGTCTGATGGCAGTGGACCGCTTCTGTGAGACATACAGAGAGTCGATTAAATCAGATTAAATGAAAAATTAATGATTCCTCTGGGGGAGTGAGTAATTTCTGCTGTATAAGATTTGTTACAGTAATAGTTAGGAAACGTAATTGAGTGTAGCCTTAGTCCTGGCAGGACAAATAGTCGTGCTTAACCCACATATGATCAGCTGATTTTAAAACAAATCTTGATATTTCTAGATATATTTAACTTTCCCTTCAAGGGAGTTGGTTTGTCCCATGACACATGTTCTACATGTACCGATGCTTCTGCAGGTACGTGATGCTCATTTTAGGGAACATATGCGTTTCAGTGTAGACTTCTTTGTGGTGTTGATTCTTGATCAAAATCAATGCAAATCAAATGGCATAAAATTCTCAAAGTCAGCTTTTTCAGGTTGTCACCTCAGATCTTTGTGAACAGATATAAAGAATGGGTCTTCCATTCTTTATAACTGCAGTCATAAAACAGGGAAAGCAGGAAACAGCTTAATGAATTCTGGAGACCAGGTCAGATTATGTTGCTCTCAAAGTCAATGTCTTATTGTAAAACAATAAGACATTGACTTAGTTGGCTGGAAACCCAACTTCCTCTCATATCTGCACCCATTCAGAACAAGAACTTTTCCAACTGCTACTCCCTAGTTTATGGTGTAGGAGCCGGCCAGGACACCCAAAAAGAATGAAAGATGAGCATTCTCCACAAACCGTCACTAAACTATATTGCTACGTGGTTAATATTGTTGAGAGTACTAAACTCTCAATAATAATACTGCACTAAGCCACATTTGTGACACTTATGTCTATAACTGCTGCACTTTATGACCATCATGTATAATCGTCTAAGCCATATTATCATCTGTGAAATACTACAAAATACTGCCTATACTTTATTTGTCCTGCAGTATATATTTTACTGTATTGTTTGGTAGATTTTCTCTGCAGTTGTAAATATTATATATTCTTTGATTTATTTAATTTTTTTACTTCCATTCAATGCTAGTACTACTTTATTTTATAGACATTTGAACAGTTCTTCTCAAGTAAAGGATTTAATTGCCTTGTTTACTTTCTTAACTTGCATATGACAAATGAAACTTATTATCCTTCCTCATCAGTGATCACTCCATACTGAACACTATCGCACAAATTCCTAATACTCGGAGTGCGGAGGTTGTTCTTGATTAAAGAAAACTCAGAGCCAACTATTTTAAATAGAAGCACTTTCTACCGTTTGTTCAGGCTGCGAGAGGCTGAGACAGAGTTGGTTTTTTTAATATTGTTCTAATATCTTCATATATCTTAAAGAAAGTTCCCTCTTGACAACATATTAGCTTAAAAACAGTACACATATGGCAGACATGGTGCTGCTCTGTTAGTATGTTAGCTTTAAGCTAAACCTGATTTATAAACATGACGGTTTCTAGACTAAATCTTCAGTGCAGGAGTTTTAACCACCAATAGCATTCTATCTGTAACATGACATGACTATAGTTGGGGTACGTTTACCATCAGTGACTTATTAAAAATACATGAAGGGACATTAACAGCCTACAGGGATCTTTTTATTAGTTTATCTCAGATGTAACTCTGAGCCGCAGGGGATTTGTAGGTCACTGTAACTTTACGGACGTCAGAGTGGTTGCCATGGTAAGGACTGCTGTCTTATGGGGATGGAAACGACACAGCCGGCAGCATCTTGTCACATTCACCTGTGTTTGAGTGGATGTTTCTGTGCAAACAAGCAGCTGGATCATATTACCCTGTCATCTACACCCTGCAGACTATTTCAGCTTAATAGAGGCCAATCCCAACATCACATTTAATATTAATACTTATGTGCACAAGGTTTTGTGCAGATTGACACTAAAGTTTCTCTGTAGTGATTGAACCACTTTTGTCTTTTTTCAGATTCATGTTCCAGATGTTCATAAAATCTTTTAAACCATGAAAATAAAATTCCCATTATGCTCAAAAGTAGTAGTGTGTAGTTCTATTGGACTACAAATATAAATCTTGTCAATTTTTATCAGTTTTTGCCTTCATCTCTGTACATTGTGTTTTCTGCTTTTATTCCAATTATTTTTTTCCTCCTCATCTCTCCATAATGGTTAATATTGTCTGTCTGACATTTTTCAAAGTAGTTTTCTCAGAGAGGAGGATGTTCAAATCTGTCAAATTAAATGGGCCAATAAGAGATTGTTGAAAGTGGGTGACAAGATGAAGTGGAGATTGACACATTACCATAAAAAATATTAATCTGACAAAAATATTTTGTGACGCACCAAAAACGATTTTTAGGTTTCTGAAAATGTTGTTTTTCTTTGTGTGTGTGGTTTAAGGACCACAGCCAACCACAAATAGCTGAAATCTGGTAATATTTGCATACTGTAAAAACACTAACTGCCCCTTTTTGTTCAAATTCCAAAAATACTTTAATATGCGCAGCAATAATGTCTTGGGTTCGATTCCCAGCCCAGGGTCTTTCTGCATGGATTTTGCATGTTCTCCCTGTGCATGCGTGGGTTCTCTCTCAACAATACGATGGAAAGGGGAGTCTGAAGAATCCAGTGTCTGCTTTATTTTCTCCATGAGGCTCATTTAGTGTAATCAAATGTTTGTGTGTCTGGCAGCATGGAGCTATGATTCTCGTCACAGAGTATGTGCTATGATGTGTCCTGTGGGGTGTACGAACACCTACACACATATGTGTGTTTGCTTGAGGTGTGAAAATGGTTGCAGTTCAAGGTTGCAGCAGGAGATGCGTTACGTCACCATGGCAGCCGGCCTTAATTACTACTAACTATAGACGGAGCAGAGGGTCCGGAGAGAGGGAGAAGAGAGACGAAGCAATGAGAGTAATTAAAAAGTCCATTTGGAACCATGAGATTAATACAGCAATGAGATTTGCTTAATAGTTTGTATATTGCACCAATTTACATGCTGCTCTTTGGGCCTGTGAATGTTTAATGCTACGTCGTCTCAATTTTGTGTGGCTTAGATGAATAAGTGACATGCCCCATATTGAAGCAGGAAGTGAATTAATAAACTAAACTGACCTAAATAGTCGAGGAGTATTTTCAGATCATCTCACAGGCTGACTGTAGACAAAACATTACCTGCAGTTATTTTAGGTTCATGGTGGGAATACAAAGAACTGGTGCAATGGCTTATGCAGCACCAGATCTGGTCTTGTTATTTTTGCTTTGTTTAAAAATACAATTCATGAGCCTGTCTTCCCACTTTTCTTCAAATAAAGCATACTAGGAAACCTGGTTTTTAGCTGAACTTTGACATCATGTAGGCAGTGAAAGTCTGAGTCAGCATTAAATGTAGCACTATCTGTTATTTGAGTTGTACTCCAACAGTTCAAAACTAATCCATAAGATATAAGAAACTACAGACAGAACAAAGCTGTGCCTAAAGCTGACTCAAACTTATTATGCCAGCCAGAGGATAATGTTTAGATCAGCAGTTCCTATATCTGACTGAATGTCCATAAGAATTAGTCAGGTACATTGTCCTCACATTTTCTTTACATTAATAATCTCATCAATAATCAACTTGACTTGTCCACTAAGCTAACTTTATTTAGAGATACATATACTCTAAAGATTGACTTTAAGTTGTCAGCACATCACTTTGGCAATTACCCCAAATGCTTTTATTTCTGCTGCTGTTCAGCATGGCATGTTGAGAGGGTGGCCTTTATTAATTGGTAGTTTGACAGGAAAAACAGAAGGGCTGGACATGCAGTACTTGTCATGCTACTGGGAATCAAACCTGGGACAAGGACTATAGCCTTTATATATGGTTTACTTTCTCTACCACTGATCCACCCTTTGCTCCATTTGTATATTTAAAGCAATCATTATTGAACCTCAAGCTAATATTAGCTTTTGGCTAACAATTGATTATGCATTTCAATCTTCCTTGGTGCATTTGCTTACTTAAGTGTCAAGGATGTAATGACTGATTATGTATTAAAACTGATAAATATTGTGATCGTTGAGTGAAATGAGGTAATTAATACCTCATATTAATGAGATATCTTATGTAATATCTGTGTAGTGACTTTGTGGACTAAATCTGTTGATCATTTTAAACACAGGCTCACCTACACATCTGGACATCGAGCAATGCTTACACATTGTCAGCGCTGACATTTCCCTTTTCTTGCCTAATTAGCTGTCCTTTCCCCTTGCCTGCTGTAGTGTCAGCCAATCAGCGCAGGCCACTCATTACACAATCTTTATTTCAGGGTCTTTGTCAAATGAAGAATGAATGTGACAGTTCAATCTAACCTCGGCAATAAACCTCGCATGGCTGCCCCCTCATTGCTGATTTGGGATTCAGCTTAGCTATCATGTTTGGGCACACTGCATAGGACTTGGATATCTAATTGAAATGCCATCCAGTTCTTTCATTTTATGTCTTTATCTCACTTTTTTTTTTTATTTCTCTTTAGTTTTGGATGTCTGCCTTGGCCATCACCATGCCTGTGCCCTGTGGATCTTTCGTACCTGTGTTTGTCATTGGTAATGAGCAATTAACAATGTGTGTTTTAGAACAGTGAGCTGTTCTAACAGTCTGTCTTTTTGGAAAAGGTGAAGTTTGACTGTCATTTAGGAAGTCTAATCAGCCCCATCAAAGTCTTGGTTCAAAAAATTAAACAGGAGAGACATGCTGATGATGAATAAGATGCTGGTGCAATGGCTTATGCAGCCATTGCACCAGTTTGTTGTATCAACTTTTTTCTTCTGCTGCAACCAAAAGAAAGTAGCGACTGAGAGGACAGCCCCTTTCCTAAAAGCAGTGAGGGTTAGGGTGACCTAACTTTTTTTTTTCATAAGTATTAGTCTACTTGTACAAATCAGTATTAGAAAACTTAACACTAAAAACATTGATGTGTTACTGATACAATTTTAATAAGCAAAATGACAGAAATAAGTTTCTACCTCCTAAAGGTGGAGATTTCTGTGGAACCAGATGTGTCACTGTTGCTGGCTTTCCACCTTAAGACTCTAATTCACCAATTTAAACCTTCTACATCCATCAGATGGGGGTGACAGTCATATTTTTACCAAAGTCGTAGCAATCAACTTTGGTAAATTTGCAGAATTAATTTACACCTACACCTACAGAATTAATTTACACCAACACCTACACCTTTCACTGCTGTTGTTACTCTTCTAGAGGAGATGTAGCACTGCAGAAAGAAATGTATTACATGAAGTATTTATAGTTTGGAAAAATAGTCATTCCATTGTACAGAAATTCAGGTTTCTGACCTCTCTGCATGTAGGCAGAAACCCGAGGTCTGACTTTTTCTTTCTTCATCCATGGTTTGGCCATTGTAGGAGCAGCGTTTGGTCGTTTGGTTGGAGAATGCATGGCAGCCTGGTTCCCAGATGGCATTCACTCTAATGAGTCCATTTATTCCATAGAGCCAGGAGCCTACGCTATTGCGGGTATGTTGAACACTCATTAATTTATTACCAGATAATTTTGAATAAGTATGAAAGTCTGATTTAGTCTATTGGTAGCATTCATCTAGTTTTAGTCTTCTTAGTTTGAGCTCCCTGCTCAAGATCAAAACTTTGATGCACCACAAATAAAAATCATAAAATACTATGAGGATAGAACATAATGGAAACAAAAATGACCCAACAAAATCAACCAAATGCAAAAGTACTTTTTTGAAAGACGTAAATCATAACACAATCATCACTTGTTGGTGAACTTTATTAGCAAAGATTCAATGGATTTTTTTTATATACTGTAGATAAGTGGTAGAAATGATTGATTTTACTTTGTTTTTTAAAACTATGATTACACATCCACAATATTTCTTAAAGTTGTGCCTATAATGAGATCCAGTGTTGCTGCAGTCCTACTTGTTGACAGCAGTGCCTCTGCTGCAGCCTCGGCGCCTGCTGTTTTCCCTTTTTTTCTTCCCTTTTTTTTCTGGGCTTGCTGATGCTGTTGTGCCTTGCTGTAGCAGATGACTCAGCGCTATGCAGGCCCGACATTCTGATGAGCCTCTTTCATTTCACAGCAGAGCTCGCTCTAAAGACTGAGCATTAGGAAGGGTGGAGAGAGCAGAAGCAGCATTTATCTGAGGAGAGGGAGGCAGACACGGTTTAATTAAGTTATGAGAAAGAACAATGAAACCTGCTGGTGTGAACGCTGCCATCTAGCATCTGTTTGTTCATTCTCTCCTTGTATTGCTCTCTCTTTAATTTTCTCTTTCTCCATTGTTCCTCTTTTTTCCACTGTTTAAAATGGACTCATCCATTTTCTCTGTCTGTGTGAAGACTCATTCACACCATGCTGCTCTGTCTGTTTGGTCCCAGATTTTACACAACTTTTTCTACATCAATTTTAAGAAAGGAAAGAAAAATGAGTTGATGCAGATATTTCCTTCAGTATTAATTTACATGTGTGGGTTAATTTCTACTTTCTGGGTGTTTAGAAAAAGAATGTGAATTTATTTAGCTGAACAAAGAGTTTGAAGAAGATGTCCAGACCAGAGGTGATTTTCAGATGAAAGTACTTTTTCAGGTTTTTGATTGATTGATAGATTTAGTTTCCTCCACAATGTAATCTGTGCATAAAATTGAAAACATCTACACATCTGCACTAAGAGGTCAGAGATGTGAAATGCAGTTTGTCAAAATTACACAGCCTTCTGAAGTTTCCACCAACATTTCAGAAAACCATTCAGAAAATATTCAGTTAATACAACCCTTGGTGTTTCAGAGCTTACCGTGACACTGACAGTCTCCTGTTTTGCTGTTCTCTCCCGTCCACAGGTGCTGCAGCCTTGTCAGGAGCGGTCACCCACACCGTTTCACCTGCGATCATTGTGTTTGAGCTGACTGGTCAGATCTCTCACATCCTGCCAGTGATGATAGCTATTATACTGGCCAACGCCGTGGCTCAATCTTTGCAGCCGTCGTACTACGATTCTCTTATCAGGATCAAGAAGCTTCCCTACCTCCCAGAGCTTGGCCGGGGTCACCATGAGTATGTACAGTGTATTATATTGAAGAACAACCTAAAGCAAATATGCAATAGCAACTGTCTTTTAAAAATTACTCCGTATAACTACAGTAAGAGAACTACATTTACTCAACAGTGTACATCTACTTCAAATTCGCCAAACATTTTTAGAGCAGTCTAAGTCCTGACAGACTGTAATCCTGCTGTCTACAGACAGGTGGAGCTGTTTTCAGTCTTCAGACCAGTACATCATTTATTCCTCACTTTATTAATATATCCATAAAAACAGTAACTTGAAGACGGTTTGACTTGAGGGAAAATATGTTTTTTGAGCTTTAGTCTGTTTTAATTTAAAACAATTCAGGACAAAAAAAACTTGTATTTTTATTGAGTGTATGTAAACTTCTGGCTTTAGTTGTAGCTTTACCAGTTTTTGTTGATAGATTTTCTGTATTGAGGTTCTTTTCATTTTCAGGGTTTGCAAGGTGTCTTCAGAGATGCACCCATTCAAACATTTGCCCTTGGCATTTGACAGCTTTGCTTGGATATTTGCAAACTGTTATATTGGAACAAAAACCTAAATGTGTCATTCATAAATTAGTTTGCAATAAGGGGACAACAAATGTCACTCTTAATCATTTTTGCTGGAAAAGCTTCTCTTCCCTTCACTATGCCACCACCACAATTGAATATTCTGTCTTACCTATTGTAGAATCCAGAATTTACCAGTATATGTACCAGTGGGACTGGCAGTGTGCCCAGAATCAGGTTAAAAGAAAATTTCCTCAGATTTTTGTTGTTGTTGTTTTTGCTGTCTTGGGATCAGAAGGTGTCTCCCAGGGATCAATTCTTATTGGGCCATGCTCTGAAAATACTTCTAAAAACATTTTTATAAAGTTACAGGTGTGGGTTATAAAAATTTTTAAAGTAAAGCTCTGTCAGTCTGTTGACTGACCGTGGTGTGAAATTCAAGCAATCAGATACACACATCAGAATTTATTTTTATGTATTTTTATTAATTTATTCTCTTTAAGTCATTATTAATATATTCTTCTGTGTAAGAAGGCAGTATTGCATCCCTCATCCTGACCTGCTTCATCCATTGTGGAGCAGAGGCTCCCAAGAGGCTGCAAGAAAAACATCAGTCGAACAATTCTGCTCTGCTCCCGTTGCAGTGGAAGCTCAAATGACTGCTTTGAAATAGTGTTTGGAAATTATCCAAACATACATCTTCGAAGAAGTTCAAGAGTATTTGTTCTCTATAAGGCACAGAAGATTTTTTTTCTGCATATTTTACAAAACACATCTCAGTATTGTCTTTATTTTGCAGTTCTTTGAATGATGTCATTCCCCTCGGCTGCAAAGGCAGAGCATGTTTATTTGCACAGAACTCTTTGTACACAAGGTGATAAATTCAGTCACCCAGTTTATTCTTTGTTTAAAAAAGACAGTTTGTTAAACAAAGACTATGATGTGACCAAAATTGTGGGTGCATCTACGAAAAATAGTTAGGTGAAACCAGTGTAAAAAGTTAGTCTCAAGCCCTACAGTATAACTCTGCTTTGCCTGTGGAAAAAAAACACACAAAAAAAACTACTCTCACTACATACTCTTGCCAGGATAATCTGTCATCAGACATATCAGACATTATTATATAATAATTTCACAGAAATTATTATATAATAATTTCTGATGGATGTACATCATTTCTGATGTACATCCATCAGAAATTACCCATTTCTGATGGATGTACAAAGCACTGTAAAGGAACGTTTATATAATGGCTGCTCTGCAACATATACAGCTTGTACATCTATTAACATTTATCTTCTAGGAAAATAATTTGATTTTTTTTTCTGCGAGACTGCATTGCAAAGTCAGGTATTCGAATCACATACAAATTCGACTTTACTCAGTTTCTATATGTTCATGCATATCTTTTTCAATGGCTTGATATCATAGGTTATTAAAAAAAGACTTTCACTTCTACATGTAGGAACTATTACATAATCTTTCTCATCACAGCTCGTTTGTCACCTCTGCTTTTTTAAACACTTTTTCACCTCATCTCAGTGTGAAACCTGAGCCTTGCTGCATCTTGTTGATGTCGATTAGGCCATGAATAATCGTCACTGCAAAAGCGGGAAAGTTGCAGAGTATTCATTTAATCAGGATTCTGAGGTGTCTGTCTTATTTAGCATCAGTTGATGTTATTGGGGAAACCAAGTGGAGCAACCAGGTTATACAGCTTATACAGATTGCAGGATCAGATTCTGTTCCCAGCTATTAAATGAAAACTTGGTTGAATTAAGAGGGAAAACAATTACATATCTTCGACCTTTGACACCTCAAGGGAAATTTACCTTGGCAGCTGCTTTGGCCAGTTGAGAGGCAATCACTTACATCATTCTCTCTCATCCACATGCAAATTAAATCGCTGTCAGCAAGCACAGTGCAAAGAGGAAACTTTCTTTTAGGCCTTTTTCATATTTGAGATGATACAGTTGTCTGGTGCTAGAAGAACAATTTCTCTTTTAAAGAAAAAGGTGACAAAATTGTTTTTTTCATTTTTTAGTCCTAGCAGTGAGAAGTGAATTCTGAAATGTTTATGTGAAACGTTTATTGTGTAAAATGTTCATTTCTACATAGTTAGCAGAAATACACCTAAAACCTTCTAATTCAAGGCCTTCTAATGTTTGTGATATTTAAATTTATTGCAAAATGACACAATGCTATACATATCTGACCAATTATGTCTCATTAATGTGACTTTGGTATATTTATTCTAACTGACCTAAAACAAGAAATGTTTGGCCTGATTTAGCTTCAGATGGTGAGAGCAAAAAGCTGCATGTCTGTTTTTCTTCATTTTACAGCTGAAATTGAACTACATATACATAATTTATAGTGAACATGCTTCTGAAATAGTGGAAATACAAATAATTTATGAAACTAATTTAAACCTGGTGTAGGTTATAGTTTTAAAATTATAGTAAATTACTCTGTATAGGTGTTTCATTATTTCACAATACACACTGTAATTTTACTTGCAGATATTTTCTTCTTCCTATGCTCTAATATACATAAGGTAATTGATAGGTTTCCTTCATCTTCCTAAGAGGCCTCTTGGACTAGAGTTGTACATTATATGTATTGAATTGGAGCTTGGAAAGCATGGCCATCAATTTTGTTTTTTTTTTACATCTGAGGAAAGGTCAGCACAGCGAGTTGTCACTGGTTGAAAAAGTGGAAGTTTGGCCGCAGTCCGTGTCTTGGCACGGCTGATGGTCTTGGCAGCGGAAGCCATTAAGCGACGGCTGTTGTGTTTGCAGTTCTTGGCCGGCTTCAGCAGGAAGAGAAATCTGAGTGTATCTAACTGGTGTACTGAGGCGTGTGATTCTGCTGAGCTGAGAAGTGCTCGCACAGTGTCACCCAACCTCACCTGAAGTACACACAGCGATTGTGGTAACAACCGAAAGATGTGTTGACACTGTGACTTTTTATTGTGTTGGCCAGTCAGCTGAAAGACTGTGCAGTCGTCATATTTGCTAGGGCAATAACTTAGAAATATTACGGCGCTTGTGTAGTATAAATTTTTAAACATGAGTGTTGATGCATTTTCAGACAATGAATAGAATAAAGTTCCAGCTGTCTTCTTCCTTTGGCCTCATCTCAATGAAAAAATAGACACTTCTTTTTTTCACCTTGTACATTTCATTTACTCTTCTTTCCTTCCATGCTTATCTCAGGAAATACAACATCCGTGTGGAGGACATCATGGTGCGAGATGTGCGATACATCGCACTCAACTGCTGCTACCGAGACCTACACAACGTCCTGATGTCGGGACAGATCAAGACTCTGGCTTTAGTGGAATCTGCTGGTGAGTTTAAAAAAATCTACACATCCCTGCAAAACACAGAGTTATGTGTAAATAACCTGTTTCTGGTGTCTTGTGAAACCACTGAAAGACACAGTGAGGGTAATTTTTAGCTGATGGTAGTTTATCTCCATACAAGAATCCGTTTGGTCCCTCATCTAATTTCTCTGCTCATATTTTCCTTTGGTAGAAACAAATGAAATGAAAACAATTCAAAATCTCTATTTTACCGTTAACATGTTGGGATTTAGTGCACCCATGCTGCTACATATTTATTAATTGGTAAATCCAATACCAAAATACACAAATATGTCAGTTCTTGGAGTTTAAAGTAATCAAAGTGTCTGTAAAAATATTCACTATTCACCCCATTGAGGGTTTTGCTCATCATCATTGATTAAGTTTTCATAAGGAGTGAATACTTTTTATAGGCAATCTACAAATAATATGAGAATCTTAGTTTAGGAAAAAAACATTCTGTTATTTACTGAAAAATATTTAGACATGATTTGCTTCATTATTAATAAGATTAATATTCTTGTACTATTAGAAAGTAAGATTATATTATATGAATGACTATTACGTTGCAGTGCAACAATATTTGACCAAGCTTTTATGAGAAAGTCGTGGAAAAAATGATACCAAAACTGCCACTTCTGTTCCTGGTAGGTTTATGTTTTTGTACTTAATTAGCCTGTTAGTTACCTACAGCTCCAAACTCTTCAGCCTTTGTTCCACACATTAGCACTCAGGACACATCTGTTTTTAAGGGGCTAAATAACATCTTTAAAAGGCTTTGCAAATCAGAATCCGTAATTCGAGGGCTCTAACGTCTGGGGTATCTTTGTTCGGTGTTGCCAATTTTGTATTTCTGGTGTGCCCTCCAGCTGGCATTAAATTCAAAATTTCTGCAATCCCAGTGCTGTCCTCATCAAAGTGACTAATTGATAGAAAAAACCTGCCTGGGCACAGCTTGCTGATGGCCTTAGTCACCTCATTAAAGTGCAAATTGGGTATTTCAACACTGTTTCAATTATACAGTGGTACAGGAACAATTAGCTGCAGCATTTAGCCAAACACCTAATCTGCACGCACAGTCACAAAGGCAGTTACTTAAAGCCGGCAGCACATGCACACTAATTATTGGATATTTGCTGCCTTCTGGGCACTTGTTTTGCAACTATGCAGACTTCTTTGCAGTATGTTTGTTTGTTTGGAAGTCACAACCCTCTGTTTGCAGATTTTCCCGAATTCACTTTCTACCATCTCTGTTTTTCCTCCTGTGCATTTTCTTTTCCTTTTGTTGTGCTCCGCTAATAAACCTCCTTATCCTTTTTTTTTTATCCTCCTTGGTTTTTGTATCACTCTTTCTCTCACGCCATGCATCTTTGTCTCCTAACCCAGAGTCAATGATCCTGTTGGGCTCCATAGAGCGTGCCCAGCTGCAGTTACTGCTCTCCCAGCAGCTCAGTCGCAGCAGACGCATGAAGTACATCAGGGAACGGGCCGCAGCAGAGAAAAAACGGCTGTCTGATGTGTCGAACAACGATAGTGAGGATGGGCACCAGCAGGCCAGCCAGGAGGTCCATTTGCAGGTCAGAGGTCCTTATTGACTAGTGGAATACATCTAAAGACAATGTGTAGAGAATTTATCAATCAATTTAATAATTTGTACTATTTTCTCTGTGAAACCATTTCATATTTCTTTTTTGTTTCACTAACAAAGAGGTGCAGAGTTGATTTTTAGAGGGCAATATCTTCATTACGTATTCAGTGCATCTAATAAATACTTCATTGCTGGTTGTGTCAAGTTACACCCATAAATTTTAACAACACAAAATAACACATTAGTAAAAATAGTTTACAGATGCAAATGTGAAGAGCTTTACTTTGATGTCCATAACTAAAATCCAATCCCCACAGAAGCCACCTGATTACTAAATAGACACCATTAAGTTTGTGACAATATAAACCCAGTTCTTCAATGTAACCTTGAAATGTTTGTTAGAGAAGGTCAGAAAGCAGATCTCATAAAGACCAAAAACACAGTAGAAAGTTGAGCTGAAAACATCTTGTTTTATATTTTTAAACTAGCAGGCCAGACAAAGAGAGCATTAGTAATTACAAAAAGTTTAAAAGTCCATGGAAGCTCTTGAAGACGCAGAAGTCTATTGACAGGACAGTTTTTAGTTATATTCTACAAATCTATGGAAGAGAGACATGTAAAAAATAATTGCTGAAACAAGCCAGGTCATTTAGAGTTTGCCACAAGCTCTGCAAAATATTTAGCAAACCTTTGAGAAAGATGCCCCACTCAGATGAAACAGAAATTAAATATTTTGGTCCTACAAAATGATATGCAACATAGGAAAATTAGAACTGCACATCATCCCTGAAAACAGTGTTACCCCACAATGTGAAACATGCTGTGAGGACACTTTTATTCAGCATGACAGAAAAGTTGGTTAACATTAATGTGAAATGTGATTGAACTAATTGCAAGATGATGGTTAAAGAAAACCATATTATTTCTCATCTCTCAGTAGTTTCAATCGCTTTGAAATTGAAATTGAAAGTAAAACATGTAAAGCCAAAAAGCTTAGAATTATGAGTTTGCTTATTTATTCTAGAAAAAAATGAGAAAATGCAATTTTTAAGGCAACAAACTACTTATGATGTAAGCATTCACCTAGAGACAAAGAATAAAGGCTTTCAGGGTTGCAACTCTGGTCCTAATGGATTCAGCAATAAGAAGTTTGTTTACTCTGCAACGCTTGGTGTCCCACCAATATTACCCACGTAATGCAGCTAATCAGAGAAACACTTCTGTCTTTTAGTGAAACTCTCAGAAGATTTTGTTGAATAATGCATTCAGTTAGAGGGATACAGACACACAAGTGTAACTACCTTATATAATGGAACTGGAAACTTTAAAGATATTATTAACAATGAATATTATAACTTTTATTCACGTAAGCAATCACTTCTTTATGGCTGAAACTAGATGTTTTCCCCACTTTCTGAGCATCAATAACATAGCTAAGCAAAAATGTCTTCAGGTCATGAAAATGGCTGAAAGAAAACCCACTGCAGTCATGAAATTTTAAATCAAAGCCAACCTCACATTCAGCCTCTGAACTTTATTCCTCCCACTGGCTCTGCATGCTTTCCTATTTTTTTTTTTTTTGTCTTGCCTCCTTCACTCCCTTGATTTGTTTCCATCTCCTCACTCTGCTGATAGCACATTTATTTATCTAATGTGTTCGATGTTGGTGAGAGTGATGGAGCGTTAAGGGAAGATTAGATGGCTTAGATTTCATCTTTGTGTTTGTACTTAGATTTCTACTGAGGAGTCCACCTTCAGTCCAACTTGTCCAGCTAGTCAGAAGCCTCTGAAACCTGCATTGAAAAGACCATCTGTTGTGGAAAGACCCACTAAGCTTCCCACAAGTAAGTAACAACTAAGGTAATGGTAATTTTTACATCCAAGTAATACTTGAAGACTTGTGAGTGGCTGAACATAAGTGGCTTAAGCACTACTCTAGGTTCACTATCAAATTTGTAAAAAGAGACTTATTCAACCTTGAAACATGCAAAGGAGGAATACTTTTCAAAAATCAATAGCAAAAACATCAACAATCCTTGTGCCTTATTTGCTAGAGTTGATAGGTTGACAAACCCTCCTGTGACTGAACTCTATATGAGCCTGCAGTGACTTTGCCAACTTCCTTACAGAGAAAATATAGAAATAGAGGGTTAATTTGCATATTATCATCAATTTCACTTCTATCCCTATTCCAAAAAATTATAAATGCAGAGAAAATGACTTAATTTCACCAACTCAGCCACAAAAACCTAGATATAATAAAACATCAACTAAGCTCCTCCTACCCAGAGCTTTCCTTAAGAAAGTACTGCCTGTCATTGCATCTGCCGTGATTCAAATGGTAAACTCGTCCCTCTAATCAGGTGTTTTCCCCCAGGCTTTAAAAACATAAGTTATCAAACCACTGATAAAAAGGTAACAAACTGGAGAAATTCCTACTGCAGAATCACAGATCAATTTTAAACCTTCCATTCATCAACAAAATTATTGAAAAAGCTGTATTTCAAACTCTTAAATAGTTCAGCAATGACAAACCCATGTTTTTCTTTCAGCTTGGGTTCTCTGCTCACCACAGTACTGAGAATGCCCTTGTCAAAGTGTTCAGTGACATAAATACAGTCTGTGGAAGAACCACCGTGCTGGTTCTGTTGACTTTCTTATGAAGGCGACTGGCAAAATGGGTTGGATTCTCTGGTACAGCAATCAGTTGGCTCTTTGTGACTTAAGACCTCTCATCAAACATGCTAACACTGTCTAAGAAGCCTGAAAAAGTTTTTAATTACTGAATGCTGAAGTTGGCTTCGGAACCTTCTTCCTTTTGGTGCTAAATCTCTCACTTTGTAAACACAAACAAGCAAGTATTTTTGTTGTTCCTCCAAATAGTGTTGTAAAGCCAAAGATGTATATCACTCATGTTTTTCTATACCTTCATCAGGCAAAAGCTGAGCCAAATCTGATGATGAAGTATTTAAGCTTTTCTTCAAAGGAGGGAGAGGAGCTCAGCAGTCTAGGAGACTCTCAATAAAGAGAAACTATTCTGTCACATTCTTGGAAAGGTGCTTCAAACATGCCAAAATGGGAGAAAGGCTTTGACTGACATGGGACCAGCTGGAGACATTATGTCTCTCAGTTTGTTTGGGAACACCTTTAGGTCAATTTAGGTCACAGCTTGGAAGAAAACTTTGGAGAGATTTAGTGCAGACTATTATCAGAACAATTAAAGTAATGGGAACATTAGCAGTTTGAATTCTTATCTACTGATCAAGCAATCTCAAGCAATGATTGTGAATGTTTCTATTTTCCCCTTGTAGGCCCACAGGACCATTCCGGCATCGCATTGAAGAACCTGTTCTGCTCCAGTCCAGATGTAGAAGCTCTGGAGGTGAGAGAACCATGTCCTTGAATGCAACCAATCAACAGGGGCACAGACTCAACACACACACACACACACACGCACGCGCACGCACGCACACACAGTGACTCACATCCTGCCGTTCACAGAACCAGTGCACCCACACAGTCCTATCCTATCTCTCACATACAGCCCTTCACACTTTACAGTACAGTACCTCCCACTCTCTCACACACACATAGTCAGAAAACTCTCACACACAATCTTAAGTGGCTTCCATTTAAAATCTTTCATTTTGTTTCAGCCTTGTGTCCTGCCGCGCTTTATTTTATCCTGCAAATGGATTGTTTTACTACATCAAAGTTTTGTCTTGTTAGTGCTTTTTAAAAATATGAATGTATTTGTTCAAAAAAATAAATAATGATCCATACATCAGAAAATACGTAGCTAATTCTCCAGTACTCCCAATTACATTTTTAAGAAACTTTTTTTCTTGAAAATGACTTGATCATAATAAAAGATTACATCCTTCTCCTGACAGAATTACAGTTCAGATAATGTTAGTGTAACTCTATTAGAAGTATTATTGATTTGGACTTGAAACACTGAAAGGGCTCCATCAGCCCAATTATTGAAGTCTGTACAAAATTTTAATCATTCTGCAGCACAGGGATGTCATGTCATTACTCATGCATCGCCTCAGGGTAAGTGTGTGTAGGTGTGTGTAAAACCAAAGTATGCTGCTTATAAATGACGACACTAATCAGTTTTGTTGACAGGAAAAGGGAAACCACTGACACTATTGTGTGCTTCAGCCATGCATCTCATCAAGCTGTTTGAGTCCAGAACCATATCCAGTTCTGCTCCATAAACATATTTTTTAACGTTGTATGACCACACAGCCTAAATTAGATCTACCTTTAAGGATTACTTTAGATATTTTAGAGTGAGGTTATTTTAAGTTATAATCAGTAATAACTCCCTGCAGTAAAAAAAAAAAAATAGATGTCATATCACTAGGAAAAGAGAACTTAAGGTCACAAATGAATAAGCCTGCAACTGGCATCACTGCCAAGTTACTCTGTTTTAGCGAAATTGGAATCTCAGTATTGATTCACCAGAACATGTTGAGGTACTTTTTAGAAAATTACATACTTAGTGAAGCTTGTTTGTTCCATGAGGGCATCGGACATCTGTAAGTCATTTGTACTCGTATCAAACTCACTAAAAAGGAACCTATTATATGAATTTTCTCTAATTTCATATTAACTATTTGAGTTTTAATTTTCGCCTGAATATTTTTGCATATTTTTATTGTACGAAGTTCTTTAAATGTCCTGTGAGCAAATACATTTGCGCATTTGTCTATAACAACTGGAACTTTGGATATCTGGTAGTAATTTGTATCATTTACCCTCTATTAAGAGTGCCCTTCCGAATTAATTTCACTTTCTCCTACTACTGGAGTGAAATGAGCATAATAACCTGATAATGGCTGGAAAGTGAAATGTCTCCCCTTTCAAGAAACTGTTAGAACTTTTCAGACAGCTCAAAGTAGTTAGGAGTTACGCAACTGCAAATTTGGCTGTCGTCGCCAATACATTTATTTCCAGGTTTTACATTTTTGACAAGTCCCCATTCTTTAATCACTTTTGTTTCAATGATGTCCTGTATTTAGACTTTTCTCAATTTCCTCTAACGTTTCTTGATTTTAGATTTATCATAGTAAACTTGTGTTCAGCTTGTGTCCTGTCACTCTTTCTGCTGCTAAAGAATCCATTTGCATATTGTACATGAACTCTGCAGAAAATGTCCCAAGTGAAGAATTCCTTTTTCGTCTCTTGTAACATTTATCATCTAAGTTATAGATCTTGTTGTGGTAGTTTCTTTCAAAAGTGTAACTTATTGGCTGAAGCCAATAACAAAACCTTGTGAATAGCCAAACAAAGCCGGTATGTTAAACAACTGTGAGTTTCCCCATAGCCCAAAACTCAAATGCCTGGCGGTAAGATTTACTCTGTAAATAAGCTGAATTTAGATACAAAGTTTACCATTTTAAAACCTCTGAAACTGCTATTTAAAGCTTTGGATCTTTCTTTATGACTTCAACTTGTATATTTTGAAAAACAAATTTCTCTGAAATCGATGGTGTTTGTGTTGGGTTTTTTGTCCACTTCTACTCTGGCAGCTTGTTCCCTACTGTTGTGGTTTTGCAGTGGCACTTGGGGTTTGGTTACAGTCAAGAGAACAATCACCATCATTTACAGCCCCTAATGACAGCATGCCACAATATTTGGTTAAAGCCAGAGTAGCACAAGGTCACCAATTCGCACAACTTCCAAACACCAAGGGTTGGAGTTCATTGACAGACTGGAAAGATTAGCTTTAATTTGAAATGTTCTGACTATATTAAAAAAAAATTTAAACACAGCAATTACAATATCCTTGGGAGGCAAATTTACGTCAGATTTTCAATTTTGTGAATATTTATTCATAATGTTTATTATTAATTGACGGACAGCAGTCAATCTGCTTCATCTGCTGCTGCCAGTTATGATTTTAATCATTGATTGAAGGGTGCACTTGTGAAGCTCACCGCCCAGTCTGTGCTTAGGCAGATGGAGCAGGAGTTAGACCAAGGAATCTTTTTGGTTGGTAAGGGAACCAAGGAGCATGTTAGTCATTTATGTCTTTCAGAAAGACCTGCTTGTGGAATCATTTGAGGTTTTGCATCCCTGCAGCAGATGGTAGATGAACTTATGGATTCAGCTCTGACCCTTCAGCAGCTCTATTCTCAGTTCTTCTGCGATTCCTTGATTTGTGCTCCCCATCACACATCTTTGTCATACTTGACGACTTTTTTGAGACCAGTTTTTTGTTGCTCTGTCATCTTTCCCACAGCGCCTGCTTTCCCTTCATTGTTCTATTGTGACTGTGAAATATTAATGCAGGGCAAATTACATCAGGAGCCTGTTGCACAGATTGATGTTTCTTTCCTAGCTGTTTTTTCCTCATTATTCTTCTCCCATTCTTACTTCTCTCGTGCTTTATTTATAATCGCTTGTGGGCTTGTATTTTTCCTTTTTGTTCATTTTTGTTTTTCCTGACAATTTCCATCTTTCTCTGGATCCATCTTTTTGTTGAGTTCATGCAAGTTATTGAGAAATATTTGTGTCAAAAATTGCCATCAGAAGACTGAGTACTCTCCTAAGGGGCTGTAAAAACAACTACAGTTGTGTTGGTTAATTTTTTTACTGTTTCTGTAAAATAAAAACAAATGAAACCAGTGGCTCAAATAAACAAATTGTAGAAATGAGTCGACATAATTTTATTAAAATGGAGAATGTGGGATTCCAAAACTGGTTTGACATGTTCATCCAACATTGGATTCTCAAATAATGGAAAATAACTTGAGATCTCAACAATTATCTCTGAAACAGAGACACAATAAACAAAGTCCCTACAAGCTCTCTAGCCTTCAACCCCTACGTTTGATGATATACATCTCCATATTTTTGCATCTGGCTTCATCAACTTCAAAAGTGAGTCCAGGCTTCTTTCTTGCTCTACTTTACAACTCTGCTGCCATTTGTTTTGTTTAGTCTGCATAGAAATAAAAACTGATGATCTTGGCTCACTAAAACTGATTACAGCAGCTGTTTATAACCTCACATTTGGCCTAATTAGAATGCAAATGTTTGCAAAGTGGAAGTTTACTGACTAAGAAAGTGAAAAAGCTTGTTCTATGCTTTCTATTTATTGTGTAAAGTTTAACAGACAGTGTTTCCTATCAAACCAAGCGAGCTGTTTGTGGAGAATAAACCGGAGCATTGCAACTAAAGTAGCTTTGCACTACTTTTTTGTTGATCTTCCTGACCCAGAGGATGCAGCGCAGAAACCTCCCAGATGAATGAAAAAACTACTATCATGACTTAAGCTCAGGAGTGTAAGGATACGAGTACTTTAGCTGCAACATGGCAGAAAATAAATACCCTGCAGGGGATGGTGAGTGGAGTTTTATAGCAGATTTCTGTTTCAGCAAGGTTGCAGGATCTGCTGATATTTTTTTCACTTATTTTTGTATTATCTAGTTTGTGTTGGCGATTGCAGAGAAACATCTTATTTTATTATCAGTCTGGCACACAATAAAATGCTTGATTGATTTGATTTAAGTTCATGTTTGTATTTCTGCTTAGTTCCACTTTGTGCGACTCGGGTCATTGAAGTCAAACGTTACTGGTGCCTGAGTGGATCTTAATGGAAGCAAATTCTAAGCAGTGTAACAAAGACACCGACTCCATCAAAAATGTCCTTCAGGCATCTGATAAGAAGAGTATGCAGGGAACAGGATGGCATTCTTGTGTAATTTCAGAAAACTAAGAGATGAGGGTGAATTTCTTAGCGAAAAAAAATTAATGTACATGATGTCATGATGACTGCTTTGCACAAACTAATTTTAGAAAACTTACAAAGAGAATTTTTTCTTTGCTTTTGGGCAGTTGAATTTTTTATTTACTACATGCAAGTTTTAATACAAAGACAGAACGTGTGCTGCTCAAAAACTGAGACCTGTATCGATCTGTCTGACACAAAGTAACAACAGCCGGTAAACATTCCTGCAGTATGTTTACCAGTTTACCCCTACTGTGGCATAACCACGACTAGACAATGCAGTTTTGATCATTCCTGTTTTTGAAATTGGATGAGTGTTATCAGTTATCTCAGATAAAGTGCCAGTAGGTGTTTGAGTGTATGGTTTAGTCTCATAAACTCCAGGCACGTCTGACCTCTGTTTGCATTATGCTACAGTAGGGCACCTCCTGATGCCCTGCAGCGACAGTTGCTAGGAGTTAGTGACAGGTCAGCTTCGGCAGCAATGAGAATAAATAAACTCAGAGCTCCCATCATCCCTTGGGTCGCCCTTCATCTCTCTGTTGCTCTGGTACACATATGTTTTTTTCTAAATTCAGTCTTGTTAATGTAAATACCTGCATGCAAGTACATGAGTAAATGACTTTTCACTTTACAACCCACTGCTCATACAAGCCCATTTATACAAGCCCTGTGGTGTAAAAAGCCAGCAGTGTAGCAGTGTGATCACACAATGAAACAAATTCAGAAAAATCCAACTTTCATTTTGAGAACATGTTCTCAATATGGAGAAAAATATTGAGTCAAGATGGGACTTTTCAAAATTCCCAAAGGGACAATTGTTGGTATCCTTAACAATTTGTTAAAGATGATGAAAAATAAATTATGCATTATTGTATTCAGTTATTTATAAGATTCAAGAACTTATAATTAGCAATCCATCACTTCTTTACCCAGGGGGTATGACTATCATGTAACACACAGTTCTTCTGGCCACTGGACACTGAGCTGGACGAGGACTCATTAATCTCGTCCCCACAGAGAGTGAGTAGGATGAAAAAACTCTGCAGCAAAGCATGGGGTCACCAAGACCTCACAACATCCATATATCGCTTTATTTATTGAGATGTTTTGGATTGATGTTGTAAAAACCTCATTAAAACAAATCAAAGCTGTCTGCCTTCAACCCCGAATTACCAATCTCTCTGAATATTTCAACCTTGTGAAATGCTAAAGGAAATAAAGCTTAGAATGTTTCTCCCCATTTCATATAATGTATATAATTATGGCTGGATTTTAGTTTTCAGTTTGAAATTGTTTCTGCAATATAGGATAGATTATCTGACTTATTTATTTATTTATTTTAACTCATCTTTACTTTGATGCTAATTTGTCATAATGTAAGGCATGAATTCACACTTTACATTAACATTCTCCTCACCCAGATCTCTGCGGGTTTTAATTTGGGTGTCTGCAAAGTGTGTGTTTGCTCATTCGACTCAAACTTGTCAAACAATATCGGTCTTACTATTGAAACTTACCTCAGTTCCTTCTTCATAATGATCATCTACTATGACATCTCATATATCAAATTTTGCACACTTATTAAATGTGATCTTGTCACTCTTTTAGTCTCTCGTTCCATTTCTGTCCATTTGTCACAAGACCTTGGTGCAGTATAACATTCTTGATGTTCTCCATGTGTCTCTGCCTTCTGTTCACAGCTGTGGAGGATATGAATAGAAATGAGGAATATTTAATAAAATAACCCAGAAACCAGAACTTTCCTTCATTTATGTACTATGTGTTTCTGATATTCTTGGTTCTTCATGTTTTAACAGTTTTTAGCTAAGAAATGAAATCACCAAATTTTTTGTTACTGACTGCTTTTCTATTGCTTCTCATCTACAGGACGATGGAGATGTGGAAGACAACATGACACTTAATGAGGTAAGACCCACAGTTGGGAACACAATGTTTGTTTTGTGGCACAAACTTCCCAACTAATAGGAGGTCTCTGGCAGAACAATACAATATTATACATCTTGACAGCTCTTAAAAATGTCCCTGATGATGTATTTAAGGTAATCTGAGTCAGTGTTTGAAGAATTGAGCAGTCCATTTAGGAAATTGGAGCACAGCGGTTGTAGGGGCACCCTCCAGACACGACCATGAGGGAAATCATGGATGTTACGGTTACTACCTTTCTATCTCTGACTGAAGCTTCAATAATGAAAGAGGAGTTAAATTTCAAGGTTGTGATGAATCAACTGCCAGGCATGATGTGTACTGTTCTACAAATGAGAACTCTGTTCATAGAAAAGTAAGTGGAGGATTTTATTTGATAATTTGGAGAAAATGAACACTTAGAAGAATGGAAGATTTTTAGGGGAAAATGATTTTCTAAGTCTTGCTTTTTTATGAGTATTTTTTTAATTATTATTGAAATGCTTACCAAATGGAGATGTAGCAATGCATCCGGTGCACATAATGATATACTACATTGGGTTCTCAACTATGAGACAAAATAGGATGGAGGTATGTTTTTGAGAAAACTAATTATCACCTTTTATTTATTTTTTTAAATAATGCAAAGGTTTTGCAAATCACAGGAACTCTAACTGGTCTTCAGTTATTCAGGTTGACTAGCCCATCTACTGTGGATTCTATGATTCTCTTTGTTTTGTGATGACCTTAATGTCTCATTTGTATTTTTGTAAACGGAGTGAAGATTTCATTAATATTTAACTGTGAATCTCTTTTGTCTTGATTTATCTGAGTCAGATTTGATTATTTTAAAATTTTTGTGTCTGAGCTATATTTGATAGTAACAAATATTGCAGTTTAAATATGTTTTTTTTATGACTAAAGAGTGTTCAACTTTTCCAAACAAGCATACATGAAGCTTTTGAAGAAAGTGGTTGTTGAAATTATATGATTTTTAGTTATTATTTTGTAGATGCTGATTTTGAGGGTTAGGGTTGATGCTGGTGTCACACAGAGGAACTTCTTTCAAGTCTTTTCATTCAATCTGTTCTCATTCCGAAGCCTACAGTATGTTTGTCTAACTAAAAACTCTGATGACGCTTGATGTCATCACAGTCTGACAAACCTTGGCCCTTCACTTTTTTCAATATGCCCAGATGGGTCACTTACCCTGGAGTCGTATATTTTTGGATATGACATCATTCATAATTCATCCATCAACAGAACCTCTCATTTCCTTTCTGTCAGAAACATATTCCTCGCCCTTTTTTTTCTTCCCTTCGTTCACTCCAGTAACGTTCACCTTTCATAAATCTGCCATGTCACCGCTTCTGTCTTTGTCTCTTTGTTTGCCTCTGGTGCTGAGCAGCATTGCAGTGTAGGTTGCCTTTGATTTATAATCACTCAGCGCTGCATCTGCGCCACTAAATGGATCTGATTTGTCAAATAGTGGTTTGGAAAATGTGATGCTTTTGTCAGCTGATCACAGGCTGATATTAGTCATAAAGACTTAATCTGTTAGTTTTTCTAAACACACTTTTTTTCACAGCCTAACCACAATGTGCCTGTCTTTAATGGCACATTTAGAGCCAATAAAGACAGACTCTAAATGTGGGAGTTAGTTTTTTTTTTTTTGTTTTTTTTTTTAACAGAATAATGTTTAAAATCCCATTAATCGATGTGTATTGACCACTGACACTACTGCAAAGCACTTCACTGTTTTTGTCGTTCTTCTGTCTTGTTAAGTATTTTCTGATCGTCTCTGATCCTTCAAATCTGTGTGATTTACAGATTGCAGAGTGGGAGGAGAAGCAGCTTGATGAGCAGGTCGACTTCAACAACTGCAAGATTGACCCCGCCCCTTTTCAACTGGTGGAGCGCACTTTGCTGCATAAGGTCTGATCAGAGCTCCAGACGCTGTTTACCTTCTTTGTGCACAAAAGTTCATCCTTCCTGATGGATGTGTTTCTCAGTGTTTAGAGGCATTAACCAGTCGCCATTCTGAGCTGCACAAAGCCTTGAAGCTTTACAGTATTCACAACCCCTGACTGTTTTTGCACAGTCAAGGGCGAAAACTCAGCATTGATATTATAAACATCAATGCTGAGGTTTTAAGGTAGACCAACATAAAGTAGCACATTGGTGTGAGGTGAAGGGAAAATCTGAAAAGTGTGGGGTGCTTTGGATTTTGACACTCTTGAGCGTTCTGATCAGATGAGACCAATCTTTTTCTTTGAGTCAAATTGGGTGGTCGAAAACTAGAACTGCACAATCATCCTGGACACACCATACTGTCAAGTATTTTGGTGGTGGCAGCATCATGCTGTGGGAATTCCTTTCTTCATCTGGTACACTAAGGATCTGATGACATGAATAAAAGTTTACCAAAAAAACCTACACATACAGCAGATGCTTCAATTAAATGGTTCACATTATGGTATAGTCACATGTTACCAACGTAAACATCTCATAAACAGTAGAAAAGGACAATTGAAGTTAAAGTTCATTACCTGCCGAGTGAAAGAAAGGAGCTTCATTCTTCTTTACCTCCTTTGCTGCTTCACATTTCTGCAGCCCTGAGGAGGCTCAGTCAACAGTGTGGGTTGAAATACTTCATACAGAGTATACCTGCATAGAGTTGCTTTGACTTGCCAGCAGCCATCGCAGCACCTAATGTCTCCCATCTATAATGCTATCGTGGCTCTCCAAAGTCTTCGGGGCTCTTTATAAAAACTCTTTAAACATTTAAGAGCCAGGGATCCTGCGCCAATCCATCTTACTTCCCTCTTTCCACTGCATCCTACAAAAAGTCAACATCACCCACAATCTCCCTCAACAAAACAGTGCCATTACTTTTAGAAGAAAATACAAAGGCACTGATGATTGACTCATTTATTCATTGGTGATAGTTGGTGGAATTCGTTCTATGTTTGTGTGCCAAAGGACTGTGGCATAAATATAAACACAGGTTTAAAGCTACTGGGATTTCTAGTTGCTGATAATTAGTTTCACAATCAACTGCTGATCAGTTGATTGTGAAAAAGCCTGTGCAATGGCCTCAATCAATGCACCTCAATCTAAAGAGATGCTGGCAACCTCAGTGAAGCTGCTGCATTCTCCTCTGGGAGACCTATTTGACAAATTACATTTCAGCTTACCGTGGCCTCAAAAACACTCAACAATCTTTTTCTTGGCACAGCCTTTATTTTCTGTGCTCTGTGGAATCAATTCCAGATATCCCAGATGGGGAAAGTCTCCCAAAACTCAAGTGCAGCTTGCTTCAGAAATAAAAAACATCTTATCTAGCAGAAAAGTAGTTCAAGATTCAGTCATTTTATTTTTCTCTGCCTGCACAAATTCTCCCTATACCAGTGTGAAATCACTTTGTCGATCCCAACCGGAAATGATAAATACTATAATCAGGCTAAAGGATGAAGTAGAGATAAAGTATATTTGTATTTTTAACCTTTTAATAGGTTTTAATTGTCTACCTAGCAGCCTGGGAATTCCACCACAATTCATCGCCCTTCAGTTCTCTGTCTGGGATTTTTCCCATTAAATTCAATTTCTCTGGTTGGACTTCAACCAGGCTACCTACTTATCAGGCTTCCAACTTGGTGGCAACAGTTTTTCTGCAGACGGTACACATAGTTTTTAATCTATGGATTTGACTATGCTAGTCAAATGCATATTAATTAGTTCGATGTGAATTTTTTTTTTTGCCTAAAATATATGTCATAAAGCATTTTTTCCTTTGTTATATCACAAGAGTATCTAAAATTATTTGATTCTTCTAATTAGCAAATGGATTGCTGTAAAAGTACAAGTGCTTGAATTCATTAACAATGGTTCACTTCAAAGGAAAGCATGCAATGATCATCACTTAGTGTTATCATAGCCACATGCGGAAAAATGCTTCCAAGAATATTGCACTTGAAATAACTTCATGGTGAGAAGTTAAATGACAGCAAAGGAGGCTTCCGGAAATCCAAGGTTGTCCATCATCTCTTGCTAGGAAGTCCTGTAACCAGTAAAGAGCTTGCTCAACATTATAACAGGTGAACTTAAGTACATCTGCATAATAAAGCAAATGTGTGACAAAAAGTGTCGAGAAAGAAACCATTTTGTTTAAAAAAAATACTTCAAGAACAGACTCAATTCTGCAGAAAGTACAAAGATAGACAGAAGAGGTTTGGGGCAAAGTTACTTCCTCTGATGACTTTCCCTTCTCAGTGTGTGACGCATCATAAAAAACCCAACAAGTAAAAGGTGAACAGCAACAGTGAAGAACATGATACAGTGTATCTGACATCCTGTCATTAAGACATATGTCTGTCTGCCTTACACTCTTGAGATGATAATTAGTCGCTGGTTAAATCTGATGCAGTGTCTATTCTTTCTTGAGGATAGATGAACTCAAACATGTGGACGCTCACTCACAGGTCTCAGATCAGCCCAAGAACACTGGCTGATCTGAGAGTGGGATCAGAATGTTGAGCATGATGGAGCTCCATGTCTGAATGCAAAACTGACTGCAGACATGTTAAAAGATTATAAAATTTACATTATTGATAACTGAGCAAGAAACTCCACAGCTCCTAACGCACCGAGAACATTTGTTCACTTGTCAATGGGGAGATAAGCATAAGTATGATAACCTTGAGTAGACATACCGCCATGTTACTGCTTTTGATTAAAGCAGAAAAACAAGAATAAAAGAGTTGTTTTATTGGATATATTTCCTAATGTTTAACATTTGACCATGACTGCATAACAATATGGCAGTAGTGTTAAATAACACAAACAAATCTAATCACACACACAAAATAATAATAATCCCCATTATCTGTTTTATTACTGCTGTTTTGATTTTTGAGCTATGAATTAAATTAAAGGTTAAAGTTAGACATTCTGCTCATTATTATAGTCTCATTATTGGCATACATCTTAAAGTTCAACCACTTAATACTCAACTTTTACAATTACAGAGAAACAAACAAACACAGGGTAAAAAGAAAAGCTATTATGCACTTGAAGCAGTCGTACGAACTCATCCTTCTGTAATTTTTTCTGAAGCTTATCTTTTGTTAATAAAATCATAGACATTAGTTCTTTAAGAAGTTTAAATATTCTTTTTTTATTTTTTAATAATTAGGTTCAAGCAATGGCTCGGTTATTTTTTTAGCAGGATGGAAACATCTTGCAGTGTTGCTGATAAATCTCTATCCCTTTTGTTGTGTTTTTAGATTTAGGTTTTTATCAAACAAGTACATCAGCTTGTTGCCAGCCTTACATAACTGCCATTTCAAGGTATTTATTGCTGTGATAACCATTTGACTGAAAGTAACAGTTTGCTCATCTCACAGCCTCACCAGTGGCACTATAAAATAACAGCAGTTCATCTGAAAAAAATCACAGAGCAGCCAGCTGAAATAGAAAGGCTAAGTAACTTTTTATGTCAGGTTGATTCCATTAGGCAGCTCTGTATGGATCCAGCGTGTTGTTTATAATTGCAGTGTCCTTCATTTGCATTTGTTCTGTTACTTATATGTTTTTGCTTTAGTTTTCTGCGAATGCAGGGATTTCTGTTTGCAGCGTTTGTTTCATTTGTTTCTTTTTTGTGTGTTTTTGGACTTTGCATAATTAACTTGTTTCCAACTTGTTTTCAAATCAACCAATCAAGTTTATTTATAGCACATTTCAGCAATAAGGCATTTGCTGTGCATTTACAGTGTGGCCACTGTAGTACAATCAGTTATCTGCCTTAATGGCAATTTTAATATTGGATGTTAATATCGAGCCAAAGTTTTATTTCGGGGCATCCCTCATTTATCAAAACGGGTAAGATGTTCTTGCCTGGTTAGCATGGAAATCCACATCATGACAGCTTTTCTTAAATTTCTTAAATTTAATGTTTGTTATTAAATAACAAAAATTTAATAATTAGCATCTCAGCAGCTGAATTGTCAAGTGTCTTGATTATTCCATAAGTTTTAAAACAGGCTGATAATGAACCACAAGATTTCACTTTTATCTCACTTCAACACGTGTGTTGGTTCCTCTGTTCAGCTTTCCATTTTTAGCTTCTAGCTATTTGGCATCTCCACATACAGTTGCAGCTTTTATGTGGCTGTTAAACCTCTTGTGTTGCCTACTGCGCTAATGAAGATGCTTTGCTACAAAATTTGGTTCATTATTGTTACATAGTTAAGATAAAAAAAAAAACTTTTTGATGTGCAGTTTAAACACATCCAATTTTCCAACTGTGATAGTAATTAGCTTTGGCTAATTAGGAACTGCAAGGATAGTATTTTTTCCCCTTTTTAAAGTGTGAATGTTCTTGGAAGTGTGGCCCAGGGATGTCCAAAGTATCTGTATCCAATTTAGCTGAACATGTTCAGTGAGTGTCTTCTGAATGAAGTGTTGGATAATTAAAGTCAGTGGTGCATTTCCTTAAATGAGCTCCATTTCAAGCCTGAAACATTCACGGAGCTGTCTCTGTGAAGGTTCTGGTTGGCTCTAAAGATTAATTCCATCTTTCATCTCCCGTAGACTCACACCATTTTCTCCCTGCTGGGTCTCGACCACGCCTACGTCACCAGCATCGGCCGTCTCATCGGGGTGGTTTCCCTCAAGGAGGTAAGTCTGGTTTTTTCCTCCTTTTTTGTGAGAATTGTTATATAATTATTGCAGAATTGAATTCTGCGCACATCTGTGACATCCATTAGCACTGTCAGCACGTTTGTTGTTTTTAAAACTTTCTCATCAGCAGAGCTGTCACTGTGCTAAACCAGCATACAGTTAGGCCTTTCAGTCATCTTTAATGATTCCTCTTTTCTGCCCGTGATTTACATTGGCAGACATAAGGCTCTTGCAAATTGCTGTCTCTTATCTATTGTTTGTCTGTCCTCTGCCCACGTCTCTCTCCTTACATATCTCCTGCCTCAAAACCTCACTCTTTTTCAATTGGCCAGGAAGTAGAGAGAGGGTGGTTGCTAAGTGCAGGCACTGCTTTCCGGAACCTGACATTTAAAGCTTTTTTGTGCTTTGTTCTGCCATCAGACAAGAAGCCCACAGCAGACAAAAGCTGTTCTCCTTTATAGACATTTTTATTATATCACAATATGTTTAGCACATATGATGAAGAAATATAAACATTTTTTTGCTTCAAGTGGAGTTGAAGCAAAAATGTGGACACTTGGTCAGACATAGACTAGAGTTTTCTTGAAAGCATCCATGGTCCTCCTGCCAGAATGTGTTCAGGGACACATATTCCAGTTTTTTAAAACACATGTAGGATCCTTTGACATCCTTTTTATTTTTCCAAAATTGTTTTTTTTTTTTTTTTTTTTTTTTTTTGTTATTATTATTTTGCATTTTACTTTTTCTGGATTCCAGTTTTCTAATCTAATCATAGTTATTAATCCAAAAAGTGTGTATTGACTGAATGAAAAATATTTCAACCAGACAGCCCAAGAATTTCAGATGTAAAACTTGTTATTCACCTTTAAGAAATGTAATAAAGTCCTGTTATACTGAATGCTTTTGCAAGATATTTAAAACACATTCTTTGTACAAAACATAGAGTCTCACATACTTCACATTATAAAAAGTCTTCCTTTTGTGAAATCAAAATACATCAGAGTTTAACTTGACACAAAAAAGTGTTCCAAAGAAACAAACAGTAGAACTTAACCAACCGATGGACTGGACTGGGTGTTTTTCTGGTTTCTTTTTCCAACTTAGGATGAATGTCATCCAAAAAATTATTCAAAATCTTTTATCTTTATCTTTTTTGTTCCTTTTTTTCTAAACTTTTCTTTATTCTTTTAGCTACGCAAAGCCATCGAGGGATCTGTGACAGTAAAAGGCGTGAAGGTGCGTCGGCCCCTTGCCAACTTAAGGAACAATGAAACCAGCAGCAGCGAGACGGAGGCGACAGAGCTCCATAAGCTGTGGGACCGTCACAGGAGCGTGTCACTGCCAGGAGAACAACCCACGTCGGAGTCCGACGAGAAGACCCAGTGAGGGAAAGCCGAGGACAAAAAGGATGAAGAGGTGCAGGTGGGGGAAGAAGAGGTGGAGGATGCATTGAGATCTTTAATCTCCAAAGCTACAAACATGCAAAACTCCTCAGGGCTACAGATCATTATTTAAAGATAGAAAGTTCTCCTACACCGTTCTCCCTTCTCTCCACATCTGCCACTCTACCTCCTCCAACACCGCCTCCTCAGCTTCTTTACTCACCCAGTGCTTCTTCCAAGAGCCTTGCAGTGGCTCAGCCAGACACTCCACAGGAAGTGTCCGGTTCTCCATTTACCCTTGGGGTCCTTCAGTGTATCGCGTTTGCCACCTCCAAAGCTGGGACTGAGATTTTTAAAAGGGGATTTTTTTTTTGTAGACTTTATTTTTATTTTTTATTATTTTTCTTGTGTTTAGAATTGGAATCAAGGTTTGAAGATGCAAAATATGTTGAGCAAGTCTTCCATTTGAGTCCTGAAATTCAACAAGGAAGAATACTGTAATGCTTTAGTGTACTGGGAATGTGAATGTATGAAAGGAGAAAAATGTGCACATGAAAAGAAGGGCAGCATAGACTGTCATATAGGATTTTTTTTACTGCCTTTAGAACAAATTTCGGATTTTATTGTCCTCTTTGACGAGGTTCAGTCTTGATAAATCAGGAGTTCTGGAAGAATAAGTCTGTCCCTCTACCAAGCATTGAACTGAAGTAGTTTGTTGTTTGTGTCTTTTATTGTGCATGCTCACCCCTCCACTGCGAGTCCTAGCGATTAGGCCTAGTGCAGCGAGCAGCTAGGCCTGTTGGCACTATAATGTACACTCCCTTTATTCTGTAGCTCTGGCCTCGAGTGACATGAGGCTGAAATGCACACAAACACTTTGCAGCAGTGCACTCTGACGATGGATGTTCTCTGCTTATTTAAATCCGACTCTGAGATTCTGAGAGGGTTAGGAAAGATGATGAGGACCAGAAGGAGGAAAACAGGAATCAAATGTTTGTCTAGAAGAAAAAAAAACAGCTCTGGGTGCTGAATTTAATTGCTATGTGAGCTGTTATTATATCATCTGAGACACAACACAAACTGCACTTATATACTGGTACAAAATGCTGAAAAAATATTCATTCTCTGCTTAAAACCACTGACTGAAATCTATAACAGACCAACAGGGAGTGATTTAGCTTGTTCAGTTGGACAAAATAACTAGAGTTTAGCTGTTACATTGTTGTTAGACTACTGTTAGGCAGGAATGTGTAACAGCACTGTTTTCAAATTCCTGACATGACATATAACACTAAATGCCTTACAGTTAATAATTCATAGCTTCCATAGTTCCTTCTGTTTGTTAAGATAAAAACATTTCTTCCAGTTTTTCCCTCCTGTCCTAAACATCCTAAATACTTGCTCTACAACCAGGCTAAGCTTTTTGCCACCATTCTATTGCCTTATAAAAAACATTCAGCCTCCCAATGTCTTCAGTGGTTTTAAGTAGATTTTAGCATCTTTTCTTGTTTGGTTCTGCAGAATAGGAAGCATCTGCAGCGACAAAGCATGGCTTTGCATGAGAGAAAGCATGTGGCATTTATTTTATATGATGAAAATTAACCAAAAGCAACACAGACGATTCGCCGGATGAATGATGTCTTGGCTTTGCCATCCTGTGCCTGTATTTTCTGCTGCGTCTCCCTCTTGTCCAGTAATCTTTATTCATCACCTGATTCATAACCAGGCATTGGGGTCTTTGTGGGTTCAGAAACTTGCAGATTAATATATTTAATATCATTCTTGTAATCTGAAATCATGATTTTGTGTCTTAATCAATCTTCCTTGTTGACTCATCTCTTTTTGTTTCTGGGGAGATTTTTTATTTTTTGTATTTATCTTTTTGTTGCTTTTTTAATGATTTAAAATATATTTTTTGTATATTTAACATGCTGTCTGAAGCATTTCTACAGTGGAGATTTATTTGTGAAGTGTGAATATACTAACAGGGTGAAAGCTTGTGGCGCGTGTCTGACGGCAAACTGAAGAACCAGAATAATGAAGTTAAAGGAATGAACTTGCTCATTCCAGAAGTGCCTCTTTCTGTTTTAACAGTGGGAATAAAATGGAGCAGGACTGTTTCACTCCTCATAGACATGTAGACCAGGCACTTCTCGCACTCGTCCCAAAATATGTAAGCGGCTTGATGGTGTTTCATGGTAGTGTGCAGTTGCTGCCATGGCAACCGTGGTGTCTGCTCACCCCAGGGGGGCTGAAAGCTCTCCTCTCATTTGGTTCTGTTCATTTGTTTGCACCTTTTCATCGATTCTCGTTGTTCTGGCGGGTCCTTTCACCTCGCCACAGACATCTCATCTCATCTGCTGCAGAGAGAGGTCTCTGGCTCTCTGGCTCTGGCAGCATTAATCACAGTAGAAGTTGTACAGTTTCTTTTTATTGATGGATCCGCCTGTGGGTAATTGATTTGTGCAATAACAGTTGTTCATCTCATTTTCTAGACCTGTTTTAATTGATGACATAAATGCAAGATAACATTAATTTTTAAAAGAAATCTGAAAAGATTAAAAAGATTTGCATGGTTAGGTCTTTGACTCTTTGTAGAGGAAGGTTTCCCAGGAGCCTCTGGAAATTGAAATTCATATTGCAACAGTAATCTGCACTCTTGGTGTCTCAGTTGGGCTTTTTGGAAACTTTATCTGGTAGACTGTGTGGCGAAGCTGCTCCTCTCATCTGAACCTCCCCAGGCACACAGAGAGTTTTATCGTGCTTCCTTCCATCCTCTCCTTCAGTCGGAGCAGCTTTGATGAGCCCAGATCTTTTTTCCACTCCTTACGGGACTGTGCGTTACAGCAAACCAAACCAGAGCGAGAGAGAGAGGAGCAAAATTCCAGAGTTATTTTTCACATCAAAATTAAAACACTGTTTTTTTGTATATCATGATGAATAAATATGATTTTACCAAACGAGTGTTTGTGTTGGAGTGTGTTTTCTGTCTGAGAGTCTCAGTCATCCTGCAGCTGTGCTCCTGTCCTCTGTCATCTTTAATTCCCCCTCCAGCGACAGCTGGAACGCACCTGGACTCCTGTTTTGTTTTTCTGTCATTCCCCGTGGGGCAAATGCAGCACTACTCAAACCTTTAGATTGTTTTGTTTGTCATGAATATTTTATACCTCCAAATGTCAAAGGTTTTCTTTTTCTACACCTGTCTATCTGCAACGTAACGTAAAATGAAAGATGTTCTGCATCAGATCATCAAGAAGTCAATCTTTATCTTGATTTATACATACACTACCGTTCAAAAGTTTGGGGTCACCCCATTCAGTACTGTAGCTTCTGTGAGGAGCTAAACTGTTTTCAGATGTGTGCACATGGTTGCACAAGGGTTTTTGAAACATCAATTAGCCTTCTGAGCCAATGAGCAATCACATTGTACCATTAGAACACTGGAGTGATCGTTGCTGGAAATGGGCCTCTATACACCTATGTAGATAATGCACCAAAAACCATACATTTTTAGCTAGAATAGTCATTTACCACATTAGCAATGTATAGAGTGTATTTCTTTAAAGTTAGGACTGGTTTAGAGTTATTTTCATTGAAAAGTACAGTGCTTTTAGTGACATTTTAATGTGACCCCAAACTTTTGAACGGTAGTGTATGTTTGCATATTCTGCTCACATATGAAGAAAGTTTTTGTTGAAAACATTCAAAAGTACAGTGATCAGTGGCAGGAATTACCCTGCCTAATCACAGGTAGGTCTGGCTGGCCTTACTCAACAAAGGTGTTACCAAACTGTCACTTTGTTTCTATAGGAGGGATTTTTGTGTACTGACCTCTAGAAGTCAGATTGGGAAATTGCCTAGAATTTTTCCATCTTTAAAGGATCATGGAGGTGAGACATTTTCTTACAGATTGATCTTCAGTAGTTATTAGTCAGGCAGAGAAGGAGTCAGAAATATGATCATTGCCCATGAAAAAAAAGTCTACAAAAAGAACAAATCTGAACTAAAATAATTTGCTAGACCAGAGTATGAAGATGTCAAATAATCCTAGAAAGGATTAAACTTTTCTTTTCTCTAATGTGCCCAAGTTTGGGAGTTCCACCACAAGAATAGTTCAATAATCCTGAAAATCTGTTCTGAAAATTATTATAGTCTAACTGACCTGCAGAGATCAACAGATAATATCAGTGAATAGCTGGAATGAACAAAAGAAAATCTGCTAGTTTGAAAGGACATTTCTGATTCTCTTTGTTTTGCTACATTGATTTATTCCCCATGGTTCCTTCCCACAGAGAAGGTTTTGTTGAGCTATTTTTCTATTAACTGTTAACAAAATGAAGTGCAATAAATCAATCCAACAGTGAGAGACATCCCTTTTTTCTTAATCTAATATCCCTTATCTAAATATCACCTGTCACGGCCTTCTATTTTCCAAAAAAAATCCAAGTTTCCATCTAAGGCCGTGGGTGTTAAGAGGCGGTGATTTTGAACGCACTTCTTCAATGTTTGTAAAAAATATAATTTATTTCTTGGAAAAAATAGTGACAAAAAATACATAATTAAAGTGTCTTAAAACGTAGTCAAAATGAAAATTAATCTTAAAAAGGTGTCCAACAAAATGCTCCAGAAAGTGGTCAAAAAATCTTTTTTTACAACCTCCCCTCAACACACCAGACATTTACCAAACAAATTTTTCTTTGCCGCACCCAACACCCGGTGTGTTTTTAATTACTCAAATTAATGGGAGGGTCTAACAATTAACATAGTCTTACTCTAAACAATTCCAAATACAAAATTCTTACAAATGTCAATTCTAAATCAACTTAAATAAATTCTAACTCCCCAAAAAAGAAACTAAATTGTTACAAATTATAATTCACAAAATTTAACATAAATGGCCATGACATCACCTTTAAAACAAATAAATCAGAAGTTTATTTGTTTGTTTTAGAAAGTCCAAGTTTGTTTTAGAAAGTCCAAACCAAATTCTGAAATAACTCTCTGCATGATTGTGATCCAGGAAAAGAAGATATTGCAGCTCAACAGCTCTGATATGTCTAAATGGTCAAAGTTCCAGAGTATCTTGAACTTTGTTTGCTGAGTATCTCCTAAGAGATGTTTAAGAGAGAAGATATGTTCTCACTATATTGCTTCTCAATGAACCCCAGAATAATAATACCTGTAAATCCATCTCAATCTGTGTATTTTATATCTAATAAAACAGGAATCAAGAGTAATGATGGGACTAGAATAGAAAACATACATAATAATATAATTCTCTAAGGCCATATTTGGATCATACACAGCATATTGTCCTTGACTACAGCTGGTACTCTGCTCCTGTTCAGTATTCAGCCAACATGACCATTTATATTTCCAGTAGAGCAGTGGCTACATGCATT
Source organism: Poeciliopsis prolifica (assembly GCF_027474105.1). NCBI lineage: Eukaryota > Metazoa > Chordata > Actinopteri > Cyprinodontiformes > Poeciliidae > Poeciliopsis > Poeciliopsis prolifica. Next base: position 11,351,001 of record NW_026562379.1, read on the forward strand.
TTATAAAAATCCATAAGCATCTATGATTGGCTTGAATAGTTGCATTCAATAAAAACACATCATCCAAATATCAACTCAGTTTTTATTGACTCACATGTTCCTTTGTTGTGGATTTGTGTAGATAATCTTGATGTCGATGGAGTTAACATATTTCAGTACATAGATCAGACATGGAAAGAAGGGATATATTTCATGTTCTCAATAAATTAACATGCAAAGCTAAAGATTTCATTTAACAATCTCCAAACTGAGCTCTTTCACAGAATATTTATTGGACCATTTTGGACATAAGTAAGCAGCATTTGCACATGTTCTTGTTCTTGCTGTCCCTCTGCCCATCTGTTTTCTGCCCATGTGAACATTCACTATATGTAAACAATCATAAAAATCTGTTTTGCTGTTAGAGGAGAGCATCTGGATGTTGGTTACAGAGCATTGCTTTAAAAGCTTAATGAGCTAAACGTGTTCATTTGTCGTCCCTCAGTGGGTTGAAGCAGGGAGCAACCGGACCGTCTCCTAAGGTTCTGTCTGTTTGTCGTCGATGTGTTTACTCTGTGGAGAATAATTTTCACAGTGTTTAAAGTCTCTGCTGTGCCTTTAATCTAAAACCCTCTGAGTAATGGGATGTTTATAGCAGATCTGACCACTGTGTAATTGAGCTGAAGGTGAGAGCTCTGAAAACATACAAATGACACTTTATATGATTTAGGATGTTTGAAGCTGTTGCTTGTAACACCATCTGTCCACGCTGGTGAAGTCTGCTTCAGGTAAGTGTTAAATAAAAGTTTTCTTGCTGCTGTGCAGGATTGATTTGTAACTAAGCTGTTACAAGTTTACAGTATAATAATCCAGTGTGCAATGCTGGGATGGGAGTGAAAAAGGTCTGTGTCATGCATCTTCATATAATAAGTAGTAATATAACCCTTCCATAAATTATTTGACAAAATTAACACAAATTAATATTGTAATAGTGTGACTGAAAGTGTGTTTTCAGGTTTTATTTCAATTGAAACAAAACCCAAGAATCAATTGTGGACAGTAACATCAGGTTTGTTATAATATTTAATGACAAGAATAAACAAAAAGGCCAGCGCTACTAAAAGTCACCTGGAATCAGTACTCATTTAAATGAAAGCTACGATTGTCATCAAGAGGACACAAAGGTCAAAGGTGAGCCTCTTTGCTGTAGGTAGTGACTCCCCGTGGCTCTGGTCCACTTGCCTCTGTGGTCCGTCGTACGGTTACCCACAGAGTCCCTTCAGGGCTCAAGTTCCCTTGGACTGACAGAGGATCCATGTCCTCTGGGAACAGAGATTTATGGGTGAAGGTGTTACTCACGCTCCCATCATCCAAAACCTGAAGAAGAAAGACAGAACGTCAGAAAAAGAGACAAAATATGGCCCAGAAACATGAACTCTGGTTGGTCAAGAGAGGAGCAAGAGTGGAAAACAAACAACAAGGTGAGAGGTAAAGCTTGTAGCTTTTAGCTTTTAGCAGTAAAACTGGTGTGAATGAATCTGGTGGAAAATAATAAATTGTTCCCATCTTCAGCAGAGATGAGGAAGCACATAAAGTTACAGGCTTGCATTTTATTTATCTGCCTAAAATCATGCAGTATTCGTTTCATTTAGCTTTTCTGCTTTACACGCCATGTTGTGCTAATGTTGCTGATCTGTTTGCCAGTTTGAGAAACAAAGGCTATAAAAATCAGGGAGGGATTACAAACTGCGGGAAATGTTTTGAAAAGTAGACATCTGGGTATACTTTGGGTTTTATGAACTTAGCGCAAAGTAATAAGAAGCTACTTCATACACACAAGGGCCTGATTTAGTAAATAATTGCACTCCTTTCACACGTCAAATCCATCCTCTTTTTCAGTGATGGGTGCCTGATATTTTTATAACTTTGTGCATCTAAAAATAATTATATGAATTTCTCCATTTTCATGTTCAGCCCATTCTAACAGCATGTGCTTCATATCCAGAGTTTAATCAAATAAATGAGCTTTCTAAATAGGAACTATTTGAATTGATGCAGTCAGCTGGGGGTATGTGCTGAAGGCATGGGGGTCCGACCCCTCTCGATGTACAGACAATACACTGTGAATATGTGTGTGCGTGTGTGTGAGATGGGAAACAAACAGATTTTTATTTATTACACTAAATAACTGATAAATCAGCTGATCTTTCAGCTGATTTTATTGATCAGTAAGCTCACCATGGCTAGCACTACAAGATGCTGCTGATAACATTCTTTAATTTGGAGTGAAGAATAGTAGATATAGGAGGCTCTTTAAAGGAAACTATTCTCTGTCGTATAGTGGAATGTGTCTTGGGTTCATTAAGAGAACAAGACTTTCAACAGGTACTAGGAAGGCTAAACATGTTGTGAAGTTGCTTTGTTTTGTCTATTAGCCCAGTGGTGTCCAAACTTTTTGCTACATGGGACAAAATCAACCAGTTGGAAGTACTCTGAGGCAACAAAAATTATTATTAAACTCGTTTTATAAAATATTTTTTTTGTCTTCTTACATAGACAATAGCTAAATGTGCAATATATTAAAAACAAACATGTTTCAAAATGGATGCTTGGAATTTCAAATATATTTGTGGACCAATTAAGCTTGTGGACAAAGCGCTGAAAACTCAAGTGACTTTCTAAAATTATTTTAGTTGCTAATTTCACTTTGAGAGCACTTCATATTTCAGGTCAAGTTAGATTTTAGGGAACACATCCCAGCCAGAGTATGGTGACATCATCATTTTTAGATTTCCAATAACTTCTTTTCAGGAGAAAAACAGACACATTCACACCTTCTGTGCCTGAATGATGACATGGTGGTCGTAGGCCATCACTACGATGTCGTGTGGCTCGAACTGACTGAGGTCAGCAGCCATACAGTAGGAATCACCAAGACATTGCACCCCATTTCCCTCCCAGTTCGTCACAGTGCCACCTATAGGAGGAGAGGATACAAAACAGGGGTCCTGAGGCTTGAAAAACACAGTAATGTACAAGACTAGCTGCGCTTTTTATGAAAAATAAAATGTTTACAGATAGGCTTGTTTTGCTATGTTTAGTAATTAATACGTATTTGATCTCTGAAAAGCATTAAAGCTCAGTTTTATTACACAGCGTTTTTTTTTTTTGTTGTTGTTCAACAAGAAAAACAGTCTGTCCAGTCTGGAGAGGAAGCAGACACAGTTCTTCAAAATCTTTTGGATATGGTTTAATATTCTGTACAAATTTATATTCCCATCGACAAATGACAAGAAATATGTCAAAGGAATATTCATTTAAAAGCAATAAATTACTCTTCCACTTTTTTATGGACCTGATGCAGAACTTGTTTCAAACAAGAAAACTGTTTGAAATAAAAAAAAAAATATTGGATCTTTAAAGTTCATGTGCGGACCTCATTTTTAACTTTTTTTCTCCCTGACTCTTGCTACTGTGTCATGGACTAGTGAGAAATAGACTCATCATTAGGTAAATGAGTACTTTTCTTACCTGGATTTCCAAATGATGACCTGCTGAAGTTGGGCGGACTGTCGGGCCCCGCTGAGCCTTCCTCTCCGAAAAGATTGGAACAACTTACTGAGTGAATAAAAGGCTCGAAACGAGCATCCAGGGAATCAGAGGATCCATTAGGTGATCCATCTGATCGATATGAGCTGGAAGTGCTATAACGTGATGAGGAGCGATACGAGGAAGAGGATCTTTGGCTGGAAGTTGTCAGTGATGCCATGACTGAAGATATCGGTGGCCTTTAAAACTTGCTGAGAACCAACTTCTATCCCAGATGCAGCCAATCTCTCCTCAGATATGAGTTCTCATTAAACACTGACAGAGTCTGCCAGCAGCTACTGACCTCATACTAATCATCCTGGAGTCTTTGTTGTGGGGTTTTATAGAGCCCTGCTGCATCATGGGACACAGTGTTGGCTACTCTGCAAGGCATTTTGGCTTTAGCCCTAAATGGTCGTTTGTCAGAGCACTTGTGCCAAGAGTGTAACGGATAAACTGATAATGAGCAGAGACCGCTTCCTATTCTCACACACAAATACCCACATCCAGAGATAGCGCCCATCAGAGCTGCTGGAGACGTTTCTGGCATGTAGTCAGAAATAGAAAAGCCGTTGTGAGGTTAGGGCGTCCATACGACTGACCTTGCATGCAATGTCAAACATATCTGACTCTTTTACTTTCTATTCTGAAAACAAATTGAAAGCTTTGTGAAGCAAACGCAGAAGATACTTGTAGAGGAGGCGCTCTGTGACCAAAATAACAATCTGTGCTCGCTATTTTTGAATTCAATTTTCTGTGTAGAAGACTAACTTTGAATGGACATCGAATTTTGGTCTGGTTTGTACTTATCCACATAACTATAATAAATAATTTCCAGGCTTTATCTGCATTTATTGTGATATAAATCTTCACGATAGTTGAAAACAATGTTTAAAAAATAGAAATACTTTCAGAAATCGGTTGGAAAATTGGCCGCTCCCTTGATACTTTGATGGACTACCTTTTGATTCATGTCATTGTCTTGTGTTGTTTGATAGGAGTCATCTCTGCAAAACTTCTCCAAATCATTCAGACTGTGTGGCTCTTCTCTCATTCACTGCTCTGGATATAAGTGTAGACTGTTGCCATTATAAAAAAGAAAGTTCTTCATCCTCAGTTTCCTAACTGACGCCTAAAGGCGCAGGTGTTGGCACATACTCCCTGGACGGGTTGTTTGTCACAGGACAAACAAACACCCTCTGTAAAGCAAACAGATCTTTTTAAATTGTTGCTAAAGATTTAAACTTTTGTTTTATCAGTTCATAACGTTGGAGGACATTTATTAGATCTGGATGTTTTCTTTGGAGGAGAAGAACCAAGAAGAAACCGAGACACTGTTGTCACATGCAGAAATACAATCAGTACTTCAGTGCTGCTGCTGTCGGCATCTTGACATCTTCCAGAACCGGATTCCTTTGTCGTTTTTATCAATAATGGGGGAATGTTCAATTGTAGAAATGTCACTGTAGCACTGTTTTGTTTTGTTTTTTCAAAATATTAATCTTTGCTGTGCCACAGTGACTATGGATTTATTTTTTCCTGATTCATAACTACAATAAACTCCATTTCAGCCTCTCTGTAATCCAAACCTTTAGCTAAAGGACACAAATCAGCAAATGTCAAGAGAATCCTCCTGAAGCTGAGCTTTTCTTCAGGTTAATCAGATTTACTATAGCTGATGACAGATGTGAAGCCAAGAGGGATAAATGCCGGAACAGAATCAAAAAGTGGTTTAAGCAAAATAGTAAAGAATCTGCAACCACTTTTATTTTTATAGGATATTTTTACCTGAAAAGTAAAAAATAAATAAATAAATAAATATGTTTAACATAGTGTCATCTCAAAACTGTTGCATTATTTTAACAGGAGCGTACAGACTTTTTCTACCCCTCTGTTAACCTTCATGTTCTCTATGACATTTACAAATTGTCCTCAAATCATGATGACATTCAGGACTGTCACATAGATGAATACCTTTAGTAATTTGTGCTTGTTCAGTCCAGCCTTTGACTCACGCTCAGAGAACTTTGTGTCAGCAGTAATTCTGCAGGTCATATGAAGCACTGACAGCTCCAATGTGTTTCCCCACCAGTGGAACAAATGCACCTGCCTTCGTGAAACAGCATGCATTAATAAGTCCTTGAAACCTTGACGCTGTACAAGGTGCTACTATTCAGGATGGAAAGACAATAGAAAAGAGACAAAGTGAGAGAAAGTAGACTCAACAGTTTTCTCCAGCTTCTCTCAACTGGGCAGTAGATGAGTTCTTCCTCATCTCCCTCTCTGTGGACTCAGCACCTCCTCTGGGAATGATTTCAGCCCCTAATGACACATTTTGGTCTCCAGAGTCCAGAGCTGCCTCGCACCAGATGGTGGACCGTCAGTCGGTGCACCATGGCTGAACTCAGAGGAGATAAAATGATGGTGTTAATGAGGCAAGAAGTACACAGAGAACACCATAAGAGGTCCATTTAGGTTTCCTGAGCATGACTGAGTCATTGTTAAATCAACCTGTGTCAATGCGTTTGCTGCTGCAAAACATTTAGGTAATGTAGAAATCTGCATGGAAAAATTTAGACTCCAGAGTTCAGCAAAGAAAGTTTTTGTCCTTTTCTGAAAAAAAAAATGTTGTTCAGGGGTAATTACTTTTTCACATTGGGCCAGCCTGATTAGGATGTTTTCACTAGTACCATAACATAGTTATAACTAAACTTTTATTTCCTACTCAGTGATATGTGTCACTAAATTGTTTGTTTAAAACATTTCTTTATGTCTAACATTAGTATTAAACAACTTCACCCTCCAGATGCTTTTGCTGTAGGAAGCCATTTCTAATTTATGAATTGTCTTATTTTGAAGAGAGTCTGGTATAATTGAGAAAAATGCTACATGACTGTAGAGGGAATCCTTTTTATTGTGATTGAAGTGAAACAACTAAAAACTTGAAAAGAAGAAGCCTTATTTTGCTCTCATGTTTCTGTATCTTCAATTGAAAAGAGCAAATATTTCCTAAAGTTCAACAATAAAACTTCAGATCCTGGGATTTACTTAAGTCTTGGCCCAGATATTACTGCATATCTTTAGAGTACCGCCTGAATGGCAGCCACTCAGACCCGAGGCTCAGAATCAGATTTTTTCAGTCTGTGGTGTAGATCAGATCCGATCAGGGCCGCCTGAGCCGGGAGGATCAGATGCCACTCCGCTTTGCTTCACAACCTTGACGAGATGAGATTTTATACCAAAAATAGGATTTTTCTTGAAGGTGCTTCATATCAGCTCTTTTTTGTGATGCAAACAACTGTTAAACCATTCAGCAGAGCACTCTGTTAACACTTATTTTGACTAAATGTTGAAGGTTTTAAGGTTTCATGTTTTTTTTAACATGCTGCAGGTATGCACTATGCTCTCACAGTGAAGGAAAATAGTTTCTTTATCCACATTAATGGATAAAGAAATATTCAGGATTATTATATGATACGAGATTTGAGATATAATTAAGCTCAAAATTTGGTTTTGAGGCCAAACTATAACGTTATATTGTTTTACATAAAAATATATGAATATACAAAAATAACGTGAAACTTGTGATCTGATATTCATTAAAAAAACAAATCTGAAGAACATATCATTGCAAGTGTTTTTGTATGCTTGGAACTTGCTTTTCTTCTCATGCCAGATGCTTTTGGGTTTTTTGTTTTCTCTTTTTTTTCAGATGAAAAATTTTCCCACGGATGGTTTCTTCCATCCATTTGCTTTAACCAGTTTTCCCTTCTGCAACGCAGCAACGTGTTTGTATTTCATGTTACTTTCCACAGAAAACAATTACATTTCTGAATTTCAAATATGTCTGTGACCAGTATGGATTTTCCCATTCCCTTTAACTTGTTTAGAAACCATACATTTGGGGGGTTTCTTTGTTTTGTTTTTTAAATTTGCATTTGAGTTCCAGAATATTTCAGAATATGGCTCCTCCTCTGTGAAAAAATCAGCCAGTCTCAAGTTAACTGACATGGTCACCTCTTGTAAAAACACTTCATTTCCACAGAATGGATCTGTCAGCTCCCAAGAGGGTCACAATGTCATTTGAAAAGTGAAATATGGCTAAAGAATCAGCCGTTTTTACCACACTGCCCGTTTCAGCTGTCTGAAGCTGTCCTAAAGTCTTACTAGTGATCAAGTCTTCATGTCAGTAAGTTAACTGCAAACTGATTTACACTGAAACTGTGATTATTGGTGTTATAGGAGGAAATACAATAGTTTAATGCATTATTAGTCATAGAGCACTGCATTTTATAGAGATGCACCAACAGACTGACTGCTGATCATAATCTGCCAGATTTGATGCAGAATTCATTTGACCTGTGTTGCTGTTTGAAACCTAAAAAGTCAGATCTTTATCCAAGCCATGGACAACCTATTTAAAAGTAGTACTGGCGCGCGCTAGCAACATCCTTTGGTGTGAAGGCTGTTTCATAGTGAAGCAGTCTGGATAAGGTGTTCAAAATGAAATTAGAGGAAGCACAGAGCGGTGAGAAAATATTTAAAAGGAAATTACATTTTTGAAGATGCCTGAGAATTGGACTTAAAAGCAGATAACAGGAAGGCTGAACAGAAGACAGCAAAGTTGTTTTGCTTTATCCTTTTGAGCTTTCAGTATCTCTACCAGGAAACATGATGGGTTTGAAAATGTTGGCAGATTGTCAGAACTGCAGTTTTTTCTAATGGTAGCCTTGCTAACATCGACATTCACTACAATAATATGCTAAATACATATAAAAATAAAAACTCTGTATTTGTTTAATATATGGCTGAAATCAGAATCAGCTAAAATCTGAATTGACAGAATAAAATGTTAGAAAACATGAAGTTTGGAAATCAGCTAAAATCCTGATTGGTACATGCAAAGTGTATAATCTCCAGAAGAACTTCACCTAACTTAAAATATATCCACCCAAACACCAAAGTATTGCAAAGAACAATAACAATATTTTCTTTATTTTTGAAATAATATCAGATGCAGCAAACAAATATATTTATTTTTCAATCCAAGGTGGCAATATTTGTATAATTACATTCAGCCAAAACAGGAAGAAAGGTATTAAAAGAAAGAAGAAAAGAGACTGACAATTGGACAGAGGTGAGGGGTAAGGAGATGTGTTTGACTGATGCAGATGGTGAAATAAATCCCTTGTAGAGTGAAAAACTACGATATTCTAAGGTCATCTCTCCATTTACCCTGTTAGTGCCCATCTTGCCCTCTCTGTTAGGGGACTCTATATGGCTTTGCTCTCTTAAGTCTCTTGGCCTTTTCTACTGTAAGTGTTATTTTTGTACATTTCAGCCTGATGTGGGTCAAACACAGACCATGTATATCCCTCATTCACTTCCTGTTGCACTTTGTTCTCACGCCTGGTTGTGTTGGCCAGCTTTGACCCAATAATCGCTGATAGGGTGTGAGATGAGCGGTCCCCCGACCCATCTGCTTTGTTCTGAAATGGTAAGTAGGTTACAAGGTGATGGGGACACTACTACCATGTGAATATTTATGCCGGCCTCCTGCTTCGCAGTGTTTGACAGATGTTTTGATGTATTTTTATAGCACTGGTTCCCTCGGCTGATGTCACACACAAACAGTCACACATATAGTGAATCTGGAGCACTTCTCTCTGATAAGTATCCAATGTCACTGCTTGCCTGAAGCAACAAGCTAAAACTAATTGCCCAGGGACACTCACAAACAAGATGGAACATGTTGGGATAGAACGACGTGTGTCTCAATGAAGAGAATCAAGGGTTTCTTGTTGTTCTGGGCCACAAAATCTCAGACATTTTTTTATACAGAGAGACAAGTACGAAAACAAAAGTTGGTGTGGAGTTTTCTGGGACAGCTGACCTCAAAAGCTGCCGCTTAGAAACTTGTGCTGGTGATGAGGATCTAGGGACAAAGCAGGGAAAGGAGAGAGCAGATGGATTGAAGGGGAAAAAGGAGAACAAAAAACAACGGAAAGAAGAGAGAGACAGATACACGTCTCCTGAAGTTCAGTTGTTTTTGTAATTGCAGGCTAATTGCCTTTCGGCAAAGGTAGCACTAAGACGCCCACCTATTTACGTCATAAGCCTCCCTGTGGGGAAGGAAGGAGCAATTGACAGACAAAAGAAGAGCGGGAGCAAAAGACAGAAACAAAGAAAGTCGGGATGGAAGAAGGAAATGACAGGATGGTGATGGAAGGATGGAAAGGAAACACATTCATCAGGCTGTCTGGTGTATCAACGGCACATCTTCTGATTCTGTCCATGTGAGGACAAACTGTTCTCTTGGTGATGAATGAACAGAGTCACAGTTCTCAGAAGTATAAGATTCATTGCACATACATGTAGATGTGAGAATCAGAGAAAGTCCAATGTGCCTGTCTTTATTTGGAGAAGCCGCAAGGACATTCTGATAGACATGCAGAGAAAAGACATGCACACGAGATGCTCAGAGTGAGCTGATAAACAGGGGAGAAAAAAGGAGAAGGTTGTGAAACAATGGGACGGTCGCGTCATCGCGCTTGGACAAAAGCACAACCTCGCTTCGCCAGCGTTGCCCGGCTTTTAATGTCAAGCAAAAGGACAGTGACGCAGATCGGCCCTCTGCAAGCTCTCATCACTGCAGGAGATACAACAGGATTTCCTGACGCCTCTGTCTAAGGGGTACACACGACTGTGGTCCCTGTTTGAGAGGATGGGAGTTGAACTTTGGTCTTAGAGACACCAAGGAGTACGAGAGGATGTAGTTTGAGAGGTCAAAGGTGATGTATGAAAGGCACAGCTTCAATGGTTCCCCCTGAGTTTTCACGGTTTTGCCTAACTCTTAATACTAGCATTTGCTGTTTTCTGGAAATGAGGTAATGTCAAACCTTAGTTTTAGTTTAATCCATCGAAGCCAGAAAAAGTTAAGCCTCAAACAGGAGATGACCTACCTCAAAACATTGTTTTAAAGGGAATTGCTGCATTGGAGGGGATTAATTGACTGTGCAAGCTGGGAGCACTTGCTGACATCTTACGAGACACAGTCGGACACACAATTTCACAAAATCTCAAAATACAAACATACACATTGAGGCTTATTTGAACAAAAAGCATAGAAGTGGGGATCAAGTCTGTGCTTGAATTATGTTGTACTATAGAAAATGATGACTCACAAAATGCTCAGAGACCATTTTCAAGAGAAAGCCTTGAAACATGTTCAAGGGTTTCTCTTGAACATGTGCACACATGCAGGGTGAGGGTGAGAAAGGACTGGTGCTTGTACATTTAGGCATGGGCTGGTAGCAGGTTCTCAAATGATAACCTTAGTTTCACAGTGTCATGATGTTTAAGAAAAAGGATTTATACAAATAAAGCAAGATAGAACTACTGTGATTGAAATAAAAAAGCAACAGTCTATTTCTACAAATGGTAAAATAATAATGTTAGTATAGTTAATATTACTACTTCATTTTGATACAAGAGCACAAACATTTATCATATTTTAAATCATGTTAAATTATGTTTTCATGCCATCATTGGTGGCTAGCACTAACTAAAATTAGTTCCATTGACCCTAAAGCACTATTCATAAATATTAGTTCTGCTAACTCGCTATACTATAACATGGTAGTGAGCTACATTGTAGCCAGAGCTACCACCGGCTCCTCTGACAGCCACAAGTGGGCAACAATGACTGAAAGAAAGGGAGTGGGATTTGAACCAGCAACTCAAATCACATTGTTGCACATTAATACTCCAAAACCTCAGTTTATAAATGGATAACTTTTATAAAGATTGAAGCAAATGAATGCTGTTGAATGTTTTTTGGCATTTTATATGATTTGTTAAATTTTTTGTTGTGGACCTCACAGATTTTTTTAATCAAATTTTAAGCTTAGAGTATCTGTAAATTAGGCTTTATTCCTAATTTAAATATGAAATATATCAAATCAGGCCTATTAAAAGCTTGAAATGTCTAAATGAGGTCTACGTTTATCTTCAACCTTTGTTGCTCCCTGGGGAAAATATAAAGGGAAAATCAGCTAACTTTGAAAGTGTAGCTCTTTTAAAACCTTAGAATCCTGATCCTGGTAACTCATTTTAAACTTTAAAAGAAGTATGACAGAAACTTTTAGCTGGTTTGAAAGTGTAACTTTTTGGTACCATGAACCAACCCATGCCTATGTGCATGTGGGAATGAATGCATCCATGCTCTGGTTCAATGGGATTTCCTGAGTTGTATGAAAGACATTTTCTCTCAGGTACATCAACATGGAGAGGACGAAGTAGGCTCTTAACGTGTCACATTACATGCCTTTTTGCAAGCATCATAGAAAGGGAGAGTACAGAATAAAAAGGCAAAGCTTTTCAAGAGTCAACATGAGAAGAAAATATGAGTATTTAGAAGTTATTAAATAAACAAAAAACAAGCTCTTCATAAGGATAATGATAAATGGCAAAAAACCATATCACAGTATCCTCTTTTGGAAAAAAAGGAACATTTCACATTTGTATTGTTTTTTTGTTGTTTTTTTCCCAGTAGACTATATCACACAGTGATAACAAAGAACAGGAGAAATCTACAGCCACATTAGCTTCGTGCAAAGACCACATACACTGGCACGCCGCATAGGCAAGGAGATCAAAGCAAGACAACGCATACAAAAATATAGAAAAATCTCCAAATGCAACCTATCTCTGCACAGGAAAATAGGTTTCTGTCGCTTGTTGCCAAACATCTGTTGTTGAGGCGCCACTTCAGGAACTCTCTCTGTGTTTCCTGTGTCCCTGCTGCGAGTTTTTATTTTTCAAGAGCAAAGGTCAGGTTTCCTCCACAGAAAACACCGGGGAACACCGAGCGGCTGTTCATCAATATGCCAACTGTCCATCATGATGGTGACATGAACAACAACATGACTGATAGAAAACTAGTACATCCAAAGCATATCATTTCGGTCATATCATTTGGAACACATGATTTTTTTTTTAATACATATCATTTCCTGTCACTTTGAAGACATTCCAGCATTTGCTCATAATTGACAGTGACAGGGTTAAATAGTTTGGCATACTCAGCAAGCCATGCCCAGAAGGATGCTATTCAGTCTCTTGCAAAGAATGGGGGAAAAAGGTTAGGAGATGAGGGATGGGGTGAGGACAGGTGCCAGGATGCAGTGTCAGCCTGCTCACTCACGAGACAGGGAGAGAGGGGCAGGGGTGATACAGCACAGCTGAGATTACAAAAACGTGCTCAAGCCCAGGTCAGCCCATTGATTTCAGCGCTTGCAAAAAAACATGCAGATATAAGTCAGAGGTTTGGACTCTTGGTCAATCCGTCTGACTGGAGCAGAGTCCTTTCACCGCACCGAAGGAAACACAGCCGAAAAACTGTGGGCATCATACCCGAGAGTTAGTCCCTGGACTGACCGTGCCTAGTCCAGCCATCACTGTTCTCACACTGATGAAAAAGGATTGTTTGGACGCCTTCAAAACAAAAAAAATTTCATACGTGGAATGGAGACAAAGCACTTAACGGATGGAGAGGAGAGCTGAGTTGCTGCGAGTGTAAGGCAAGGACAGATGATTTACGCATCATTCAAAAGGTTCAAATTGTCCAGACACCGTGAAAAAGAGGGGATGTTGTCACTGACAATGAAGAAGCCCCTCCCCAAATACTGAGATGAGAAAAAAAAAGGAGTCATTGGTTGTTCGGCTCTTCTGCTCTCTCCTCCAGCTCCTCCTCTTCCTCTTCCTCGTCAAGGGAGACAACCCCTGAGGAGGCCACGTCGGACACCCTCCTGTATGGGTCGTAGTCAGGAGGGTACTCCACCCCCTGGCCCTCCACCTCCTCCTGGCACACAGTGCCTTCATAGTCCTTGCAGGGGGTGTCATCATCCTCACCCGGTGACAGATACGTTTCAGAGTAAGACATGGAGTAGCAAGGAGAATCCTGACCTCTGTAGGACCTGCTACCCCGGCCGCCCCCACTCAAGCTGTGAAAGCCACAGTCTCCCCCACCAGGCCCACTATGTCCCACCCTCTGAAGTTGGGCCAGCAGCTCCTCCCCTCCGTGCAGCGCAGACAAGATCTTTGCAGCAAGTTCAGCTGCGTTGTTTTGGGCATGATTACCACAATGAGTCCTCAGATCGCGGAGCAGCGGGTGTTGCTCATCTAGGCTGCAGAGGCTGGAGCAGAGCGTGTCCGGAGACCCCGCCGTGGGGGAGGGCTCTCTGCTGCCAGCCCCCTCGCCGATCCCTCCTCCGCTCTCAGAACAGGGCCTTCGCATGCCCAGGTGCTGGCAAAGCTGGCTGTGGATCAGGTCCTTCAAGTACGGCGGATAAGATGACAGTTCTAAAGAGAACAACACAAAGTGTAAGCACCAAGTCTTTAAAGAACAACGACATAGTAAAGAGGAGGTAAAGCTAATACCTTTTTTGGGATGTTGAAATAAGAAACATGTATACCTTTTAAACAACTCCCAGAGAAGACTAGAGTCTCAAACTCTAGTCTTCAAGAGTCGGAGTCCTGCAACTTTTAGATGCGTCCCTTGTCCCACACACAGGAATTAAATGGTGAAGCTGCCTCACTAGCATGCAGTCAAGTTCTACTGACCCAGGCTAATGAACCAATATTGGAGTCAGGTGTGCTGAAGCAGGGAGACATCTAAAAGGTGCAGCATCAGCCCTTGAGCACTGGAGTTTGAGACCATAAAATGCTGCAGCTTTTGGACAAATGTACATTTGTTTTCTTTGTATCTCAGGATTCACATCAGGATTTCATGAAGATAAAAATCCTAGAATCAAAACAAAACAGTATTAAGACAAAGTTTTTTTTGCAAAAGTATTCATAATCTTTGAAGCCCATTATACTAATTCAAAATATCTTTTATTTTAATGATAAAACACTGGGAGCCTTGAAAGGCAGCTGTGAAGTAAAACTGGAGCTTCAAGAGTATTAGCAACTTGGCTTATATTTCCTCAAGAGTCTATTGTCATCACACACAGGTTTGCATGTGTGAAATCCAACTAAATATGGTCTGCCAGAAGGTAAGAAGCTACTGGTGAATATATGAATGTTATTATCTGCAGTGCAGTGCATTGGCGGATGTGTGTAATGAAGATGAAAGCTCTGGTGCACACACTGCTGAGTGCCTTTATAACCCACTAACACACAATGCCCACACAGAGGCTGCTCTGCAGCAGAGGAAATGGTATTAAACTTGCAGGAGGGTGTATCAAATTGCGAAGACAAACAGAAAAATGTCAGGAGAGGATGAAAACTGGGGCACTGGGACAAAGAAAGACAAAGAGAGAGGGGGAAAGAAAAGAGAGATGGATATGGGAGAGGGTGTCTAATTCAGCTTTGAATCAATGAGGTTTGATTTAGCTGCTCTGTGTGTGTATGGATGCGTGCGTGTGCGCGTGTATTTACCTGTGCTCTGTGTGGTGGGCTCGCTGGCAGGCAGAAAGTCTTCATCGTATGAGTCATCATTGGACTCGTCGCCGTCCACAGAGGACCAGGCCCTCAGTTTAGCCTCGGCGATGGCAAACTGCTCTGCCACGCCTGCAGATACACAAACGGTAGACATGAGCTCGTACATGCACACAGGCAATTACACGGTTGGCATGGTAACAAGGAGGCTGCATTGTGCCTCGGCGTCGTCTGCTGCCTGACTGACAGATCTGCGTGAGGTTCGGTGCACAATGTGGCATTAGAGGGGACACACAACAGCATTCCCAATACAGTCGGGGTTTGTCAGCCGTCACCTGGCTGGTGCAGTTAAGATGGATGTCGCTTGGTGTTTAGTTATGCTCCATCACTTTGAGACCGTGAGCTGGAGGAGGTACAGAAGAGAAGCGCCAGCTCAACATGTGAAGGAAATATTAGTTAAAGCTAGATGTGTGTGTTTCTAGTTTATATAAGGGTTTCATCTCTTGAATCCTTTCTAGAAAGGATTTATGGTGACAAAATCATAAGGCAGAGGAGTGAGGAGGGTGAAACACATTTACTTGTTCCTGCAGTTCCAAAGCATTTAAACCAGCCTAATAAAACAGTCATCAGTTATCAATGTCAATAATTCTACAGGCCCAGATTGGGCTGAACATTTCATTAGTCTTTAGCTTAGAATTAAACATCAGCTCCAAAGGCGAGATTAAATAGATCAACTCTTTATTTTTGTTCCTCACTTAAACTAGGCTGATAAATCTATCGGTTTAATGACTGCAGATTTTAAAGAACAAGCGTTCATCACCAACTGGTCTGGTTCTGTCAGGGCATAACATTTACAATTTACAAGCATAAGCATGCTATATAAGTGAAAAGCCAAGAGATATTTGTCTCTCTGTGTGTATTTATTGTGTAACTATGGCTCCCATGAATAGCCTTTAAGATTGGAGTGACCTATCTTCTCCACTCCGGAGCAGCTGCCAGTCAGAGACAGGAAGTCACTCACTTGTTTCCTTAATGTCACCCTGCTCCCCCTCCTTCTTCCTACCTGCTCTGTATTCGCCCCTGTTCTCCTCCATGTCCTCCAATCATCTCTCTCAATAAAATTCTCCATCGAATCAGCTGGCTCTCCTGATTCCTCATGTTCTCTCTTTTTCTCCTCCCCGCAGTCTTTTGGCCCTGTCGCTTTCCCCTCGTTTTGGTTTTTCTCTCCTCAGTCTTCATCTCTTTATGTCTCCCTGTCGGTCTCTTCAGCTCAATGCTCAGTATTCATGCGACGTTTCCCACAGGGAGAGAGATCGATGCTCCCATTCATCCCTCACTGTGGCTGGACCCTGAACGCTCCTCACAAACAGCAGCACGTCCTCCTACAGACAGAGCTAAGCTGTGCAGCTTGAGCTTCAGATCTAGAATGTAGCCATTCACATGCTGTTAACATTCATTTTAATGTCACTACTGCACATAACTAATAAAAAGAATTTAATAGTTAAGAGTGGGCACCCACATAAAACACATTTTGCACTTCACTGTGTGCAACTCTTACATGATGAAATGGAGGAGGTGTTCTGCATCAATACTATTTTTCATCCTGGTGTGTGAAGGAGTGTGTTTTCAACCATATTCAGTTGTGACACATTGTGTTCACAGGATGATATCCCAGCTTTCTTGGACTCAAATGTTTGGGAGAATAGTAACAACACCAGTGAGGTTAGCTGTTTTCAGCCAATCATTTTTTTTCTGATCTGAACATTTTAAGATGGAGGACCAGCAGTGTTGTGAACCTGCTGATATCACATTACCAGCATCTTGCTGTCGTCAGAGATAAAGCTTTTTTTTTGAGAACCAAAACTGACATGGTTGACAATTGAAATAAAAAGATAAACCATTTTTAGTTCACATAGGAATACCAAAATTATTTACAATATTATTACCAAATGTCACAAAATGAGAGAGAGAGTTTCCCATTACTTCTTAAATATTTGGTTTTCGAAATTGTTTGACTGGTATTTAGATTATCAACAAACATCAACAAGTCTTACACATACATTTACAGAAAACATAATATTTTCATTCAATTGATCACTGTCTATTTTTGCAGCTTTTGGAAAATTGTTGCTTTTCTAGATAATTTAAAATCAATTGTACATGCAGATACCATAATACAATAAAACTGGTATTCTTACTCAATATGCTATACATTATCCTACGAGCAGTTGCCTGGCTGTGTCAGTCACTGCATATCTGTCTCTTTCATTCATCTCTTCATTCATACAAAGTGTAGAGTAGAAGTATTTGTCTCAGTATTTCAGCAGAACATCACCGCCTGCATGTTCAGTTCCCTGGTTGCCTCCCACACAGACACTCACAAACAGTATACCAGAGTGTGTTCTGGCTCACTCACACACACCCAAGCACACCAAACACTTATCACATTTTTGCACATGCTGACTTTATTCTGTAACTTGAACACGAATGTTAACTCACCGTCACGGCATCAGTGGATTGCAACTTGACAAAAATAAGAGTCAGCACAACTGGCAGCAACTCAATGAAGTGGGCGCCACTGATGATGCAAAGTGAAGAGACGGCTCTGTGCACTTAATGTTTGCTTGTTATTTTTCCTTTTAGATACCTGAATATTTTCAATAAAAACTTACGAGTTAAGTAAAAATATTTCTTCGTTGTGTCTTTCAGCAGGACAGTGATGAAAAACATATGTCTAAATGAAATGTTTTGCCATGTATAAAATCAAGCTTTCTCCATGGTGATCTCTGACCTTAGACATCAATACTACAGAAAACCTGTGAGTTGAACTGAAGTGATGAGAGCATAACAGAGGATCATTGAGTCAGGATTGTCAAGAAATATTGTGAAGAATAGTCAAAAAGCCTGAAATGGCATTGAAGAAAAATGCGTCTAAGTGCTTAATGGTGCCAGTAATTGGACCACCAGCCATTTAGTGAGCAATAATGACTTAAGATGGGATTTTCACCTCCTACTGAACAAAAAAACTTGAATAAATAGCTGGATTTTGAGACTACACTTTTCATGCCGTACATCTTTACCAAAGCGACAATAAAAGTCCTTACATCTGTGAAGGGAGAATAATAATAATAGTTGATTAATGTGTTAAGAGAGGGGTCTAAAAGAGCAGAGATCTCCTGTAACTGATCATACCCTAAAGATTAAAGCACAAGGGAGCAGAACAGAGAAGGCATTGGGGAAAATTGCTCAGTCACGGCAGCACTAGCCAGGGGCAAAACCTTACTGTGCAAATTAACCTTGAGAGTCTGCATTGCAGGGACAGAGCAAAAAAAATGGATGGAGAGCAGACGGCAAGTGAAAACGACTGTAAAAGAGGTGTTACAGAGGGCAAAAAGGAGCATTACAAGGAGGGACAGCGTGGGTAGAAGAGCACAAAGATGAAATAATGAACAGAAAGGGCAGGAAGGATGAAAGAAAAGTCAGAGACGAGGTTAGTGGGTAGCAGAAAGAGGACACAGATGTGCTCTAAGTGAGTGCTTTCAAAGATGAACAAATCTTAAACAGTCTGAATAGGGGGAAGAGTTAGGGTGAGAAAAATTCAATAAAGTCAGTCTTTAAAACAATGTGTAAAATGCATGTTTGTTCTGTTCCAAAAAATTTATGGAGTGAAAAGTTATTTTTAAAATTCTTACATGGCAACACTTTCTTTGACTGTTTTACATGAAGGCCAGCATGCACAAGTGCATTATAAGCATCCCCAGCATTTTTATAATGCAGACTTATATCTGTGTTGCATAACATCTTAATCTATCCATATATAATGAGATATTTTATATAACCATTTTTTACAAGTCGAAAGCTTAACAGGTTTTTTAACTATGAACCAACATGGCTGTAACATATAGCAGCCTATTAATTCTAGGCTAAAGAAATTATTTCCTCCTTTTTCTGCACTGAACAATGCTGCAAAGTCTTTATAGCAAACATCCATCTGCTGACACACCAAGGCCACTGACACACATCTTAAGAATCTAATTTAGTAAATTATATGGATCATTTTTCTTAAATCTCTGACTCAGTGGAGTTTTTTGTCACAGCCTTGCGAAGTACTGTAACGTAAAGCTGTAAAATACTGCATGCTACAGATGATGTCAAACAAGTATTAAGATCATTCAAAAATATTAGGGGAAATATGAATGCAGCAGAAGTTTATGTTAACATGTAATGTCTGTGTATTTCAGTTGATTCAACAAAGTCACCTGACTCTGTTGATACGTGAATCTGGCTGAGATCCAATAACAATAGTATGTAAGCCAATCCAATAGTGAACATTGATTTCTACAAGCGCCGGCCTTTATGACATTAATTTAGATTAATTAATTAATTAGATTTAAATGTGTTAAAACATTTTTCGGTACAATGAATTGCATTTCTTTGACATGTGTTAGTATCTGCATGTTTCTGGTGGGCCTGTAGGTCCACAAGCAACATTAAAAAAACTATTGTTGTGTGCAAGTTGTGCAAAAAGGAGTTAGCCTATTACTGAAGCTATTCCAACCTAAAACACCATCTCAATGTCAAACATGTAGGAGTAAACACAGACATCGCCAATGCTAATGTCAGCATCCACAGTATTTATTAAACATATCTCCACATAACTGTTAAAACAACCATAGCATCGTTACGGTCACAAGAGTTTGTTTTTTGTAAATATGCTCATGCAACCTATGACTTGGAGCAGAGTGCAAAAAAACACATCCATCAAATAGAGAACTTAAAGATTACCAGCTGCAAAGCGTGCCTCTTGCTCTCCCTCAGTGAGATCAGAATAAGAGTTGAAGTCTGACTCCAGAGCTGCCGGAGTGTCCATGGGCTTGCACCATCCCTTCCACTCTATCAGATGGGCTACTCTGCCCTGAGCCATGGCTGTAGGCTTCGTCACATGGTCCTTGACCACCTGTGAAATACCTGCAGGACACGTATATCAGGAGTTATTCTAAATCAGGTCCAGTATGTGCATGCAGAGTATGTTTTACTGTATTACAGCAAGTTGTTTTTATGAACCGTTGCACTTACCATGCAGAGAAGATCGCGCTAGAGCAGCAATCTCTTGAATGGTGAGAGCTCTTCTTGATTTTGGTAACATTTCAACGGTGTCATCAACATTCACCTGAAATGAAGAGAAATAAATGAGTGGGTCTTGAACTTGCTCAGGAGCTCAGCAGAAATGTGAGCCACATCTCAATACCGCCTGCTATGACTCAGAGGAAAACCCTCTGCTGCCTGGTTGGTGCAAAGAAGAATCTTGTTGTTAAAGTAGCAGGCATACTTTAATGTTCTTTAAAAACTCAGGAATTTTCTTCACTATCCACAAATACGCACACTTTCACACACACACACACACACACACACACACACACACATAATCTTGATAAGTCACAGGCAGAGGGTGTGAAACCAATTTGCACAAGCAGGGACACATTCCTACTTACTTGTATTGCTTTGTGAATGCAGTTCTTTGCTATGACATTCACACCACTTGTATATTTACACATTTTATAAGAGTGGAATGTGACACAGTTATGTGATCGATGAACACAAAGTAATAAATCCTGCCATCATTATAAAGCAATATCTGTCAGCTTAGCTAGAATATCTAGAAATCTCAAATGGACTTGAGTCTGGACTTTGAATGGACCATTCTAACACACTGTAGCACATTAATAAAGATTATTGCTTCGAAGCTTGAGCTGCATTGTCTTACTTCCATCCATCTCCCTATTAACTCTGATTGTAGAAAAGAACCATCAGAGCAAGATTTTGCCATCACCACATTTCAGTGTTAGTTTCCCACTGTTTTCATGTTGAGCAAAAAGTAATACATATTTTTTGTGCTGGCTGTGATCATGGCAGAGGCTTGCCACTCTTCCATGAAGGCTAGATTGACCATTGGCTTCTTGCCTGTCTGCTGTGTGCCATGATCTTCATGGTGCAGTTTGTTCTCTAACAAAAGGTGGACTCCATTTACTAATTAGATGACATATAATGCACATTAGTTGCACTGGATTCTGTTTAGATACACAAGAGTGGAGTGGACTGAATAAAAATAAATTTAATATAAGAGCTTAATATGAAAAATATGTTGAAAACAGCAAGAGATGTACTTAAATGTATTGTTTCATATAATTGAAGCCACAAGTATTCATCAATGGATTGATGAGCCCATTGTTGCCACACGTTTTCTTAAACTGTAGACTAATTAGCAAACCTGCAGTTAGTTAAGGTAACAGTGATCATCCTTCTCGGATTACAAATTGTTGTTATGTTATACAGACGCACACGTGAAAGGCAAGCAAAATATAAAAAGGGCACGCAGTTACATAGATTGGTTTATTTTTGCACGCTATCCACACCCTGCGCCATCCATGCAAACTGATTGGAACTAAATGGGCCTGGCAATTAAAAAACAAAGGATACAGCTCAGCATCCAAACATTGTCTCACAAAGAATTCAAGATAAGCAGACAGGAGACAAAAGACTGACGCCATCCATCACTCCCGCCAGGCCTTGAGCTCTGTAAAGTCAAACCACAGAATGAGTATCGGGTGTTGACGAGTTTCTTTGTCTGCGAACTCTTCATGTCCTCACGTGAGGGATGGACACATCAACAGTAGTCAAAAGCCTTTTTCTAAGCGGGCTCTTCCATGTCATTAATGTGGGTCAATGCAGTCAGGCAGAGTGAATGATGTGACGGAAGAATATTTCCACAAGCAGTGACCGTGTTTATTTGCGGCGGTTTATTCTGCAACGGGAAGAATTTCAAAACGCTACCAGAAAAATCTGAAGCTGGAAGGTCAAAAGAAAGGAAAGAAGGTTGAAAGCAGCAAGGAAAGAACATAGGAAGTATCAAGGAGGAAACAAGAAAGAAAAGGAGGTTAGAATACATAGATAGTGGAAAAGTGACTAAAGTCTGGAAAAATAAATAACTTTCTGAATCAGGAAAGCACTAATTTGACCCTCCTGGAATTCTCCAGACTATAATATTGAAACCCTGCTGACCCAGGTGTCTGAGTTTATTTGAAAGAAACATTCCTCTTTATTTGAAAGAAACATTCCTAAATGTTTGGATGCTAAGGTGTATCCTTTGTTTTTCTACTAATAACTCCTCACAAAGTTAACTCGAAAACTGTTGAGTCACTCTAAAGTTAAATCCTATTTCCCCCATTCTCATTAATAGTCACTGCCGACTGCCGCACTGGTAATTCATCTGCAGACACAAGACACAAATAATTAACCCAGGTCATCACCCTGTCTTTGACCTTTCAATTCCTCCTAATAAAAACAAAACAGCGGCCTGAATAACAAACAACTAGCAGAATGCTCTTGAAGAAAAGCCCTACACCATTAATGGGGATCCCAAGCTTGAGATCGTATCGCCTGCTGCCCAGAGGCGGGATAATCCTCTTGTGCTGCAGAGCAGCTCGCACATCTGAGGGGAGGAAAATCTGGAGGAGACGTGACACGTAGCCAGGACGAGTTTGGGGATGATATATTCTGCTTCGTCTTTTCTAAAAATTATCTTAACCGAGTATTTCATTTGTTTTCAAGGTGTACAGCTGAACAACAACAAAAAAAAACATTTTCACTGTGTTGCAGGTGGTATTAATGGAAACCTGCTGTCTTTTTCTGGCAATCGCATCAACATTTTTCATCCCTTTTGTTTTTACAATAGAGCAAGACAAGATCAAGACCACAGAACATAATTGGAAACAAGTATCTCACAGCATGCACGAAAACAGTGATCTATTTGAAGTTTTATATCCACATTAAGTAGTATATAGACGTATGAATTATTTAAGGTGAGCAGAACCCTGAGCTTGTGGGTCATCTTTCTTTGGCTGACTCTGCTCTTCCTTCGATTCCCTCCCACCTCTGCTTCTCCCACTGCCCTACTGAACTGCAGAGCGACCAGAACGGGAAACACATGGGCTGCACTCAGCAGACACAGAGCTACAACAAGACAATCGCAGTGCATCTATTCACACCAAATTCTCATATTAATCATTAGAATAGAAATGAAACTGTCTCTGCCTGAGAAATTCAAAATTCAGCATTTGTCTTTAACCCTCCTGTTATGTTGTGGGTTAAATACACTCTGCATTACTCATTTTAATGTGTGGGTCAATTTGACCCTGACAAATTGTGTTTCAAGTTCAATTATAAAGATCACCCATAGAAAAAAAAAATCTAAATGTAATGTAAAAAATGTTTACAAAAGATAAATTTCAAGGAAATTATTGTTTTCTGTGATTAGGTTTCTTTCAGTGGACATAATGATGACAACTTACTCATTTACTCATTTGGACATAAAAAAATGGAATTTAATTTTTTTTATGTCCAAATGAGTAAATGAGTAAGTTGTCGTCATTGATCCTTTGTTTTAGAGAAATAAAAAATAAAAAACATCATTGCACAAATATTGATTGAAATGGTTTATATTGGAGTTAACAATCAGACACAAAATTGTTTTGGAGGATTTTTTTGGTTTCTGACACTATTGCATAATTAAACTCTTCCCAGGTCAAATTGGCACATGCACATTATTGCTGTACCTCAGAAACAAACATAACAGGAGAGTTTAGCCAATATTCACAATTACAGAGTCTTTCCAAAATCCCTTTTCATCAAAAATCTATAAATTCCAAAAAGCCCATGGTTACTTTAGAGGAGCTGCAGAGAGCCACAGATCAGGTGGAAGAATCTACTAAGAGTCAGGCAGTCCACAAGCCATGAAGGGGACACAATACTGAAAAACATTTAACTTTTTGGTAAAAATGCAAAGCACTATAGGAAAAGCTAACACCGCACATTGCTGTGAATATTCTCACTCTGACACAGAGGTGGCTTTATTATGCTTTGGGATTTCTTTCAGCAGAATGTCACAATTGTTATTGTCACAATAACAAATTTTGCTGGATGGTAGATTGTCCTGGTAATTACTGTGATGATTGATAATATTATGATTTGAAACCATTTTCAACTAATAGCTGTCTAATGGCATAATTGCTTATTGTGACAGGCTTATTTGTAATCAGGCAAAATATGAAAAAGTTCTTGGGATATGGAAATTTTTGTCTTTCATAAAGACTTGGTGCTTTTCATAAAATAATAAATTCTTTATGTGGTTTTCACATACATAACTTATCATATAGTAGGCAATTAACAGTTCGGGTAGAGACTGAAAAGAAGGAGATTGTTTTGTTTTTTTTGTTTTTTTTTTATCATTTTTCCAAATTCTGCAGCTTTAATTAGTGAAACATTCTCTTGCTTCCTATTCAGCAAACATCAACTATGTGAAACAACAATGCTTCTTTATCCAGAGGCCCTTTCTCCTGCTGTAGGGAACCACTATTTGGAAGCCATTAGGCCAAACTATCTGAGAAGGAGAGCCGCATGCAGATATCTGTTTCATGCTGTGGAAAATAATGGGAGGATCTTTATTCTCCACCAGCGTAGCACATTTCTAGCATTCTCTCCCTATTTCTCTCCCTCTCAAACCCTCCCCCCTTCTCTTAACTTTCCCACAATTGGAACATTTCTATGGCAACCAGTCACCATGGAACAATTCCTCTCTGCATGCATGTGTGGCTGATGTGCCGATGACGTCGCAGACGAGAAACATCGGCGGACAACCAACCGCTACAGCTGCCGCCACTGCTCTCTGTGAGATCAGAGATCCTGGGAGGAGATGTGCATTGTGTAGGAAACAATCGGCCATCAGAATGCATCCTTACATCAAAGACGCAGCATGTCTGTCTAGGATTGAGGGAAATGGGAGGCATCACAGAGCGCCACCGCTGTGATGCAGGAGCTCGGCAGTCTAGCCAACTCCTCTTTCACGGAGGCCAGTGTTCAATAGCGTATCTCCTCCCCTTTCCAGAAGGAGGCAGAGGCTGGATGCATGTTCCTAATGGATCACTTAAACGTTACTAATCATTGCCTGGCTGGCTCACTGCACTACGTCAGACTCACAGATGGTGTGCAAAGATAAAAGGAACAGGTGGAGAAATGATCATTTATACAATCATCATCATCATCATCATCTTTGTGCAGGTGATAAGCAGTTGTTTATGACCACATGTAATTAAAGAGATGTAGAACTGTAGGGGGAAATGTCCTCTTGATTGCTGACGAAATCACTCAGTTTACATACAGTGTAGAGATTTATTGATTTCTTCTACCAACACTTTTGTGCCAAAGATTTTGTTTATTAAGGGTAAAAAAGCAATTCAAAACAAACTGACCCACATGAGAAAGTAATCGCTCTCCTAAACCTAGTAACTGGTTGAGCCATCATTGATAGAAACAACTCCCATTTAGTGTTGGCAGTGAATCTTTTTCACTGTGAAAAGTTTCGACCTACTCCTCCTTGCAGAATTGTTAGAATCCTTCCCCAAGGTTTTGGGGAAACGTGTTAAATATCCAAGTCTATTTTAATACAAAATCATGGATGCTGAGCTTTAATGAGGAGAGTAAGGCCTGCAGTGTGTCAAAGGTTCTTGTTTTTGGGTGCTGCTGGAGAAATTGTCAACATGAACTCCGGGGAAGGCTTACTATTGTCACATGTTTACGCCATTTTTCAGTAGCAGCTCTCACTGGAGTCCCAAAGGCTTAGAAACAGTTTTGGGACTCTTTTCAGGCTGATAAAATATCAATGAGGGCATTGGAGCAGACCACATGCCTCCTAAACACAACTCAAGTTAAACTGACTCTTGTGACAAAGAACGCTACATCACACTTAAATCTTTATATTAAAAATAACTGTTGATTATGCTAGATGGAAAATAAATAACTGGAATCAACTGGTTCATGTTGATAAAAAGCAATGAAAAAAAGGGAAAGTGAACCCGAGGCTAAGATGCATTTTCAAAACTTGGATGGCTTTGTTAATATGGTAATTATTCAATTTGGAAGGTTGGGAAAATTATTTCCCGCTTCATACAGAAAGACTCTCATCTTTGGTTACAGCCATCTGGAGAGTGTATGAGAAGAACATAATAAAGTGTATAGCAAATAGTCTTCAAATCAGATACAGTCTTTGCCATTCCAATTGTATCCACACCACAATTTGTGTTATATTCCATATTTAATGGCATTTTTAAACGAGAAAAAAAATATGGAAGAAGGAGTTTTGGTTTAATTAGACAATAATTACACTTTATGACCTACTTGCAAAATTTTGAGTGAGATAACTAAAATTGCAAATTGACAATGAACAAACACCATCCTCACATTAAAACATGGGCAGCATTTTCTCTGCAGGGACAGAGCTTATAAGAAGGTGGATGGGGATAAAGAGAGAAAATCTAAAGCTTTCTACAAATAAAATGTTTCTACAAATTGTTGTTGACTGAGAAGCAAGGTCGCATTTTAGATGATGATTCGTCAATATTGTGGAAAGTCAATGTATGTTTTTTGGGGGGGTTTTCCACTTCACAAATATGCATTATTTTTTTGTGGCTCTATGAATTTATAAAATCAACAAAATACATTTGCAGTGTAGTAGTGGAACTAGTTAGCTTAAATTAGTTGCTCTTGTCAAGTTTATGTTCTGTAGAATCACAACAATAAAAGTTTTACTTTGATTAAAGAGAGAATTCAGGGCACCTCGCTGAAGTCCAGAGCACCCAGAGGTGCACCGAGTATCAGTCTGCGCACCATGCAGGTCCGCGTGCTCCCCAGGAGCCTGACATCAGACATGGAACTGGACGCGCTCCAGTCCACACGCAACGAACCATCAACCGCCACTGTCAGGAGGGAGAGAGCCACGTGAAGGTCACAGCAAGCACGTGGTTTAAAACTCATAGTGGCTCTGGACTTCGTTCTCACTCCAAAACCTAATAAAGGTCTGCATTTGAGGATTGGCAGAGCATTTAAAAGTATTCACAGGGTTCATAGTTAACAGTTTGTTTGTTTGTTTGTTTTTTCATTAGAGCAAGAATCAGCCATCCATGAGTTTTAAGTTAACCATATTTACTGCTTTAGAAAAATGCTTTAAACTCCATGCCTCCATCAGGAACTCAGGGCAGTCAAAGCAATGACCAAAATGGAGCCTGATGGTGTCTTATCTCACTACAGTCTCACTGCAGTCCCTCCGAAGCAAACCATTCACCAACTACTTGACTCGATAGGGGATAAAACATTTTGTTTCAATCAGCTCTTGTCTGTTTAAATGAGGAGTCGGATTGTATCATTTTTATGCTGTAGGCACGTGCAAAACCTGTTCAGGTTTGTTGTTTTAGAAAACTCTTCATGTGTTTCTGAAATGTAGCATTCTGTATGTGTAGCTGGTCATAAGTTGAAGTATGCTTATTATTGCGCCTTATCTAGTAGAGACTGTGGGCTGTGTAGTGAGATAATTTGCTGAGGGGTGACTTCCATGCACCTTTTAAACCATGCTGTTCATGCATTAAGCACCTTAACCGATTCTTCTTGATAATCCAAAGGTTTTTTAAAAGTGGGAGTTGTTTGAAGTAAATATTTGTCTGTTATAAGCAATATGACAGATTCTTTCAAAAGGAAAAGGAGCTTCTACTGAAAACTTTACAGTTTTCACTGGAAATATCCAAACCATCCTTTTGACCTTTAGGAGCGCACATTTCTTGTTAGTCCAATTCTTCCTGCAAACATCACATAACAACCAACACATTTAAAACATCACGTTAAATATGCCGTGAGTCAGTCTCCTCTCAATGTGACACAATCCACAGTCGACCTATGAGTGCTCATGCACTGCACAATAAGAATCGAGTTTCCCATCCGCTGAGCATTTCAGCACCTGGACAGTTCCCATAGGCCACATGCTCACGCTGCCTCCAGCCTCTGTGCTCACCCTCATCAAATCAGATTTGGAAAAAAACAAGATTAGGCGAGGTGAGGCTCTAAATGTCAGTGCCGAGCTTTCCTTTCTAGCCCTCTGCGGGCAGCCGTTTCTGGTTACTGTCCGTGAAAAGAACAACTCGCTCCATTAGCCACCAGCACCAAACTCAAACACCGATGACTGATCGCTAAGCCAATCCCTGCATCCCCCTCCTGTCTGGTCAAAGACTTACCATTTAGCTCCGTCAGCTCAGGTTGCCCACCTGGAGGATTCAATGTGTGCCATTTAACTGGGTGTGATGAGATCAGTTGCCTAGGATGTATTGTGTTGAATCTAAGCCATCTCAATGAAAGTAATTGTGAAGAGTAAGAGATCCTCACATGTTTTCTACAGCAGTTTCCAAAACATGGCGATCACTGCCAATACCACTTACCCCTTTACAGACACAGATACATTTACTAGTAAGAATCTATAAGAGGCTTTTATAAGAGGCATTTCCTGAGGTTTAAATAGGACATGACACAGTGGCTGATGCATTTCAGCCTCTGGCTGTTGGCTGGACAACTGCTTATACTCATCTTGTCACCATGGACTGTCAGCACAAATGCTAAGCAAAATAAGCAAACCTCAATAACTGCAGCATAAATGGCATCCTGGGGTCTCCATAACAACCATCACAACTGAAAACCAGTTGCACAGGAAGACATTTTCTGTCCTACCATCATAAACATAAACATGTGGAGTTTGATAAACTCCACTCCTTACTAGTAAATTGATACGAACATAGCACCAAATGAACTCTGAAATGGTTCACCAGAAACAAAGTCAACATTCTTCCATGACCAAAGCGGTTTGAAGACTCGAATCCTACAGAAAACCTGTGGGAGGAGCTGGTGAGCAGGGACTGTAATCGAGGACTCTAGAAGAAAGATGTGCAAAGCTGAATGGCTAAATATCTTTATTCTATCCAGGTGACAAAAAGGTTTTCACAACGATCTGTTAACTATGTATCAACTGTGACTTGGATTTGTTCCTGAAACGTAATTTTATGAAATCAAATCAATTTTTTTAATTTTCTGCTTATATTTATTTCGAGGATTTGCTTCTGCAAAAAACAATGAATGTAGCTATTTAAAGAATTTCCCCACATCTTTAAAAAAAATACCAAACACTTCTTTGAATCTGTGCCATGTGTGCCTTCTATGTTGTCACGACGGCAACAGGCTGTATGAAAGATGCACGAATTTATCAGGAATCTCCTCCAGCGGAGAGGACGGAGGTCGGTCTCTATCACTCCGATATTCCGCTAGAACAAGGATGCGCTTTAAGCAGCTCCCGGGGCTGTGGATCATTGATCTGAATAAATCAATATTTTGATCAAACGGGCCTCCAACTAAAATGGACACAATTGTAAACAACCTCGTTCTTTTGACTGAAGTCTGTAGCTGTGAAGTAAATTCAGTCGTTTTGATTCTGATCTCAGTTCTGGCGTTAAGAAGCGCTTCGTGCAGTTTCTGTTGTCGTGGAAACTGCAGGAAGGGAGACCTCGGCTCGGCCGTGACGCAGTCCCCTCCTCTATTTCTATGTTTCCCCTCCTGTCTTTTGCACTTTCTGGCCATCAACCCCACTAGGTGTAGCTGTACGGCGGTAGAGTGATGCTATCACACATGCAGAGCAGCAAACAGGTGGCTGCTGTTCGCTGCCAGGCTGCATTGAGACGTGCGAGCGCCGGAGCTGCTGCTCGTTCTGGGTTTCTGAGACTGATGGACACGTCCTTACGCACTGCGTGACAAGGAGACAGGCTGTCACAATCTCCATCATGGGTGTGATCAGTTTGGATTAAACGGTTGTAGGCAATTAAAGGTCGCGGGAAAGTCAGAGAGAAAACAACGTCTGTGTTTGTTTATTATTAGATGGGAGCAATGGATCGATGATGTGGGTCGAGTCTGATGTTTGATTTCACGCGTGGAAGACAGGCGTGATCGTCTGGGTCTGGGTGACAGACAAAGGTCCGCGGAGAAACTGAGGTTGCCAGGTTGTTTCCTGGCAGCCTTCAACCAGTAGGTGCATAAATTAGGATAAAATGATGATATTTTAAAGGTTCTTAACTTAAACTCCTGGAACAACCGAGAGCGTCTCTAGTCCTATAAAACTCCGGGGATTTTGCATCAATGCAGGAGCAAAGAGAAGAAAAAGAAGAAGAAGCGTGGTCCTACCTTGCAGCTAAACTGGGTCAGCGCGGTCAGAACCATGGTGTCAGGATGCGCCTTTCACGAGCCTAACAGTCGTTTAAACAGTGCATCCATCCATGGTGTCAGCAGCTCCTCAGTGTGTGCGCTTCTCACCAGCGTGCTCCCCTAACAGCGTCTCGCAACTCTCGTAGCATCGCGATGCTTCGGCTGCAGGATCCCAGCCCCTCGATGCTCATCCAGGCACCGCAACCGTAAAAGCGCAAACCCTCTTCACACGCACACACACACCAAGTAAGCGCACACACCAAGTAAGCACACACATAAGCACACACACTAAGTAAGCGCACACACCAAGTAAGCGCACACATGGAAATACGCGCTTCAATATAAAATAAAGTCCAAACCACACATGGTGTTTTACGGTACAAGAGTTGTTTTGGTGCCACTGAAGCCGAAAACTGCAATCGGACAAGCGCTATAAATAAAAGGTAAATTAAATAGCAAATAAATAAACATAGAGGTAGGTTATATTTCAAATGTTTATTATCGGAAGCTTTGGTTTATTGTTTGTGAAGACGCAGATTTTTTTCCGTTTCATAAGACCAGTTAAAATGTGTTTTTAAATTCAGAAATGTTTCTAGACGGGAAAGACAGTTGTCCAGCAGACAGCCAATGACATCCTCTACAATGAGAGTAATCAACAAAACGTCCTTTTTTAAGAGCCTGGTGCTTCATATTGTGCTGTATCCAAATACATTAATGGAAAGTTGAGTGGAAGAAAAAGTGTGTAGCAGCAACAAGGGCTAACACAATACGCTGTGGAATGCTGCTACAGTAAGAGCTTCAAGAGATAACAGAACATATTCAGGACCATGATTATCACATTCTTTGTGTTATGCCACTTCTGAATAAAAAACAACTTGACAACCGCTTTGAGACCCCAAATCATGTTAATTATTTCTATAAATCAAAAGTAATATCGTAAAATGTTTGGCCACAAAAGTCAATAAACACTTTTATTGACTTTTTTGTTCGACTTATACAGTTGTCCTTTTTTTCCACCACCATGGTATACCCTAACACGGGTTCCACCCAAAACTCTGTTGCAGCCTAATCCAGCCTGTATGAGCTGAACAATTATCCTGCTAAGCACTAAAGTCTTTTGGTTTGACCTCATATCTTCAAGAATTGACTGCCTCCCTTGACCATATCAGACTTTCCAAGTTCTGGTTTAGCGTTGACTGTTATTGGTGTGTATGTGACTCAGCACAGCTGGAATGTGTGCGTGTGTGTGTGTGTGTGCCATTGCTGGAAAAGCATGCGTCCAAAATCCACATGTAGCTATATAACCGCTGCGTCGAGTTAGGATGCAGCAAAATAAATGCAAAGAATGAAAACGAAAAGATAAAACAGGCTTCCTCCATCGTGCTTTTTTTAAATTATTATTCTAGGAGAGCAAGTTAAAGCACTTCTTACCAACAGGCGCTTTGGAGCTGATGCAGCCCATTCTCGCTGCTGCATGTAGACCCCCCCTTTAGAAGCGTAATCTATTACAATTCTTCCCGCAATCATCCACGTGTAAAGAGCCGCAGAGCGTACCTCACAGATGGAAAGCCTCAGTCCCCGTCCTCCGCTGGGTTCCACCGCTGTGCTCACACCGCCGGACTGAAGCCTGTCGGACTGGAGGGGGATCTGGCCATCACTTCTGCTCTGCGTTGCAGCTTGTGTCTTCTAAATCCACACATACAAAGTTTTCTGCGGCTCTTCTAAAGCCTCTCGTCTCCCTTTGGATCTGAGCCCTGCGTCAGCGTCCGCAAGGTTCAGCACCACAGCGGGAGGGACAGCGCTCTTCTCTGCAGGCAGCAGTCAAGGTTTCTGCCCCGACCTGAGAGCTGCAGTGCTGTGTTTCTATGTGTGTGTGCGTGTGCGTGTGTGTGTGTGTGTCAGGTGTGCCGTGTGTTAGTGGGGTTTTCTCCCCACTCTCCCTTACTCTCTGTCGAGTCCGCGCCACATTTTGGGCATGGCTCCACTGTTTCTGGTCAGGGAGTGAAGAGTCGATACGTTGATAGAAAAACAATCCATGCTTATCCAGCTCTTATACCGCTTGCGCCAACTTTCCGCCCCCTGACTGTGCTTTTTTTCCTGCCGTGTAGGAGCGGAATGAGACGGGATTGGCTGGAGTCACACGAGGGCGGAGTTGTGAGGGCACGCAGAGGAGGAGCTGGCTCTTCATTTAGGATTGCGTTTCCTGTCCGTGTTTACACCAGAGAAGGGCTGCGTTTCAGCAACTTTGATGTAACAAGAGGAAAGCAGATGTCATCATATCGAGACACTGCTCATTTCTACATAGAGATCAACAGACTATGAATTGACTTTTCTTGTCAATCTCTAATATTCCTTTACAAGTGTGTTTTTTTGTTTGTTTTTTTGAGCCGCTGTTGGGCAGCTTGTGATGAACCGCAAGCAAGCAAAGCGAGCACGAATCACATGCGAACAATGTAGAACACCACAACCCCATTTCATGGCCCATATGCTCTCATTATGTGTTAACTAGGCTCATTACACCATAAAACTCCTCTCTACCAGGCAGAAGTGTATCATGCTGCATGTTTCAATATCGATCTGACAAGACCAGAATCTTATACTAATACTGATACTGATACTTTTTATTATTTAAATTTGATACATCCTTAAACTTTTGAGCTTTAGGCTTTTTGGTGGTTTTCCCTTTGAATAATTTTGTTGAGTCCTATGATAGAATTTTAGACAAAGTTCAGGTGCCTACGATTTACTTTAACACTGCATTTTTGTGTAGTTTTGAACATTTTGAACAAAACCATTGTATTAGTAACTGTATGTTTAGAGTTGAATTATTGCTTAAAGGTTAACCTCCCCATCTTAAGTCTTCTGTTGCCTTTACATCATGATGCTGCCACCACCTTTTCTGCAGTAGCGTTGGTGTTTTTTGTAAACTTCCTCTCAACTTTCTCGACCTGTGTGTGTTTTTCTATTTTCTCCATCGTCATCATTCTGTTTGTTCTCAAAAGAACCTCTGAATCCATCACAGTATTGGTGTATTTATTCTGACTTTGAGTCACACACAGGTGGAACTTGCCTACTAATAAGTTAACAAGGAAGAGTAAAAGATATTAAATATGTGCACTCCTCACTTTTCAGATTTTTCGTTAGAAAATCATGTGTCATTTTCTTTTCACCTCACAACTATTTGTTTCATTCTGTCGTTCTTTACAAGAAAGAGTGACGGTTTGCAGGGTGACCCATTTGTAAATAACGCAAAGTTTTCTTGAGGCTGTTGGGAGTCTTCCTCCTTCCTCCATTCGTATTTCTTCACACCCACCAGGGCTCTAAAGATAGCTTCGCAGAGCTGATGACCGACGAGGCGGGCTCCTCGCTGCACCGCTCCATCTCCTAAAGCACAGATCCGCTCGGCTCTCCCTCCGAAGCAGGATCGCGTAACGCTCTTTGAGTGGGTTCTCCGTGGCGCCAGTGGGTGCCAGTGGGCACTCATTTACAAAAGCTCAAGTGCCCTGCATGTTTCAGCGCTTCCACTAGATATTATTGATATTTCACAAATCTGATGCCGTTTTTAGAAAGTAGGACTTCATCGTCGTTTGGAGGTGCAGGAAATCCACACCTCTGCAGAGCTGCGTGAAGTTTTGGGAGGGGGGTGTTACTTGTTTCAGCGACTTTAAGGGGGTATACAGTATTTTATGTGAGAAACATTTATTCCAGTTTTTTAACTTATATGTCAGAAAATGGATATATAAGTTAAAGTGGGAAAACATCAATCACAATAAAATCCCAGGAGATTTTGTGCGTAAATGCGCAGTGTGCAGAGATGAAGTAGTAAAGCTGAAAAAAGAAAATACTACCAGCCTTCATCACAGTAAATACAAAAAGGGTGAGATTAGATCTGAGCTGTTTTATGTGTGACTGTCAGTCAGACATGTTGCCCTTCTATTTTTCATTTCACAGGATGGGGATCTTCAGCACCCATCTCCTGCTGCTGCGCGCACTCAGCCGTGATTTCGTAACACATCCCAAGCTGCGGCAAAAAAGAGCCTGAGCCCACAGAGGTCCTCTCAGCTCCCCCGTTCGTGGCATTTACCCGGTGCTGCAGCGCCACCGGCAGGGCAGCCAGGGTACTACCAAATGATGGAGCCTGTGGGAGTTGGGGGAGAGAAAGCATGTGGCGCTGCACAGCGTGTGGCTGCAGAGGGAAGAGCAGAACATGTGGAAGATGTGATTATCAGAAGACTTTACGGTTAATTACAGAGCTGCTACTTATTTCCTGTCCTGTTTTTTGTTAGAAGGGAAAGTGATGTCATGATCCACTTTACTGAAAGTCAGAAAACATATTAAAGATTGATTAGCAAGCTGTAAACAGTCAATGAGTCGAAATCCTGGTTTTAATTTTTGATGCATTTAATCGTATGTTGTGCATTACATTTATGCCACCTACTTTCAACTGGTATTTTATGTAATAGACCAACCAAGTAGTACGCAATGTTTTAACTTGAATAAAATAAACATGGTTTCATAACATTTATTTGCAATTAAAAATCTGAAAAGTGTGGCGTGTATTTGCATTCAGCCAACCTTACTCAATATTTCATAAAATCACCTTTCACTGCAATTTCACGTAAGTCTTTTGGAGCATATGTCTGAGTGATGACATTCTTGTCTATTCTTCTTTACAAAACAGTAGAAACTCATCAGATCTTTCAACACTTAAGATTCTCAGTTGAATGTAATGCAAAATAAGATGAAATATAAAACAAAAACAAATAATAAACATTTTCTTTGTAAACAATACTTTTTCTCGTTTGTGTTAATTTGTCAAAGAAATCAAACAATTAAACTGAATTTAAATTTCTAGTTTTATTAGTTGTTTTTATGTTGTTTTTTTTTTAAGGGGAGTAAATGTTTGCATGAAGCACGAAACAGAGATATTATGCAGTGGCTTTAGACAGAAATTGTCTAAATTCTAAATGTGGGTGTGAAGAAATTTTATATAATAAACCTATACAATGTATTTCTGGTGAAATTAGACATGCTCAAAAACCTTGAGCATGGTTGTGGTTGAATTACAAAGATGAGTGGCTCACACCTACATTTAAAAACAGCATTTTATGTACACTTGCTTGGTCTTTGACTTTTTCATGCTTCCATTTGTTTTTAAAAGGTGTATTTTTGGTGATGAGTTCTACGTTTTTGAGGTTTGAAGGACTCAATGCCATCACCTTAATTTTTAGCTCCCTAATGACTGGAGTGTTCCAAAACAATAATTTTACCTCCAGCCAGAAGAAACCTGTTGGTAAAATTAAAAGATCACTTTAAACCCAATTAATTTGGGGCTTAACAGGATCACAGAGGGCAGAGATGAAATGACACGGTTCCTGCTGGAGACCAAATAAGTAATCTGTTCCAAACCTTCAGGCTCTCATTGCTGGAGATAAGAACAAACTTCTAATTAATGTTTGGATTTTTATGAGACCAAAATTTACAGAAGAGGCTATTATAGATTTGAGAAGTAGATTAAATCTAGTGAGAGAGGCTGAAGTTTTGTCTGAGAAGAATGTTGCTTATTCAGAGTTCAACCATAAGAAAGATGAATAAGTAGGAAAATAAAGAAAAGTGGTAAATAACTGTACATACATTTTACTGACTGACATTGAATTTCTAGAATAATTGGCTTTGTTGTTGTTTCTTAACATGCATTGTTTGTCTCTCCTTTCGTATTTACGCATCCATAAAAATGTTTGTGATGTTTTCCTCCACCGTCTCATGTCTGATTGAGCCCCGGTGTAAAAGACGAAACAAACATAATGAGGGCCTCTGGCCAGGCTAAACGAGCACAGAGTCCAAATCAGGCTTAACAAACTCCAATCCCTACCAGATGTCCAGAATAATTACTACAATCTGTCACAGATAAAAATAGACGGACTTTAAATATTTTTGCATTATTAATGGACTGCAGTAGTGATATCATGAAAGCACGCCGCCTCAAACCTTAATTAGCACAGCGGATATTGGAGGAAGGGATCAAAGCCAAGAGGAGTGATTCTTGGTTGCCTGTTGCATCACAGATTGGAAAATTACACATACTGCAACAGAAATCCTACTACTTACTGATCCGATGTACATTTTTGTCACTTCGCTAAAATATCTAGTAACATAGATGTAGTTTACATTAAATAAATTTACATGTGAATTAGGGTGTTTGGGTGAATGTCTCTTAAAGTGTTCACCATGTTACTCATGTCACTGTTTCACATTAATTACTTAATTATCTAGCAAACTATGAATACTTAACTCTAATGCTGTTTAGCTAGAAAATATGGCTGAAAAACACACCACAAAACAAGCATTTCATATCAATTAAAATCAATAGGTATTCATTTGTTTTTATTGTTTTAAATTTGTTGAAATGCTGCCAAATTGTTGATATGACCTCACCTGTTAATGTGACAGGTCCTCTGGAGCTGTTGTGCTGATTTTCTCCTTTTCACTCCTTTTTATGCCACACTGCTGTTTTTTTTATTGTTTTTATTGTTTATTGTAGGTGGCAAAACCCGCTGCTGTGAAACTCACTAACCAAGTTCTTGCCTGGTAACCAACAATGAGTGTGTTGGTCGAAGTCACCCACCTTGCTTAGCTCGCTGTGAGGAGTTGAGTGGGTAATACCTTTCCTCTGCCAACATCCCCCAGAATGCTGTGCAGTTCTAGATCAGAGATCAGTGAAACTACTCAAAATTCTCTTCAGAAATATAAACAAACACACTTTTTATTCATATTTCTGAGTTGTTTATTGATATTCCTCATGCGTCTATTGCGATACTGTTATTGATTTATTGCCAGCCCTAGCTCTAACCAAAGTATTTCGTGAGCAAGCTAAATATTTAGGTTACAAACTAAATTTTAAGCTCAAAATTGGATATTTAGCTCCTAGACCCATGCCATACAAACATTCAAGTTTGTTGGACAGACACCTGTTGCCTGCTCTCATCCCTCAGAGCCACCCAGGCCAGTCAGTGGAGTCAGTAGGTCTAAACTCCTCGGACAGGGAGACACAGGTTATAAGATGAAGGTTCCCTTGCTACCTGAGATCTGTGAAGCATTAATACATTTCTTAACTTCTGATGTTGGAAATCTGAACAATGCAATGGCTTTACCTGATTTACCTAATGTGAGTAAAAAGCTGTGTTTTTATATGGATCAGTAATCATAATAGCAACAATTCAACTTTGTAGTCATAAATTATTTTATTTGTGAAAAATGGAGACGTAGCAAGTTCTTCAGCAACCGATGGGTTAACAAAGCAAATTTTATCACCTCCTTATCACCTCCAGAATTTTGGTTGGTTGATGCCAGCCAAAATTCCTTAGCTGGCATCAACAATCCTGAAGCTATGCTGGTCTAAGAGCCCCTTCCTTCACCGGCGGGGGGCTTACATGATCACAATAAAGGCCAGCAGCAAACTGAGGAGGCTGCTGAACAGAGCTGATGAGATCTGAACTGCCCCAGATTTGTTGCTGGGATTCACAGGTGGTATGAACCCTCCATTGCAGTGCCTCAGGTCGGCCCCCACGCAGGCAGCATAGCCCATAGCGTGGGCAATGTAATTTTGCTCATGGACTCCGCTGAAGAGGTGAGCCATGGGTCCACGGGCCAGCACCGCCACGTCCTCCCCACTGTGGGTGGTCGAGTCTACGGGGGCGGCAGAGAGCTGGACGTAGTTTTTATCTTCTGAAAAAGAAAAAGATACAGAGAATGAACATGTCCAACTTGTATTGAAACAGCTGAATTCTGTGCCTGCACACTGATCAAGTTTGACTTATCACATGGTTTTCCTTTTAAAATTCTTCTGGGTTTTTAACACCCACCATCCAATGGCTGCAGCCATTAAATATTCAGAACAGCAAAGACAAAAAGAGAGGAAAAAAAAGAAGGGCAAGAGAATTTTCTTGAAAAACTGCACACACCCACCCGGGTCACTTGATTGTAAATTTGATTGTAAAAGTTTACTATTTTACCAAAACAAAAACCATAGTAATACCCAATAAATTTAATGTGTAGTTAGATGAGTATTGTTTGTCAGATTAAACGTATCTTCTGAAGTAACAACCTTATGCTTATATAAAACACATTTTTTATTCATATTTCTGATTTTATATAGTGTTATATTAGTCTGATGTAAAATTCCAACTTTTTTTGGAACTTGTTGCAGACAATAAATTGAGTGAATATTTGCAAAATATTCACTTAAAAGTTTGTCCACTTGGACATTAACTCTGTTGTCTTTGTAGAGAATTGAACGTAGGCTGAACAAGATTTCCAATTTATGGTATTCTGACTTAACTTATGTTTCTGCTGCCTTGGGCTGGTTTGTTACATCAAATCTGAATAAAACCTAAATAAAATACAATGTGCTGTAAAATGTGAAAAACAAAATACAGTCCAGTGCCCTACATGATTGTACCAATATTTCCTGGAGAAATATTGATAAAATACAGTAAATATTGGGTAAAAATTGGTACAAAAATTTAACGTAGAGCATTAATTCCAACTTCATTGGAACTGAAACTGTATGTTAAGTAATGTATTATTTTCCACTTCGTAATTATGCACTATTCCTTGCTGTCCTTTTGTAAAATTCTCCGTTAAATACATAAAATTTGTTGTAATGACACAAAATAAAAATGCAGATGTTTACAAAGAACTGTAGCTTTACATAACCATGTTTAGTGTGGCTAAATTCTGTAATTAGAATCCATCTGCTCTATAAATAGTGATTGAGTCTTACTGGTGGTGACATTTCGAATGTCAGGGCGCTTGCCATTGATGATTTTGTGACCTGGTCCATTGCCGTACATCAGCGTGGTGTAGGGTAAAAAGTCTGTACCCCACAGAGGAGATTTACCTGGAAAACACAACAAAATGCTTGAATATACACGTTTTTTTTCTTCCTTTCTGTGTTGTTTCCACATGCACATGCAGCGGTTATGAAAACACACAAGCACAATGGAAGGAGGGGTTTGCGGATCCCCAGGCTGCTGCAGAAGGTCTCAAGCTCGTTGAGTATCTCAGTGTTTCTCTCCAGATGAGCCATTAGCCTGGCGAGTCTCCCTGCTGAGCTTAGAGCTTAGACTTTCACAGTATCATTAATCACTGCTGCACCGGTGGGAAAGGAAAGAGGAGGAGGGAGAAGGAGAGAAAAGGGAAGGACAGAGGCAGTCGAAAGCTGGAAACTGCCTGAAACAACCACACAACAGTAGACCAGTCAATAAAATTATGGAAGGCTGATATTGATATTATTGTGGGAAGCATCTTTTAAAAGGAAAGACTTTGCTCCAGCAAATCCTCAAAATATTAATGCCTGGCCGAGGATTTCGTTGGAAATGTCTTGAAACTTCACTTCAGGTCTAAAACATTTCGCTGTGATTCAAATAAGACAAGAAAGCAAATGCTTACAGCTCTGTGGATGTGGAGTTATATAAAAGTAAGAGGAATACAGGTGAATAAAAACACACACAATAAGAAGCTTTGTAGAACCAGGAAAGGTGGAATAAACAGGAACCTATACCACTAGTTTTACAGAATCACATTTTCACCTCTACTCAAGCTTGAAGCTTATGTCCAAATATGAAAGATATTTATGGAAACAAAAACAAAAAAAAATAGGTCAAGCAACACAGCAGAATATAAAAGCCACCTGAAGTTAAAGCATACCAAAGTCAGTAGAGCAGATGTGAAAGAAGTATTTTGAAGACTAAATAAACTGTACCTCACCCAGGGATTTAAAAGCTTTCTTTGATCAGCCCAGAGTTCACCAAGTGGTGGATGACCCCTTGCTCCAAAAAAATTGAGTGGAAGACAGAAGGTCTGAGGATAATTTTCTCTTGGCCAGTTTATTTATCAACATCTCAAGCATCTTTGAGGAAAGTAAGATGGTTCAGTCCATCTTTTTCTTTTGTATTGCTGCTAAACTCACATATTCATATTCCCAGTAAAAAAAAGTGTTTCTCTGAAATTGTTGTACTGTGCTTTTACACATGCTGTGTCAGAAGTTTTCAAAGTTTTGGGGAAAAAAACAAAAAGTAATTGCAGATGTTTAGCCAACTTCACTTAGTCTGTAACCCATTCATTCATCCAGCCACTGGAGGGCGCTGTAGTAAAAGTGCTGGTTGTGGTTGTCACTGTAGTAGAGATGTCTACGGTTCACACTGCAAAACTCTATGAAAACTTGATAAGGGATTACCAAATTTAGCAGTGAGTTGCTTTGGCATTTAGACTGTTTGGATTTCTTCCATACATTTAAATCTAATTTATTAAAAGCACAGTACAACAATGAATTTGGATAATAAATTTGGTAGTAATACATCAATGCTAGTCGTAATTTGTTTGTTTTATCAATTTAAGATTTTGAGGTTTCCTAGCTCTATGTGATGGGATTTTCTTTTCTATTGTGTGGCATTATGTCTCTGTAAGCAGAAAAAAGAGTAGAGAACACTGAATGCTGAGAGCCAATGGTAAAGATGTTAACAGCATGTGAGGAAGGTAGGAAGACTCTCCATCAGAGGAAGGTGAGAAATAGGGAGACTCTGTGGTCGATACTTGCAGACAGGTAGAGAGGAGAAAGGAAAAGACGGGAGGAAGTGACTGAAATAGAAAGGAGAGAAGGAGAGAGGCTGCCAGCTATGTGTTTACCTAGACTGTAATTGCAGGAGAGAGAAAGCAGAAGAAATGTCAAGCTGCTGGTGGCTGAAGCACTCTGAAGCTGTGAGGAAGCAGGCGCTTGTGCACACATAGACACCTGGAAGGGCAAAATGAACGGGAAGAGACATGCTTAAGTGGGAAAAGAGAAGCAAATGTCTCTGCAGACTCAAACTTCAAAGCACAAATTTAAACCTAAACCTGCAGACAGAATTTAAGCTGAAATTACCCAGAATGCTCTGCCCTCGAAAGGGAAATCCATTGAAGGTCAAAGGGTGGGAGTGGTCAGCCGTCACTATGGTGAGAGTTTCGTCCTCTTTTGTGAGTTCGAGGCCCTTGGCGATGGCGTTATCAAAAGCAACAGCCTCATGGAGGGCCATGTAGGCCCGGCTGGCGTGGTGGGCCTGGTCGATTCTCCCCCCTGGACACATGCATGACAAGGAGGCTTACAGGGGAAGCTTAAGTGGGGTCATGTAGAGGGAAGAAAGTTAATGAAAAAGCTCATTCAAGTGCTAAATAAGAAAATAAATGGCTTGTTTTTAGCTGAGCCTTCTACTTTGCCTTCCTTTACAGTTCTGATCTTAATGCTAGACACTAAAAAAAACTAATAAAATGAAAAAGAGAAACAGTTAGTTCTACAATATCATTATGATCTCACCAGCATATAAAGATAAAGCATATGCCACAGATAGTTTCCTTAAATCTTTATTCAAAAATTGTGAGGTAAGGTGTGATATTTTGAATTTGGTCACAGCATAACTTGGGTAGTGAATGAGAATGAATGAGACAAGGTTAAGTCCTTTAAAATAAACCAGATTCCTGAAGTTTAAACTTCTTCAAAGGGCATTTATATTTGATTGTTGGAGAAGTGGCTTTTGAATAACAATAATATTCTCTTAAGAAGCCTAAGCTATCCCCAGTGACTTTTGAAAGTTTAATACAAATGTGTGCCATGTGCTCAACCTTTTTATTTGTCAAAACTAAGATTAACTCATTTTCATTCTGATCACACAATAAATACCAACTCACAATACAGGGAAGTTTGTGATTGTAACATGTCAAGTAAAGAAAAGAAAAAAAACTTCAAAGGCATGAGTGCTTCTGTAAGGCACGTTATGTTGGAAAGAGAAGTGTAGGGCAGGTGAGAAGTTGAGATCTCTGGGAGCTGACAGTGACTGGATGCGCCATATGCCTGCTGCTATTTCTACATTTGCCTGTTATTTTTAAGTCATTGTGAAGACACTCGGTCGAAGCGAGGCATCCCCAGGTAGCTGCCTCAGATTAAAGGAGAGATGGATGAGGAGGCCAGGGCAGCAGCCGAGTAAAACAGAAACACATCAGCGCCTCCACCCCTCTCCCCCACAACAGCACACGCTGCAGCAAACTCAGTGAGCTGTGGCCAGAATCAATGTCAAGCCACCAGATCTACTGCAGGTGCATTGTTCTCTGAAATTATGCCTTGTTTAAAGTGGAGATGAAGCTGAGGGCATGAGGATTGTCCTAAACCCCCCAAGACTGGGTTTATTGGAAAAGTTTTGTATTTACTGTAATTCCTAAAACCTTTAAATGGGCATTAAGAATTTTTCATTCACAATGTGCCATTTGATAGTGATTATATAACCTTCCTCTTTAAATGGTTTGCAAATATGAGAAAAAAGTGTTTGGTCCAAAAAAGGGATTCTTTGCACAAGATCCACCATAACTTGCAAACCATTCCTCTTACCCTCCACTAGTAGGAAGAAACCTCTTGGGTTTTTCTGCAGAATCCGGATCGCTTTTTCTGTGGTCTCAACAATAGACGGATCAGTGCTTGGATCCCTCTCCTCCTCGTAACGCAGATCCCCAGGTTCAAACAGAGCTGTGAAACCACATCAGAATTACACATTTCCAGTTTAACCTCAGAGGAGGCTGATCGGCATGGTTTTCATCCTACTACTATTGTTTTCAAACAAATATGAACATATTGGGAAATAACTCAATAAAGCTGTTAATGGTCTTTCTGTTGCTAATGCAGAGCTTTCCTTGTGTTTTCATGTTTTCAAATTATGGCATCTGATGATAAGCAGCAACTTTCAAAAATTAAACTTTCAAGAGTAAAGGATGCCAAGAAAACAAAACTACATAACACTGGTCTCCGGCAGATGTTTCCACTAAGCTGATCTAAAGTCCTGCTCATCTAAAAAACGGCTGGGATAAATAAGCAGATGGTTCTCAAAAAATCAAATCTAGCTGCTCCAGTCCACTCTGGTCCCCGTCATGAACAGCTTCCATTTGTTTTACTGAAGCATCTGAAAGCCTACGTAGTATAGCCAACATGTGGCTCAGGAACTTTTCTGCAGCAGTAAACATCTGAAGAATAAATGTGAAAACACTGATTAAAAACTCAAATATATTTGATAAACTAATGTCCCGAAGTCAGGAGTGTGGCTACAAAGGTAGATTATTCTCTTCAATTGAGTTACAACACAATTTATAAGGAACGAAAAATTAACAATGGGATACTGTTTTATGCAATCAAATCTGAATACTTTTTTAGAAAACTACAGAAGCAGCTGTGATCATTTTTATATTTCCCCATAACTACAAACTGAAATTTAATGTAGCTTGTTATTTCTTAAAAACATCTGTAGACAAGTTGAGTTTATGAGTATTCAGGACTTGCACCACCAGTAGGAAATGAAAGGAGTCCATAGAAATCCAAAGACATCAGGACCAAAATGAGATGCTTTCTAATAACAGACATGGAAGTTGGGTCTGCACAAAGAGAGAAACATGTAATAAGTCAAAGGTGAATGGAAACGTGACAAAAAAAGAATTACCCATGAGGTAGTCGGTGGCTTCAGGGTCAACAGCATCAAAATCACTTTTATTCCACACATAGTGGGCTACCTGGAACACACAGACCAAGAAACTTAACACTGTCAAGAAAAATGAGTTGCATTTTATAGACGTTTATTTAATGCAGTTCAATCTGACATAGCTGAAAATTCTTGGTGGAGTTTTCATTGTCAGATCTCCTCTTAAAGCTACAGATAACTTTGGGGTTTGAAGTCAGTTCAAGTTCATTAATCACTAAGTTTTTGCTCCTAAAAGCATAGAAACAGCACTTTTAGTTCTGGTCTTCAAAAACATCACATTTCCAAAATGACCCCATCCAGGAGAAAAGTTGAATGTATCATTTTGTAAAAACAAAGGCTGACTTTGAATTGATCAGATGGTCTCTCCCTGATCAAATTACATAGAAGATGGAAAACACATTTGTCATTTTTGAACAAAGTTTTTGAAAGAGCCTACAGGTCT
Source organism: Poeciliopsis prolifica (assembly GCF_027474105.1). Lineage (NCBI taxonomy): Eukaryota > Metazoa > Chordata > Actinopteri > Cyprinodontiformes > Poeciliidae > Poeciliopsis > Poeciliopsis prolifica. The sequence continues at coordinate 11,395,119 of NW_026562379.1, forward strand.
CACTTGATTCCACATTCTTTGTTGCTTTATGTTACGTTGGCTGCAATATACAGTTTGTATATGTCGCTTGATTTTAAATACTGGACCTTTAAAATTATCATGATAAGTTATATATTAAGACTGACTTTCACACCTTATCTTGCACAAATCAGAGCATTATTCTGTAATCACTGTGAGGTTGTTAACAATGTCCCAGCTACCTACTAATGAAAAGGATTATAATATTCCACCTTTTGAGTTCCGCTCCAAAAATATCATGAACTAAATGGATGTGTTTTGTTGATGTGAGGTTTTAGTGTTGATTTGAGTCTATTGATCTAGTTATCAAAAGCTCTACCTTCCCTGTTTTCATGCTCTGCCACTCCTGGATTAGATTTCGTCCATCTCTTCTTGTCCCCCAGGAAGACAAATCCCAGGAGTACTCTGGGTCTTTGGTGCCCCTCGGTGTCATGTACTTTCTGCCTCCACCAATAATCACCTAAGAAAACACACACACACATTATTATTATTGGAAATGCTCACATTTTTACACATTGAAACTTTTAAAGAATAAATCTGTTTTAAAAATATCCATAGATGTGATTTCTGGCACAAAATAACATACGTCGATGTCTATGTTTCCGATAAGCTGCGATGCGATATCGGTGCAGTTGTCCTTCTTAGCCGCATCAGGCATGTCTGCATCGCTGTACCAACTCCTGCTGGCACTGTGGGCATAGGTGGCTGCTGGGGTGGCATGCTGCACCCTTGTGGTCGTTACAATACCAACAGACTTACCTGCAATAATAATGCAATTATGTTAATGGAGCAACTGAGTAAAATGTTCAAGTGTAGAATGTTACCAAAACTGCAGAACCATTTTTTTTCCAGTTTAGATTAATATTGAAAACTATTTAAATTCTTATCACGAGTGAAAAAATACATGGCAGATGGAAAAAAAAAAACATACTGGCTTCATAAAATCGAAAGAATTGCAACACAATATATCAGCTGGTCATACAGAACTCCATAATGATCAACATCTACTTCTACTTCTGCCAACTCTTTCTAATATACTCCTAAAGGAGGATATCAGCTAAAATCTCCCATTTACAATTAGTGCACGGATTAAAAAAACTAATTCCATTATTTTTTTTATATAGTCACACTTTCAACAAGTCAGAAATCTGAAAATAATCCATAAATAGCCAAAATTAGAGCTTTTCCTCAAGCTATTCTGACTGTTTATGTTTATATCTGACACTTTAAAATGTCTTGTTGACTTTTGTGTATTTTAGCTGACAGTCGAGTCTCACAACTCAAGAAATGTCACCTCTATATGTCTATGAAGATATCAATTGTCAAAGCTAATTTAGAAATCAGTGTCATTGGTTAAGGTAATATGACTAGAGAGACTTCCAACACTCCTGTTTCCTAGTTCTCCTAGTGTATCAGAAATCTGCATAACTGTAAAAGAAAAATTTTTTAAATAAAAATAATTAAGATTTAGAATCTTTATGCTATTTAGTTCAATGTTTTCATATAAACCCATCTTATTGTGGAAGAATGGTATTTTTTGCCCAGTCTTATTAAATCATCAGATCTAAGCCATGTAATGCCAGCTGATGCCAGGTCCACAGGCTGTCATATATTTGAGTTGCCAGTGAGACCTACATTTATCTTCGGACAGCCAGGGGCGCTTCTCTGCAGAAGTTCCTTCCCAACAACTAAATGAAGTCTCACGAGGAATATGGCTTGTCTGCAGGATGTTTTAATGATGTGCTGCAGAGTTCTTTTCAGGTCGAAGACTAAAAATAACACAGGTGTAATAACGTCCAGGTATTAAAACAACAGTATAGACCCTGGAACTCGATTAGGGTCAAAGTGCACATTAGAAACAGCTGAGCTAAGCTGTAAACCAGGCTTGCCGCATATCTGGGGGGACTTCTGGTTCAACGACAAAAATCCGCTTCCTCCACAAAGATTTCATTTAATTTCTGAAACTCTTAACCACTTTCAGAAATTAAAGTGGATTAATTTCTGAAAGTGAAATTAAACTGTAACTGCAACAGTATACTGTAACATATACTGTTAAAGTATATATTTCTGTAACAGAAGCATATACAGAAGTGTATGCTTCTGTTGTTTTCAACAGACTTTGTCCTTATGTATACTCATTGCTTCATTCTTAATTAAGGTGAAGCTCTGAGTATCTTAAAAGTTCACAATTTGAAAAAATGTCAAAGGGCAGAAATACTGAGGGTCTGTCATCAGATTGTAGAATATTCAAATATTATTTTACCACCGTCACAATGAAAATGTCAGGGCATAAGACAAAACAGCTAAAGGAACTGTGATAGAAACAACTCCCTTTATTAGCTTTTCTTGCACTGACAGAGCCCTAATTTATTTAAGTTTTCTTCAAAAATAACGATGTAGGTCACATTGAGTCGTCTTTGTTGTATCAGCAAAGTTGGGATTTTTGTTGTCTCAACAAAAGCTTGAAATCTTGGGACAAATTGTGCTTTAAGCTGTGAAAGGTTAGAGAAAAGAATGTCACGAAGTGGCAGCTCTCCCTTGCTGGAGTACACAGCACTTTGACTGTATTGAAGTTATAAAAAAAAAAGATAGCAGCCAAGAGCGTTGTCCCTTTTTATAGGTGTAGATGATAATAAACATATTGCTCACTGTAACACTTTCATCAACCTCATGTCTTCTGTTGCTGCAGTGGAAATGATTATATTTGGGACTTTTAGTATTATTACAAAGCAGTTCATTTTGGAAATGTATATTATGTCATGTTAGCATCTTAACTTGATTTCTTCTTTATTCTGTTATCATAATCACATATCTCCAGTGATGTCCTTTTGAAGCTCTGAATATGTCTACTTGTTGCGCTGTTTGTGAAGCTAAGGCTTTCACTGGAGATGCTGAATATGGACACTGGATAATTTCTGAAATTAGTAGATTATCTTCCGTCAGTTACCAAATGACCAGGAATTGAGACGATATAACTGACCAAATACTGAAAGTCCAGCACGTATGTGGAAACTTCTAAACTAAAACCTGGGAGGAGAAAATGGGGTGAGATAGACCAATGCAGAAAAAGTGAAAGCTCCAGAAAAGAATAAACATATCTGCAGAAAATGACTCAAGAATGATTTGGAGATTCTAAAATAACAAGTGATCATTAATTAGTGCATGATAGACTGGCCCTTGACAACACTGATTGCATTTTGACAAAAATAATAGAAAATTACCAGTTTTTGAAATGTAAAATACATAACTAATGTGCCCGCTGTGATTTAAAAATATGGAAAAAGTCATAGCCAGGCCTTTGTTCCAGTCTGTGAAGTGGAGTTGACAAGACAGATGATTATGCCATAAAAGACTGGTTCCTCAAGTCATCCCAATGTAACAACGTTATCCTTTTTAAAATTTCCCTTTGACTAGATGCTTTGTGGCATTACTCCAGCAAAATTCTAAGAAAACTATGGGGTAAATATATTCTCCGAAGTGTCAAGGTGACCTTACCAGCATCTTTAGCCCACTTCAGAATGGAGGTGACCTCATTCCCTTTCTGAGTTCTGCAGATGCCGTTGCGAGTCGCCGCACTGACTCCGATGGTGTTCAGGTTGGTTTTTACTCCACACAAATACGCCGTGGCGGTGGCTGCACTGTCTGGGATCTGGAAGTCTACACTGTAGGTCTGCACAAAACACACACTGCAATGAGCTGCAGTCCTGACAAATGCTGAGGTTGCATGTAAACCCCATTTAGATATTAGTCAGATATAATGTTTAATGTTTAAATCAAAACGTTTTGTTTTGCACAGAGGTGTCAAACTCATTTTCATTTTGGGCCATATCAAAAATCTGAATATTCTTAAAGGGCCGGTTGTGCCATAATATATCAAGAAAACCAATTAAACTGTTAAAATGTCAATAAATAGCTGCTCCTCCAGGATTTTGCAATTGTTTTGCTGATTTTTTATGCCAATTTAGAAATATTTGTAAATATTTTTTATATTTGTGCTAATGTATGATATTAAATGTGAATTTTTATCACTCGCCGTATCATTTACTGACTATTACTTGACAAGATTTGGCTCCCCATGTCTTGAGTTTGACACATGTGGTCCAGCAATAGAGAAAAACTGTAATTTACAGGTAGAAACCATGAGATTTGAATTCAAAGTCTCCTGTTATATAATATGAGTATTTTTATTCTTTTAAAAAGCTTCTATGAGAAAACATTGCGGATTTTTGGTGCTGCCGGGACATTTTGATGTTGTGTATGAATCAAATCGGTTCAAAACTTCATTCTATATATTTACAGTTACTTAAGAAAACAGGACATTTCCATGTTTGTAAGGTTTGTATGTGCCATACAAACCTTTGCCAACCCCACGTGTGGGAAGGTGTCCATGGTCATCACTGTCTCCTCTCCAGTCTGGTTCTGTAGCTGCCCCTTGAGGATTCGGGCGGCAGTGTAGGTTGTAATTCCCATTCCTGAGGCACACAGCACAAACGTCTGCATGCATTCCAGTTGTAATAAATAATTCACACTACCAATATTCCAGTGTGTTTTTAAATATCACAGAAGTTCAGATGCAGAAGAAAACAATGGGGAATAAAATAAGGAAAATACTGATTCTTCATCATGGTGGCGACATCTGTTTCAGACGGTAACTTACCATCCCCAAGGAAAAGGATGACATTCTTGGCAACATTGGTGTTCAGTTTTCTGTCCAGGACTGATTGTAGAGTCTGCTTGGCCTTTGACCTCCAGAACTCAGGGTTCTCCTGCTCAACTGAAAAAAGCATGCATATGATACTGACTAATATTATTGATATTGTTTGATATTTAACTTGGGATTTTATGATTTTTTGCGCAAAACCTTGAGGGTTATGTTATGCAACTGTAAGTTGACATAACTTATGATGTAACCATCATAAGTCCCCAAAAGATGAGAAATAATCGACATCAATCATCACAAAGACCAAGTCGGTAAATAATTCTGTATCCTCATAAAAACGGGAGAGAAGAACAACCTTCTTTTAAATAAACACACAGCACTCAGAGTTTTATGCACCGTTATGGTGAAACAAATAAATAACACAACTGAGATTCAGTCTGCACTTTTTCAAAGTCAATAGCAGCTTATATTTACTGTCTCTAAGAGGAAAACCTCTTAGAGGTTTTAGAGACAGGAAAACATCTTAGAGACAGTAAAGGACTTGAAACTTGAATGTTTAGATCAAAGCCCTAAAAGATTTTTATTAGTAAAGTTTCCACTCACATGGGACTTATTATAAATGCATGCCAGACATTTATGATTTTTATTTGCCAAAATAAGAGACTTATGTATAATAAGGAAAGAATAGCTCAAAGGTTTCACTCCCCTCTGAAGGCATTTGTACAGTTAGTGGTTTGAACAAAACCTAATCTGATCAACATTCTGGAGTTAAGACGACTTTTCTGAATCCTAGAGATGTGATCGAAGTTATATCACAAAAAAAAGTTGCATGACACAAAATAAAAGTAATTCATTCTCATCTAACAATTTCAAAACGAGATCAATGACACCAGGAAAATTGACATATATAGGCAAATATTATTATTAAAGCCTTTTTTTTGTGCCAAAAGATGTATTTCAAAGGTTTGTGGCTTGAAAAGAATGCTACAATTTTCTTTCAATCTAACAGTTTTTGTTCTTTGACTCTATTAAAATATTTTGACAATCAAATTTTTCAAAATGTTTGTTACAGAAAAATTTGCCCACCAGCTCCAGCACAGTTTGTGCTTTGAAAAAACAT